>NC_142070.1:61225000-61547500 GCF_059756535.1 Pantherophis guttatus | reverse complement strand
ATATCCGTTTTTAGTTCAGAGTGGCTATTTAGCAATTTCTCCTGTATTGCTAACATGGTCTCTTGAATCAGGAATAGAGAAGATTGTACTGTTTGAAGAGTTGGAGTTGGTGGTGGCTTATCTGACTTTTGTATACCTTCTAAGGGTTTCTGGATTACCGGGGACAGTGTTGTTAGAGTAGGGTTAGATGGAGCTTTTTTGACAGATTTCAAGATTGTCGAAGTCATTATTGCCATTTCTTTCAGCGTTATCTTTTGTTCTTTTATGATTTTCTCAATATTTTTCCAAATGACCATTCAATAATTTTGTCCCTATTTGCTCTATCAATTCCTCTTCTTAAATCTATTAAGAGATTTGCTATCTTAATTAATTAGGATCAATTCCTCAATTCATCAAAATATCTTCCTTAAATCAAATCTTATAAATATTGTAATTATTGTATAGCTAAATTCAGATCTTAATATAAGAGTTAATATAAGTAAATTAATAAATGCTGCAAATAATTCTTATATGACAATATTCAATACTTGATATATGAAGTTAATATAAATAAATTAATAAATATTGTCTATAGAAATAAGTAATCTAAAATAAATAAATGTAGATAAATATAACTAGATAGGTATAAATTTAAATAACTATATATATAAATATGAATATAATAGATGTGATTATATAATTAATTTGTTAATTTTATATCCTTATATATAAATATATAAATATATAAATATACTTAATAGCAGCAAGATAAGATCAGCGTTTGAATTCTATACTCTATATTCCTTAACCATTTATAATTAATTCTCATTAATACTATTGTTCAGGAGATAATCAAAGTTCCAATATTAGAGATCCAATTAATCAGTTAATCAAAAGACGTGGAAAATGGAAATCAGAATGTCACCAATTATATATATCTTTAGTTGTACATGAGTGATGTCAGCCAAATCATAAATCTTCTTCTCTCCGCTCTCCACCTGCTCCCAATACGTTCCGGCAGTTCTCTATGGTGGATCCTGCTCCTAGATCGTCCTCTTGTCAATCTTCTGCTAACTCCCTCCTTCGGCTCAATGATGGCTGCACTTCCTGTTTCTCTACGGTACTCACAAGAATAAAAGTTCAAAAGATCAGAAGCTCAGTCTCTTGTTTATTTTTCGCTCCGCTTTTAATCACAGCGCCAGCCACATCAACACTCGTCTTCCTCTCCCTCTCGCCACGACCTCCAGAGCTCTTTATACAAGTAAAACTACTCCCTGCATATTCCTGGTCGGCTTGCCGGGTCTCCGCCAATACGATCCGCTCCCACTCTCCGTCGCCGCCTCACACCATCGAGCACTCCTCACCCGACTCCGCCAACCTCTCTCTCCACGCCAAACACCTCAAAGTATAGAAAAGTGGTATCCAATCTGGCACGGCACCTCAGATCTTCCTCTTAGCTCCCGTCTTTTTTGCTGGCAATTGCGGCTTCAGGCCAGCCATCAGATGGCTGGCTCACCGCGTTGGCTTGACAGAGCTGCCGGGACCAGCGGGGGGTGGTTGCGCCCCACACTCTCGCTCGCCTGGCTCTCTCTCTTGTCCGCAGGTCTCTCCGGGACCTGCACCCCTGAAGGGTCCCCAAAACGCGGTGATAAGAGGTGTAGGGGAGCAGCGATTGCTCACCCAACACCCTGTTGCCTCAAGTCGCCAACCGGAAGTCCTTGCGAGGAAGTTTAGAGTCTGCTTCACCTGATCTTTATTATTATTATTTTTATTATTATTTATTAAATTTTTATACCGCCCTTCTCCCGAAGGACTCAGGGCAGTGAACAGCCAAGATTAAAATACATACAATATGTAAATTAAAACAATTTAAAACATAATTAAATCAATTTGGCTTCCCCAATTTAAAACCCCTTACCCATAAAATTAACCAGTTAAAAATTTTAAACCAGCCTGGCTTGCTGAAATAGAAAAGTCTTCAGGGCCCGACGGAAAGTACGGAGATCCGGGATCAGTCGTATCCCTGGGGGTAGCTCGTTCCAGAGGGTGGGTGCCCCCACAGAGAAGGCTCTCCCCCTGGGGGCCACCAGTTGACATTGTTTGACTGACGGCACCCTGAGGAGACCCTCTCTGTGGGAGTGTACTGGCCAGTGGGAGGTTATCGGTGGCAGAAGGTGGTCTCGTAGATACCCAGGCCCTAAACCATGGAGCGCTTTAAAGATGAGAACCAATACCTTGAAGCACACCCGGAAGACCACCAGAAGCCAGTGCAGCTCACGCAGGAGAGATGTTACATGGGAGCACCATGTCGCCCCCACAATCACCCGCGTGGCCGCATTCTGGACCAGTTGGAGGCTCCGGGTGCTCCTCAAGGGGAGCCCCATGTAGAGAGCATTACAGTAGTCCAGGCGGGAAGTGACGAGGGCATGAGTGACCATGCATAAGGAGTCCCGATCCAGAAAGGGGTGCAACTGGCGTATCAGGCGAACCTGATAGAAAGCCCCACATGGCCACGGCCGTCATATGCTCTTCTAAAGACAGCTGTGCATCCAGGAGGATGCCCAAGTTACGAGCCCTCTCCATGGGGGCCAATGACTTGCCCCCAATAGCCAGCGATGGAACCAGCTGGCTATATCAGGACATCGGCAACCACAGCCACTCAGTCTTGGAGGGGTTGAGTCGGAGCCTGTTCCTCCCCATCCAGACCCGCACAGCCTCCAGGCACCGGGACATCACTTCAAGGGCATCATTGGGGTGGTCTGGGGTGGAGATGTACAGCTGAGTGTCATCAGCGTACAGATGGCACTGCACCCCAAAACCACAGATGATCTCACCCAGCGGCTTCACATAAATGTTGAACAGAAGGGGCGAGAGGACCGACCCTTGAGGTCGACCTCTGCCCCCCTGCCAACACAGACTGCGACTGGTCGGAGAGAGAGGAGGAGAACCACCGTAAAACGGTGCCATCCACTCCCAACCCCTCCAGCCGGCACAGCATGATACCATGGTTGATGGTATCAAAAGCCGCTGAGAGGTCTAATAGGAGCAGAACAGAGGAGCAACCCCTGTCCCGAGTCCTCCAGAGATCATCTACCAATGCGACCAATGCTGTTTCCGTGCTGTATCCAGGCCTGAAGCCGGACCTGCTATCACTTCTTCTCAATAAAAGGTTCCTTTTGAAATACCGCGTTTCAAGAGTCTATACTTTCATGGGAAAGGAGGAGAGGCAGGGTCTAACAGAAAGCAGACTCTGCAAAGTTAGGTCAACCTGGAAAAGCACATTTTTGCTCTACTGTGGGGACCTTGCAATGATGTCTGAGCAAAGCAGCGAACAAGGAGAAATCAAATGCTATGCAGATATCTCCACTATCGCTCAACCCGAAGCATGCTCCTGATACCCAGTCGTGAAGATGGGGATACCTTAAGAGGACTCCAAGAAACTGCACTGGTCACTCAGAATTGAAAAAAAGAGAGACAGCTGGCACAGGAGAACCCGAGGAATCACTCTAACGTGACGCAGTCGAAAGCCCGGCTGGAAATTAGAGCTGGAAGCACTGTCCAATCAAGAGGAAACTTTCAAAGAGAACAGCAGGGAGGACCGGCTGAAGAGCCACATCAACCGGCTAGTAATAGAGGCACTAGAAAACATCAACCTGAGGGGGGAATCAGAACTGCCACCCAGAGGAGCCGAAGCTGCAAATGACACCCAGGTGATTATCCCAGACTCTGCTGCAGGGGATCAAGCTGATGCCACTGCAATAGCTGTTGCTGCAACAAATCCGCCCCCCAGTGATCCAAGGTGCCGCAAATATACTAGGTCAGCCCAGGGGCTCGCAGTTGGAGAGACAGGAACCACCCTTAGGAGTGAAGATTGATGGAAACCCACAGCAGCTGGGATTCTTCATGGTGCATGTACTCACCTACATGCAAGAATATGGGCACGCATTTCAAATCCAAGGCGCTCGAATACGAGTCATGATGCTCACATTATAGGGAGCTGCAGCCAGATGGATGGTCACCCTGCACAATGCGGATGCCGCAGAGTTGAGAAACTTTGACAGATTCATGATAGCTCTGCATCACTGTTTCAAGGACCCCCTAGCCAACTGAAAAGCCTGAGACCGAATCAAAGTCATGAAGCAAGGGCGACGATCCATAGCTGAATACTCTGAAGAGTTCTGGGACCTGGCCTGCTGAATCGACTGGCTGGAAAACATCCTAGTGAGTTGCTTCAAAGATGGATTAAATGATGACCTCTGCAATGCCTGCATTGCTAGAGGAGCATTGGATTGCCTCCTGAGTGGTACCTCACCACGGAGGAAGCTAAGATTGACATGGTTAGAAACCCGTACCGACTAAGCCTAGGCTGGAAAAGATCTCCACCCCAGGGGAAAAAAGAGCAATTCAAATCGCCAACCCCCCTTCACTCAGAGGTCATCGGCCTGTGTGGGAAGGAGGGGCACCGAGCTGTGGAGTGTCACTCAAAGATGCCGGTGAGAAAATCAGACTGCCTGTTGGGGGGGAAACCCACAAAGCCAAGTCCCTGAGGGAAGGAAACTGCCCTGTGAAGCAAGGCTATCATTAAGTTTCAGAACCCACACCCCTTGGGGACCAAAATTCCAAAAATCCAACCGGAAGAGCCAATTTTCACTGAAAGTGACCCAGAAGATGAGCCGCTGATAAGTAATCCAATTTATTATTTATTTATTTATTATTTAAACTTTTATACCGCCCTTCTCCTGAAGGATTCAGGGCAGTGCACAGCCAACACTAAAACACACATATCCAAAAAATTTAAAAGCAATTTAAAAATATATTAAATAATTTGGCCCCCGTCTTATTAAAAAACTAAAACTGTCAGATCCCTAAAAGTGATACTGCCATTCAAGTGGAGGAAGGGGGGACTCGGATTCGATTTACTAGCATGGCCTGTGTCATCAGATATTTTACAACCTATATCCTGGCGCCAAGGAAGCCTGAGATTCCCTTTACCTGCAGGAATTTTTATGATAGCCATGTGGGTTGTCTCACTTTAAAGGATAGTGGTGGGAATACATGTTTGTTCGGGTTCTCAAAGGAAATAGTAAAGAAAACATCTTCACACTTGTGTATTGGCTGAAATCTGCATTCTGACTTAAAGGGAGGGGTCTCTACCACTTTAATCCTACTGCTTTGCCTAAGGGCATTCAGATTGTGCTTTAGCTGGATGGTTTTCACTTCTGCTTAATAAAAGAATCCTTTTGAACAACTACGTTTCAAGAGTTCGTACTTTCTTAAGTTGGAAGGAGAGGCGATCCTTACAGAAAGCACAATCTGCAAAATGGTCAACCCAGAGAAGCAATCTTTGCTCTACTGAGGTGACCTTGCAAACCATGTCTGAACAAAGCAGAGAGCTGGGAGAAACCGATTGCTGGGGAGAGACAGCAACCGCCACCCAGTCGGATGCCTGTTTTGTGCACCCCATCGGAGAGGATGAGGTAGCCCTGGGGAATCCGAAAAAACCCCGGTGGTTGATTGGCATTGGGAAGAAAGATGGCTGGGATGAGAGAACAGAGGAGTCACCTTCAACCGTGGCAACCGAAAACCGGGGTGGAAACTGGAACTAGAAGCCCTTACTGACCAGGGGGGACTGACCGAAGCACCCCTGAGGGAGGACTATCTGAAGAGGCATATAACCCAATTGGTGATGGAGACTTTGGAAAATCTTAACATCCGAAGGGAGCCAGGACAACAACCAAAGAGCACTGAAAGGGCAGCAGTCATGGATGATGCCAGGGGAGGCACCCCCCTCCTGGAGCCCACCTATCGAGCAGATGGTGCAGCAGCAGCGGGAGAAGACCCAGCAAACCCTCCCCACCAGGCAGAACGCACACCAGCGCCCATTCCCAACCAACCCCGGGCTCCTCAACTGGAAAGAGAAACTCCCCCCCCTTGGGGTGAAGTTTGATGGGAATCCACAAAAATTAGGATTCTTTGTGGCACATGTGCTCACCTACATGCAAGAGTATGGGCGTGATTTCCAAACCCAAGGCTCCCGAGTGCGAGTTGTGACCCTAGCCCTAGAGGGTGCCGCAGCCAGATGGATGGTGACCCTACATAACACCAACGCACCAGAACTGCGGAATTTCAATCCTTTCATGATGGCCCTGCGACGTCGGTTCGAGGACCCACTGGCAGATCGCAAAGCATGCGACCGCATTAAGGTGGTGAGGCAGGGGCGACGGCCAGTAGCAGAGTATACTGAAGAATTCCGGGACCTCGTGTGTCGTGTGCACTGGCCGGAAGATATTTTGGTGAGCTGTTTCAAGGACGGACTGAGTGATGATCTATACAATGCCTGCGTGGCCCGAGGGGCACTGAATGACCTACATGAATGGTATGTCACCACTGAAGAAGCTGAGATCGATATGGCCAGAAACCAGTATCGAGCGGGGCGAGCATGGAAGAAATCCTTACCCCAATGGAAGCAAGAGCCCCACAAACCACAAACCGCATTCTCCCCGAGATCTTCAGCCTGTCTCAAGTGTGTAAAAGAAGGGCACCGAGCTGCAGAGTGTCGTTTGCAAACACTTGCCCGGAACTACCCACTGGGGGAGGGTCCTGAAAAACCGGGTCGGCGTGGGAAGGAGACTGCTCTGAGGAGCAGGGAGACCATAGAAGTCCCATCCCCTCCCCTCTTTGGGGAAGAAACCCTGGCATCTGAACAGGAGGAATCACACTTGTTTGGAAGCGATCCAGATGATGAGCCACTGGTAAGCAAACCAATTAAACCGCTTACTCTCCCCTTAAGACTATTTATCCCAAACCAGGACAGGGAGATAAGTATCCCCACCCTAGTGGATTCAGGGTGCACCCGTTGTTTGATCAGCCCAACCTTAGTAGGGAAGTTAGGGATTAACGTAAGAAAGCTGAAAACTCCCATTGCTTTCTGCCAACTAGATGGGTCAATAGCAGGAGGGGAGCCAGCTTCTCTGGCCACCGTGCCTCTACATATAGGCATCGGAAGCCACGAGGAAAGGCTTACCTTTATAGTGGCACCTGGCATGGAATGGCCGTTGGTTCTGGGCCTTGCGTGGCTAAAAAGATGGAACCCACAAATCAATTGGAAACAAGGCATCATAAAATTTCAGAGGAAGGTGACTTTTGCTGAGTATCCACATAAAGGACTTGAGGGGGCAGAGAATCGAGAAACAGCCATGCGTGGTCACACCACACCAACTGAGGGCATACCGATAGAATACAAGGATTTAGCTGAGGTTTTTAGTGAAAAAGCCTCAGATGAGCTCCCCCCCCCCCACCGCGCCACTGACTGTGCAATAGAAATCTTACCCGGCGTGAAACTCCCTAAACCCAAGATGTACAGCATGTCACCGAGGGAGTTGGAAGAGCTGAGAACATTCATTGAGAAAAACCTAGCAAGGGGTTTCATTGAGCCAGCCCGACCAAAAATTGCAGCTCCAGTGTTGTTTAGAGAGAAAAAAGATGGTTCAAAACACTTATTTGTTGACTTTCGAAACCTTAATACTATCAGTGTGCAGAATGTGTATCCTCTCCCCCTTATGAAAGATATGTTAGCACACCTCACTAAAGGGAAAATTTTTTCAAAGCTGGACTTAAGGGAGGCTTACTACCATGTCAGAATTAAGGAAGGGGATGAGTGGAAAACGGCAATCAACACCCCCCTCGGCTGCTACCAATTCAAGGTGCTCCCCTTTGGGTTGCAAGGAGCTCCTGCAGTGTTTATGCAGTTAATAAATGAAGTGCTGCATCAGCATTTATATAAGGGGGTTCTGGTCTATTTGGATGACATTTTAATCTATACTGAGACCAAAGCAGAACATGTAAAACTAGTTAGGGCGGTTTTAAACAAACTCCGTGCTGCCAAACTTTATGCCAAACTTTCCAAATGTGAATTCCATCAAGAGAAGATTGACTATTTGGGATACCGCATTTCACACCAGGGGATTGAGATGGATCCTCTAAAAGTGCAGGCTGTACTTGTTTGGGACCCTCCATGCACACATAAACAGTTACAGAGCTTCCTGGGGTTTGCCAACTTTTACCGCCAGTTTATCCCTGTGTTCGCTCAGATTGCCCTCCCCATCACCAAGCTCTTAAAAACAAAGGGGGAGGACAACCCTAAACCAAAGCAACCATTGAACTGGACTATGGAATGCCAGGCAGCATTTGAAAAACTTAAAACGGCTGTTCTCGGCAGAACCAATTCTACAACACCCGGACATGGAGAAACCATTTGTCATACAAGCAGATGCCAGCGATGTGGCAATAGGAGCGGTCCTGCTTCAGAAGAATGAGCAAGACCAACTACAACCCTGCACTTACACATCCAAAAAGTTGAATGAGACTGAGCAAAGGTGGGCTATTTGGGAGAAAGAGGCGTATGCAGTTCGTTGGGCATTGTTAACCTGGCGGCACTTCCTAGAAGGCAATAAGACCCCTTTTGAAGTCTGGACTGATCATAAAAATCTAGAAGCCCTTAAGACCCCAAGGAAACTCTCCCCAAAACAAGTACGATGGGCTCAGTGCTTTAAACGGTTTGATTTTACTCTAAAATATCCCCCCCCGGGGGGGGACTTTCTTGCGGATGCGCTATCCAGAAAACCGCAATACATTAGTGCAAAGTCAGACGTAATCAAACCCATAGAACAAAACAATCAACTAGCCACTAAAGTAGTCACCAAATCCCAGGAAAAACAAGAAACAGTGACAGACAATGACATCACCCAAAATTTTAAACAAGCATTGGCCACTGATTAATGGTTTTTGAACAACAAATCCAGCTGTCTGATGAAAGAAGACTTGGCTTGGGTAGGGGGGAAGTTGTATGTCCCTGCAAGCCAAAAACTATGCTTAATGGTACGGTGCCATGACTCCAAATTAGCTTGACATTTTGGGTTTGTGAAAACTTTACACCTGATTAAAAGACAATTTTGGTGGCCATCACTAAAAAAGGACATAGAAAGCTATGTAGCTAGTTGCCCCATTTGTGCAGCAGCAAAAAGACGCCAGGGGAAATCCCCAGGTCTATTGCAGAAGGTAGCTGAACCTTCAGTGCCTTGGAGAGAGATCGCTATGGATTTCATTGTGGAATTGCCAAACAGTGAGGGAAATACTGTTATTTGGGTTGTGACAGACCTATTTTCAAAACAGGCACATTTTATACCCTGCAAAAAGATCCCAACTGCTAAAGGTTTAGCCAAATTATTCCTAATACACATTTATCGACTTCATGGGGCTCCACAAAGGATCATCTCCGACAGAGGGGCTCAATTCACCTCCAACTTTTGGAGGGCATTTTTGGGCTTACTTGGTACTGGCCAGGGGTTGAGCACATCTTTTCATCCTTGTACTAATGGTAATTCTGAAATTTTGAACTCGGTACTAGAACAATATTTAAGATGTTTCTTTAATTTTCAACAGGATAACTGGACCAAACTTTTGCTTTTTGCTGAAGTTGCGTTTAATAATGCTGTACATTCAAGCACTGGTTTTACCCCTTTTAGAGTAGCAACAGGCCAGGATTTCAGTCCCATGCCTGAACTACCCACAGAAGAACCCACCATCCCCTCACTTAAGGAGTGGATGGATCATTTGCAAAACACGTGGCCAGTGGTTAGATTAGCCTTACAGGAAGCTAGAGAAGCTTTTAAGATTCAAGCTGACAAGAAAAGGATGGAACCCAAAACTTTTCATATTGGAGACAGAGTATACTTATCTACAAAATTCTTGAAATCATTACAACCATCAAGGAAACTAGGGCCAAAGTTCATTGGACCTTTCCCCATCACTAGAATCATCAATCCAGTAGCAGTTGAACTACTTCTTCCAAAGACACTCAGGCAGATCCACCCAGTATTCCATATCAGTTTACTCAAACGAGAAGTAATCTCATCCCTCAGACCACCTCCATCTACACCACCTGTTCCCATCATGATTGAAGGTGAACAATACTTTGAAATCAAAGAAATCCTTGATTGTAGGATCCACAGAGGGAAAGTCCAATATTTAATTGTTTGGAAACATTTACCATCAGCACACAATGAATGGGTCACTAAACACCACGTTAGGGCTCCAATCTTACTGAGAAAATTTCACTCCCAATACCCTAACAAATCTTGTTGATCTACTATCATGAAATCTTGAAATCTTGTGTATATTTGTTTTTTTTACAGGTGGACCCTTTTGTTTTCTAAGGAGGGTAGCATGTCAGATCCCTAAAAGTGATACTGCCATTCAAGTGGAGGAAGGGGGGACTTGGATTCGATTTACTAGCATGGCCTGTGTCATCAGGTATTTTACAACCTATATCCTGGCGCCAAGGAAGCCTGAGATTCCCTTTACCTGCAGGAATTTTTATGATAGCCATGTGGGTTGTCTCACTTTAAAGGGTAGTGGTGGGAATGCATGTTTGTTCGGGTTCTCAAAGGAAATAGTAAAGAAAACATCTTCACACTTGTGTATTGGCTGAAATCTGCATTCTGACTTAAAGGGAGGGGTCTCTACCACTTTAATCCTACTGCTTTGCCTAAGGGTATTCAGATTGTGCTTTAGCTGGATGGTTTTCACTTCTGCTTAATAAAAGAATTCTTTTGAACAACTACGTTTCAAGAGTTCGTACTTTCTTAAGTTGGAAGGAGAGGTGATCCTAAACAACCATTAAAATTCATGTTTAGGCCAGCCCAGCTTGTTGGAACAATAAGGTCTTGAGGGCATGGCAAAAGGCGCGTAGGTCAGGGATCATCCTTATCTCTGGGGGCAATTCATTCCAGAGGGCAGGTGCCCCCATAGAGAAGGCTCTCCCCTGGGGGTCACCAGTCAACATTGTTTGACCGACAGCATCCTGAGGAGTCCCTGTCTTTGGGAATGTATTGGCCAGTGGGAGGCTATCGGTAGCAGAAGGCGATCTCGTAAGTACCCAGGTCCTAAGCCATGGAGTGCTTTAAAGATGGTAACCAACACCTTGAATCGCACCCGGAAGACCACCGGGAGCCAGTGCAGCTCATGTAGGAGAGGTGTTACATGGTGCGCCGTGTTGCTCCCATAATCACCTGTGCAGCTGTGTTCTGAACCAGTTGGAACCTCTGAGTGCTCTTCAAGGGGAGCCCCATGTAGAGAGCATTACAGTAGTCCAGACGGAGGTGACGAGGGCATGAGTGACTGTGCGCAAGGAGTCCCGGTCCAGAAAGGGACACAACTGGTAAGTTAGGAAAACCTGATAAAAAGCCCCCCTGGCCACAGCCATCACATGGTCTTCTAGAGATAGCCGTGCATCCAGGAGGATACCTAAGTTGCGAGCCCTCTCTGAGGAGGCCAAGATCTCACCCCCAATAGTCAGCGATGGAACCAGCTGGCTATAATGGGACGCCGGAAACCACAGCCACTCGGTCTTGGAGGGGTTGAATCTGAGCTTGTTTCTCCCCATCCAGATCTGCACGGCCTCCAGGCACCGGGACATCACGTCAAGGGCATCATTGGGGTAGTCTGGGGTGGAGATGTACAGCTGAGTATCATCAGCGTACTGATGGAACTTCACCCCAAAACCACGGATGATCTCACTCAGCGGCTTCACATAAATGTTGAACAGGAGGGGCAAGAGGACCGACCTTTGCGGCACCCCACAAACAAGGCGCCTTGGGGTCGACCTCTCTCCCCCTGCCAACACAAACTGTGTGCGGTCAGAGAGGAAGGAGGAGAACCACCGCAACACGGTGCCCCCCAGTCCTAACCCCTCCAACCGGCACAGCATGATACCATGGTCGATGGTATCAAAAGCGGCTGAGAGGTCTAATAGGACCAGGACAGAGGAACAACCCCTGTCCCGAGCCCTCCAGAGATCATCAACCAATGCGACCAATGCTGTTTCCGTGCTGTACCCTGGCCTGAAGCCCGACTGGTATGGGTCTAGATAGACAGCTTCATCCAGGTACTGGGGAAGTTGTCACGCCACCACACTCTCAACAATCTTTGCCACAAAGCGAAGGTTGGAGACTGGACATCAAGGTTGGACAATTGAACTGCTTACCTTCCCCCTAAGACTGTTTATACCCAGTCGAGACAGAGAAGTAAAACTCTGCTTTTTCACACTCGGGATGCACCCGGTGCCTAATAAGTCCCACCTTAGTAGGAAACTGGGAATAAATCTAAGGAGACTGAGAAACCCAATCACATTTTGCCAATTAGACGGATCAATATCCGGGGGAGAACTTGCCATGTTTGCTACCGAGTCCCTACAAATAACTATGGATAATCACAAAGAGACACTGACATTTGTGGTGGCACCCGGCATGGAATGGCCATTAGTATTGCCTGAAAAAATGGAATCCCAAAATCAACTGGAAGCATGGGTCGTTCAGATTTCAGTTACGGATAACTTTTGCTGATGAAAAAAAGGGAGACCAGAAGGGGGGGCTTAACTGCGAAGCAGCAATGCCTGGTTGGGGAATGCCAAACAGGGATATACCAAAGACCTAGCTGAAGTTTTCAGTGAAAAGGCTTCTGATGAACTCCCACCACCAACACGCTACTGACTGTGCAATCGAAATCCTGCCAGGGGCAAAGCTTACCAAATCAAAGATGTATTGCATGTCCCCTAGAGAACTTAGAGAGAAGTAAGAGCTTTTGTTGACAAAAACCTGAAAAGAGGGTTCATTGAACCAGCACACCCGAAAATTGCAGCCCCAGTACTTTTCAGAGAAAAAAAAGATGGCTCTATGAGATTATGTGTAGACTATAGAAACTTAAATGCAGTAAGTGTACAAAACATGTACCCCCTCCCCCTTATGCATGACATGTTGGCACACCTCTCCCAAGGAAAAATATTTTCAAAGCTAGACCTGAGAGAGGCCTATTATCGAATAAGAATAAGGGAGGGGGACGAGTGGAAAATGGCATTTAACACACCACTGAGCTGCTACCAATTTAAGGTACTTCCTTTTGTATTACAAGGAGCCCCATCTGTATTCATGAAGCTACTAAATGAAGTGCTCCATGAATATTTATATAAAGAGGTTCTGGTTTACCTGTATGATATTTTAATCTATATAGAAACAAAAGAAGAACATGTAAAATTACTCAGGATGGTCCTAAATAAACTCCATGCAGCAAAGCTCTATGCCAAGCTCTCTAAATGAGAATTCCACCAGGAAAAGATTGACTACCTGGGATATCGCATTTCACACCAAAGAATAGAAATGGATCCCCCAAAAGTCCAAGCACTAATTGACTGGGAAACGCCCCGCACATGCAAGCAACTGCAAAGCCTCCTGGGATTTGCTAATGTTACCGCCAATTTATTCCCACCTTTGCTCAAATAGCCCTTCCTATAACCAACTTCCTAAAAACAAAAGGGAGGGGAAACCAAAGCCTAAACAGCCATTGAACTGGACAATGGAATGCCAAGCGGCATTTGAGAAACTCAAGCGACTTTTTTCAGCTGAACCAGTTTTAAAACATCCAGACCCAGAGAAACCGTTTGTAATACAAGCAGGTGCAATTGAGGTAGCAATAGGGGCAGTCCTATTGCAAACAAACAAGCAGGGACAGCTGCAACCCTGCACCTACATGTCCAAAAAACTAACAGAAACTGAGCAAAGGTAGGCTATCTAGGAAAAGGAAGCTTATGCAGTTTGCTGGGCACTCCTCATGTGGAAACAATTCTTAGAGGGAAGTAAGATCCCTTTTGAAGTCTGGACCGATCACAAAAATGTGGAAACTCTAAAAACCCCAAGGAAACTATCTCTAAAACACATCAGGGATCAATATTTCAAATGGTTTGACTTTACCCTTAAGTATCACCTTGGGGGGAGGAACTTCTTAGCAGATGCCCTATCAAGGAAACCACAATACAACAGTGCAAAGCCTGAAGTAATCAGACCAATCCTTCAAGATAATCAAGTAGCAGCTAAAGTAATCACTAGATCACAAACCAAACAAGAACCAAACAATAACACAACCATCCAAGCATTTAAGCAAGCCTTAAGCAACAAGTGGTTCCTAAAGCACAAAAACCTCTGCCTCATCGAAGAGGACTTAGCATCGGTAGGAGGAAAGTTAAACATGCCAGCCAGCCAAAGATTGGACCTTATGAAATGCTGCCATGACTCTAAACTGGCTGGTCACTTTGGATTTGTCAAAACATTGCCCCTCATCAAAAGACAATTCTGGTAGCTGTCACTGAAAAAGGACATAAAAAACTACTGTCCTATTTACGCTACAGCAAAGAGACAGCAAGGGAAAAACCCCAGGACTGTTACAAAGGGTAGCTGAACCTTCAACCTGGAGAGAGATCTCTATGGATTTTATAATAAAATTGCCAGAAAGCACAGGGAATATTGTTATTTGGGTCATAACAGATCTATTTTCTAAACAAGCTCATTTTATTCCTTGTAAAAAGACCACAACAGCAAAGCCTTAGCAAAATTATTCCTGATACACGTTTATCTTTTACATGGAGCTCCACATAGAATCATTTCTGATAGGGGGCTGCAATTCACACCAAAATTTTGGAGGGCATTCCTAACAGTACTTGGCACCACCCAAGGCTTAAACTCCTCCCATCATCCAATGACCAATGGGGGCTGTGAAAAAACTAATGGGGTGTTAGAGCAATATTTAAGGTGTTTTATTAGTTATCAACAGGATAACTGGACTGAGCCTTTTGCAGAGATGACATTCAACAGATCCGTACACTCTAGCACAGGCTACACTCCTTTTAAAGTAGCTACAGGCCGCCTTCCGGTGGTGATGTCAGCGTGTCTGGAATGAGAGAACGGAGCTCCATTCTTGAAATTCCAATATTCCTAACCAGGAAGCCGATTTAGGCACTATTGATCCCAGAGAGATCAATAGAAAAAAGAGGAGTCTTCAAGGACCTCGGAGAGAAAAGCAATCTCCCTGAAGGTTCAGGAGAAACCTCTTAATTCCAGTGAGGAAAGAACCAGCCATTTTGGCTGGCCTGAAGCGCTGACAACCGAGGAGTAGGAAGTGAAAATTGAAACAAGAGATCACATCTGTAAGAGAAACGAGGGAAAGAAATCGAGTGTGGTACAGCTATAGAGTGGAAGAAGAGAGCGGAGAGATCGAGACTCCAAAGCAAGTGGCAAAACGACAGCCAGACAAGCAGTGACGAAAAGGCGAGAGGAGCAGAAGAACTTTTGACAGGCAGTGACAGCGCGAAAAGAGAAAGGGCGGTGGAAACGAAGAAACTCCAGCAGATATACCTTCATGTTGACTGGAAAGAGGTGTGGATTATAAAATAAACAGACCGAATAGAGAAAGGTGTCTTGGACTAGAATTGCGAGCGTGACGAGAGAAGTTAGAGATTGGAAGAGATAATGAGTGACGGAAGAAAGAAGCAACTTTGACAGACAGCGATAACGCGAAAGGTGAGCGAATGGCCGAGACGGAAAACTCCAACATATACACCCAGATATTGATTTGAAAGAGGTGCAGATTCAAAAATAAATAGACTGTAAAGGAAGACAGCGTTTTAAGAATAAGGACTGTGAGACTGACGGAAGCTATTAAAGATTGGAGACAGTGAGTGAGTGGCTGATCCGGAATGGTGATTGGAGAAGTGGTGATATTAACAGAGTGATAGACAGAACAGACTTGGAAAATAACGAACTTGGAAGCTTGAACTAATTATTCAACAGTGTTGAATTTGGATATTTTGACACTTGGACATTTGGATATTTCTGGCGAGAGACATTAAAAACCATACTTCAAATGAAAAACAACTATACAGAGGAATGAGCAGGAAATGACACAAGAGTGAAGGAGGATTGCAAGGCAGAAGAATAACGAAGTATATATACAATTGTTTAATCTGAGTAGAATTATTTATTAACTATTAAGAACAGTTGATTGTGGAATATTGATTGCTAATTAGTGTTTAACAATTGAGACAAGTTGCCTTATTGCTACTTATATTAATTATTTACCTATCCTTCTACCTACTTACCTATTTACCTATCTATTTATCTATCTATATTAATATTAGTAACATTTAGCATTATCTATTTATTACCATAGATTGATTATATATATTGTGTTAATTATACTAAGAACAAATTAATGAATTGTTAAAATCCTAATTTTTTTCCCTCACTTCCCTCCTTTTATTACCCTTCTCCTTTATATAAGGGTATTCAAAAGTTTAAACCTACAAAACCTTGATTAAATATATAGAAAGATATATAGAAATATACATTGTTTGATAGAGTGGTTAAATACTTATTAAGATGATAAGAGTATTAACATAGATAAATTTATAATATATAAATACAGATTGCCATTTAAAGATTTGTATGTTATACAAGTTAAATATTAACATAGACAACAAACTTAAAGATACTAAAAGTAAGCTAGTGTATGAAATTTTGGGAAAACTTAAAACAAAGAGTAAAAATGACAAGCACAGGCACAACAACTATAATTAAAATAAACAAGAAAATAATATAATAATCAGATATCTCTTACAGCATCTCCTGCACAGCAAAGATCAATAGATACCATGTTAGGAACAGAGAAAGAAAAAGCAACCTCCACTTCTAGTATACAAAACATTCAATCAGTACTGGCAATGATCCAGGAAGGAAGGAATAAGACGCAAGAATCTATCGTGAATAACCATGAGGAAACAAGAAGAAACCATGAGGATTTGAAGTCCGACGTGAGAGAAATAAAGGACAATATCAAGAAAATGGACGACAAAATAGAAAAAATACAACAGAATATTGTGAAAAATGAGCAAAGGATCCAAAAGGTGGAGGTAAAAATGGAACAAACGGACAAGAAGATAGAAATGCTGGAACAAAATCAGGTGTCAATCAACAGAGAATTGGAAGAATCGATCACATATCTGGAAATGGAGAAGGCATCCTTTTTTCTTAGGTTCCAGAACATAGCGGAAAGTAAAGATGAAGACCTAGGAGAGATAATGGCAGGAATCCTGGCAGAAACAACACAGAGAGACAAGGAAGATATCTGAAGGGACATTGACAAGGTCTATAGAGTGCATACAAATTACGCCCACAGGCATAAATTGCCAAAAGAGGTGCATGTCAGATTCACTAAAAAAAACCATAAAAGAAGAAATCTACAAAAAGATGAGACACGAGGCAATCCTGTACAAGGGGAAGGAGATAATAACACTCAAACAGATTCCAAGAAGAGTAAGGGACCAGAGGAAAAACTACAATTTCCTAACGGCACAATTAAACAAATACAAAGTGATGTTCCGTTGGCTGATACCAGAAGGCATTTTAATCTCTTGGCAAGAGAAGAAATTTAGGATTGACAGTTTGGAAAAAGCCCATGAGTTCTTCGACCATCATTTCGTGCTAGAGGAAGATCAGGAAAGCAGAGAAGAACTGGAGAATAAAAGCCAAGAGGAACACTCCACAGAAGAAACGGAAGGAGAACAAGAAGAAAGGAGAAGATTGGAAAGAGAAAGAATGGAGAGAGAGGGAGCAAGGGAAAAAAACACAAATAGTAACAAGAAACACAAGAAGACTAAGGACAACAAATAGATAAGAATAAAAATGGAACAGGAAATAAAAATGATTTCAATCAATATAAATGGATTAAATGCATCAGCCAAGAGAACCCAGACATTTACAAAACTACAAAAATTGGAGATGGATATTATAAATTTACAGGAAGTCCATATCAAGAAACAACACCAAAAAATATTAGAGAATCAAAGATTAGGAAAGTTATACACTTCATTAACAGAATAAAAAAAGAGAGAAATCGCAGTTTATATTAAAAAACACCTGAAAACAAAACAAATATATACAGACGAAGATGGAAGGGTCTTGATGATTGAGATACAAACAGAGTTAAAAACAATATTACTGATTTAGACCTATGCACCAAACGGAAACCAAAATGATTTTTTTAAAAAAATACATGATAAAGTAAAAGATTTGGAATATGAGAATATTTGTATTATAGGTGATTTCAATGCAATTATGGACATGGAAAAAGATTACCAGAGTAATAAGAAAAATAAAAAAGACACTTCCAGATACCTTCAAAGAGATGACACAGGAACTACATCTGCAAGACATAGATGGAGGGAGGTAAATAAAGAAAAAAACAGTATACATTCTATTCTAGCCCACATCAATCATGGTCTAGAATAGATATGGTCTGGATGACGACAGAACTCAGAAAAGACGTAGAGGAAGTAGAAATATTGACAAATACTTGGGCAGACCACAATCCGGTAAAAGTAATATGGAAAGGATATCGAAGAAAGAGAAGATGGATGATGAACAAGGAAATATTAAAAGATAAAGGTTATTCACAGATGATTAAAAAAGAAATGAATATATTCTTCAAGATAAATACAAAAGAACAAACCTCTCTCCCAAACTTATGGGATACGGAAAAAGCCTATATAAGAGGCTTGACAATTGCATACATGGCGAAGAAAAATAAAGATAAACAACAAATAAGAGATAATTTGTTAAAGGAACTTAAAAAATATGAATCCGAGTTACAGAAAGAACCTCAAAACAAAACAATTAAAGGAAAAATAAATTTGACAAAACATAAAATTAATCTGATCACACAAACAGAAATAGCAAGGAAAATCAAATTAACAAAACAGAACCATTTTGAACATACAAACAAAACAGGACATTGGCTGGCGTATAAATTGAAAAAAGAAAAAGAGAAGAGAACAATACACCAACTGCAAGACGACACAGGAGAGATATACTATAGAAATGAAGATAAAAAGAATATAGCAAAAACCTTTTTCCAAAACTTATATGAACAAGAAGAGATCTTGGAAGAAGATATTAAAGAATATTTAAATAAAACAAACAGCCAAGGATTAGAAGAAACACATAGAGAGCTACTGAATAGACCAATTATTATGACAGGATTAATAGAGGCGAGAAAAAACAAAAATATAATAAAACCCCAGGACCAGACGTCATACCAGCAGAATTCTACAAAACATGTCAACACCATAGATGAAATCTTACTTGAAACCTTCAACGATGCACTCTTGAAAGCCACAATCCCCAAATCTTGGACTGAAGGTATCATCACATTATTCCAAAAGAAGAAACAGATCAAACACAAATAAAAAACTACAGGCCAATATCATTATTAAACGTAGATTACAAATTATTTACAGTGATTATCACAGGGAGACTAAAAAGAGTAATAAATGAGTACATTTACCCAGATCAGAACGGCTTCCTTCCAAAAAGGCAAATAAAAAAACAATATGAGATTAATAATTGATGTTTTGGAATACTATGAAAAAAATTCAGATAAACAATTGGCATTAATTTTTTGGGATGCACAGAAGGCTTTTGATAACCTAAATTGGAAATTCCTCATATTACAATTGGAAAACATGAAATTCGGCGACACATTTTTAAATATGATTAAGAAGATTTACTCCTCCCAAACCGCAAAAATAATGATAAATGGAGACATGACAGAACAATTTACAATATCAAAAGGAGTGAGACAGGGATGCCCCCTAGCCCCCCCTATAGTTCATATTATTTCTAGAAACATTACTAAATGAAATTAGAAGAGACAAAGAAATAAAAGGATTGAAAGTCAAAAACGAGGAGTATAAACTCCAAGCCTTTGCTGACGACATGGTTTTTATTATAGAATAGCCGATATTAACAGGAACTAAATTATTAGCAAGAATAGAAGAATATGGGAGGGTAGCCGGACTTAAAATTAACAAACAAAAAACAAAGGCATTAACGAAAAACCTTACAAACCAACAAGAGAAGGAATTAGAAGATAAATTGGGGATAAAAATGTCAAAAAAGGTAAAATATTTAGGAATTTGGCTTACTAACAAAGGATCATCAATAGAGAAGATAACTACAATAAACTGACAAGACAGATAAAAAGGGATTTAGAAATTTGGAGTAAGTTACAATTATCATTCCTTGGAAAGATTGCCTCGATTAAAATGAACGTACTACCCAGAATCTTATATCTGTTTCAAGTAATTCCGATAAAACCGGGGAAAGATTTCTTCAAAGATTTTAACAAAATGATTGCAAATTACATCTGGCAAGGGAAGAAAGCAAGGATCAAAATAAAGCACTTACAAGATACAAGAGGGAGAGGAGGATTAGCACTATCAGATTGGGAAACGTACTATAAAACAGCATCACTGATTTGGATTAAGGACTGGATAGAACTCAAAAATAAAAGAATACTGACATTAGAAGGTTTTGACTTACAGAGAGAATGGCACACATTTCTGTGGGAGGGAAAAGGCAAACAACATGGATATTTCCAACGATATATTATCAGAGAAGCACTGTTTCAAACTTGGCAGGAGATAAAAAAAACACATTACGATAAAATTCCAGAATGGCTATCGACTATGGAGGCACAGATTTACCCCAATGCTATGGATATTGATAAAATGAAAACCTATAAAGATCTGTTAAACAACCAAAGGGAATTAAGATCAAGACAAGAACTGAAAGAAATGGGTACAGATCAGGTTCTAAATTTTTTACTACCGGTTCTATGGGTGTGGCTTATTTTGTGGGTGTGGCTTGGAGGTAATGTGACTGGGTGGGCGTGGCTAGCTGGTCATGTGACCGGGTGGCCAGGGCTATGTGTATAGGGACTACTCAGAGGGCTGAAAAAAGTCATTTCTGACAGGTCCTCGCATTTTTGACTGGTCCTTACACTTATGACCATCCTCACATTTATGCCCGTGCAGCATTCTTAACAACCATGTCACTCATTTCACAACTGCTTCTCTTCACCATGGTGACAAGATAGGGCAAAAAACGTAAAATGTGAGGACAGGCGTAAGTTCGAGGACTGGTCAAAAGTGCAAGGACCAGTCAAAAATAACTTTTTCAGCCCTCTGAGTAATCCATATGCACAAAAGGATACAGCAATAGAGAGGGATGAAGGAAGGAGAAGAGAGATGGAAGAAGGAAGGAGAGAGAGGGGAGAAAGAGAAGGGAGAAAGGAAGGGAAGGGAAATTAGAGTAGGAGTGAGGGTAAGAGAGGGAGGAAGAGAGGAGGAGAAGGAGAAAGGAAGAGAAGTAGGGAGGAGAAGAAGAGGGGGGGAAGAGAAAGTAAGAAGGAAAGAAAAGAGAGAGGTGGTAGGTTTGAGGAGAAAGATTGCTGTACAATAAAAAAGATGAAAGGGAAGAAAGGCAACCCCAAACAAATATAAAGATATTAAGATGAAGAATGAATTGTTAAACTTTAAAGAATAAAAGAGAACAATTATGAATAAATAGCAATAATTAGAAACACACATACAAACATACAATGTATTTTCTTTGAACAGAGTATTTGGCCGGTTCACAAATTTAAACAGTGTTTAGTCATTTCAATTAAATTTACAATTTCTATATTTCCTTTTTGCCATATTTATTCCTCATCTTTTTTTTAAAAAAACCAATAATACCCTTCATCCTCATCTCTAATCTTAATCAAATTCAATTTTTCCCTTCTATTCTATATTATACCTCTTCCCATTGTCATCTATTTTTATATCCATCCTCACATTGGTTAATTATTTAATATTACAGTTGTTTAATACAAATTCAACATTTTAATATAAATCAATTAGTTATATAACTATCTTTTTTGTATATTAATCAATATGAACATGAATATTCCAATTATTTCCATGCAATCCAATTTCTTACAAATCAATTAATTATATTTACCAATAATAATAAACCAAATAATTTCCCCCATATATTCCTCCAAACCACAACTTAACAATTTCTGCTTTCAACACAATATACAATTAATAGTATCTCAATTATTACAATTCCCTAATTAAATAGAGCTTTTTTTCTTTTGTGTTTTAAAATCTTGAACTCTCCTCTTTTGCCCTAAATTTCCCATTGTTTGCACCTACCTTTTTTGGTGAGGAAAAAGAAAAGAAATCTGCCTCTGCCTAATTTTCCAAGGTAACAGCCAACACCCTGCTTTACTTTCAGTTTCGTTTTCAGCTTGATTTGCATAAGGAGAAAAAAAAATCTGCTCCAGCAATTTAGCTCTTTGCAGCAAGCAGCTGAGCCCTGCGCAAAACAGTTGAGAGCAAATCAGCTGAGAGTCAGGAGGCAGATCTAATTAACAGGCTAATTAGCCTATGCTGAAGCTGAAAGGAGTTGTTTTTTTCTTGCTGTTTGCTTGCAAGGAGGTAACTGCTGCGAGGCACAGGCCAAAGGGTGGGGGCCACCCTCCTTGCCTCTAGCGCCCCCCTGCCGCCCCCCTTGCCTCTTACCACCCCCCTAAGGCATCCCACTGCCCCCCAGGGGGCAGTACCGCCCACTTTGGGAACAACTGGCTTAACTACTTAACTACTTAACAACTGGTTCTACCGAAGTAGAATCCCACCACTGGGTCTACCCATTTATTTTTGCAGGCACCGGTCTACTCATTTGTTTTCTTTTAACACTGATCAGCTGTAGGGCGGCCCTTTGAAGCCCCGTGGCAAGAGTTTAAACAGTTTTTTTCCCTCTAGCCATCAGCTGGGACTCAGGAGGCAGCAATAGATTGGGAGTGGGGCCAAATAAAAGGTAAGAATAGCGCGGGTGGGGGTGGGGGGCAGGGAGGGGCACGGGGGCAGAACCGGTTCGGTGACATCATATCCTCACCGCTACCAGTTCGGCCAAACCGGGCCGAACCGGGAGGAACCCACCACTGGTACAGACATTGATTGGTGGCCATATTTACAAATAAAATCTAGGTATAAGACAGATTCGGTACAATTTGGATTCCAAAAAGGGCCATATGAATTAGATAAAATTTTACAAGGGACAGATGATAAATTGATAACAAAAACTTATAATTATCTTTTAAGATATAAATTAGAAGAAGTGGTTAAAGAAAATATGATAATTTGGGGGAAGAATTTCAGATATAACATTGAATTGGGAAAAATTATGGAATGTAAATTATAAACTAACTGGTAAGCAATTAGAATACAAATAGAGGAAATCATACACCAAAAAATAGAAATGAGACCAGAAACCTTTTTATTAGGAATAATTACAGGACAGTACGAAAAAGAAATATAATACTTAATTATTCATATACTAATGGCAGCATGAATAGTTTTTGCCCAGAATTGGAAGAATAAGAATATATCAACAGAAGATAAAATAATTAGTAAAATTATGGAATGTGCAGAAATGGACAAACTTACAAAGGAAATACAGGAAAAGGAGGAAACGGACTATTATTTAGTATGGCAGAAATGGTATAACTGGTTGGAGAAGAAGAAAGGAAAAAAAGATATGGATATAAATGAGAAGATAAAAATTATAGATAAGAAATTAAGTACCAATTAAGGAAAATAGTAAATTAAATATGTAGATTAAGAAAATGTGAAGAGGTGATGTACTAGGAATATAGATACAAGAGATATATTAGAAAAAGGTAGAGAAAAGGTATAAATATAAATACAGATTACCGATGCGATAAATTTAAAAAGAAAATGTAAAGATTTGATTTATGTTTATTTGTTTTGTATGTTTTGTTGTTTTTATGTTTGTTTGTACTTTTTAATAATAAAAAATAAAATAAAAAATAAAAAAATAAAGTAGCTACAGGCCAAGACTTTACCCCCATGCCAGAACAACCAATGGAAACACCCACCATCCCCTCCCTGAAGGAATGGATGAAAACCTACAAAATACTTGGCCTGTAGTCAAATTAGCACTAAAGGACACTAGAGAAACATTTAAACACCAAGCAGACAAGAAGAGAACACAACCAAAACCTTTTCTCAGCCATTCATATTCTGGCTAATCAAATGCGGAAACAAGTTTGCTTGCTGCAGATTTTAATATGGCCGCAATCTGGCACAACTGAGGTTCAAACAGATGTAAAGTCAGCACTGGGAGCTATCACCTACCAGCACTGTAAATAACATTCAAATTAGCACAGGCACACCCACAGCCCAGCCCACCCCCATAGCCAGCGTTCAGCTGTGTTCCCTCCTTCCTGGTCTCTTTGCTGCCCCAGCGCAGCCGCAGTCGTTAGGAGCTGTGGTGGCTGGTAAAAGGTGGTTTACAGTTCTCCGTCCATCAGCTGTGTCTCCATCAGCACCGATCAGCTGATGGAAATGAGCACGCTGGCCGAAGGAGTGGGAAGCCATCGGGAGCCCGTGGAACACCAGCTGATGAAGCCATGCTGATCCCGCAGCTGTCCCGCTTCCATGCAGCAGTTCCCCCATCTCCCCCTGTATGGCAAGCTGGGGTTTGACACCTTTCCAAATAGGTGACAGAGTATACTTACCCACAAAATTCTTGCAAACACTACAACCCTCAAAGAAATTAGGGCCAAAATTTGTGGGACCATTTCCAATCACTAGAATCATCAACCCAGTGACAGTAGAATTAGCACTCCCCAAAACACTCAGATAAGTACACCCAGTCTTTCACATTAGCCTATTAAAGAGAAGTCACATCCTCACTTAGACCTCAAACCCCTGCACCACCCACACCCATAATAGTTGAGGATGAGCCACATTTTGAAATCAAAGACAACCATGATTCTAGAATCCATTGAGGGAAAACCCCATACCTAGTAGCGTGGAAACACCTACCCACTTCCCAAACTGAGTGGATGGACAAAAAACACATCATCGCTCCCACATTCTTAAAGAAATTCCACATCCAATACCTGCACAAACCTTGCTAAAATACTATAATGGCTCTCTTTATTTATCTCTTATAGGTGGATCTATCTTTTTTCTAAGGAGGGTGGCATGTCAGATCCCTAATGTGATACTGCCATTCAAATGGAGGCAAGGGAAAGCATGAGGATAAGCTGTATTTTTATAACCTTTTTCCTGGCGTCTAAGTGCCGTGCAGTATTCTCACCTTCTTTGGAATGTATTAAGGAGGGAGGACATGTGGATTATTTCAGTTTGCTGAAAGAGGAAGATCCTGGGAATGGCTCCTTATCTGTTTCTCAAGACAGCTATTACAATAAACATCTTCACACCTGTGGATTGGCTGAATCCACATTTGGACTGGAGGCAGGGATTCTAAAGCTCTATTTCTAGCTGTGTAGTTTGGGAGGGAATTTATAGTCTGCTTTGCCTGTCCTGCTATCACTTCTTCTCAATAAAAGGTTCCTTTTGAAATATTACATTTCAAGAGTCTATACTTTCTTGGGAAAGGAGGAAAGGCTGGACACACTACTAAATGTAATTTAGTAAATGAATTAATGGGCTCTATCTTTCCCCTCCCAACCAGCAGAGTTTTGCTACCTTTGTGCTTTGCCCTATGCATTGCAGTCCACCTGCTGTACTTCTCCAACACTAGTTGTTGCTTTCCAGTCAGTTGCTGGGTTCCACTTCTTCAGTCATGCCAGCCATAATATCATAGTCTCTACCATTTTCTGGGCCACTAAGTACCATATAGTTTCCTTGTGGCTTTCTGATCTCAGGGTTACTGGTTCAGTTAGACATGTGGCTGGCAGCCCCCCAATAAGGGAGCCATCGACTTGCTCAAATTTCATAGATTGCCTCAATTTTTTAAGTCTCAGTCCCATCTTTTCCACAATTCATAGGCTAGCCAAGCGACAGGTGCAACCTAAGTCTACAAGGGCTGTGAAAACCCCTCTCGCCCCTGAGTGGGGCACTAGCATCTCCACCTGGGCAAAGGGACAATGATTCCACTTACTATCAGATCATCCTCCCCTTTGCTCTCGCTCTTGTAGAAGACCAGATTGGGGTTGCTGGGGGTCAGAGTTCCCTCCCCCTCATTAGAGGGGGAAGAGACCTCCATAACCTGCTGCACCACCCATGTCTTCTCTTTTCCCTTGTTGCCTTCAGCTGGCCTGGGTCCCTTTCTGCTGACATGGTTTGCAGGGCCAGGCATTTGGCTGCTCGATGGCCCTCTTTTCCACATCAGAATCAGGCTCCAGGCAGGTGTCAGAGGTTCTCCCTAGGGGTGGCAGGAGGAGCTGTTGATTCCTTATGCATTGGCGGGTGTCTCTCCTGGCTTCATTGGGAATGACCCTCATGTGCTGCATGCTACCAGTACTCCAACAGGTCTAGCTCCACTGTGGTCGCCAGCTGGTACCATGCCCTGAGGTTGTCTGGAATTCCTCAGGGCAGGCAGTTTTGGTACAGCACAGCTCCTTATTTAGCCCATCTCAGAAGTGGAATACCAGTAAGTGTTCTGGACATCATCTCAGCTTCCCAGCCAGGCTGCAGAACTCCTGAATGTATTCGGTTACCTACTGGCTTCTCTGCGTTATGGCATGGATCCTGGATTCCATTCAGCAGGTCCGGGCAATGTCTCCAAACCTGCCTCGAAGTTCATCCAGGAGGGCATCCACATTCCCCAACTCTGGCACTCCTTCATCATGGAGGTACATCACCCATCCTGCTGCCTTGTCCTCTAGATTCGAAACTTCATCTGGGTACATTGCTCTGTACTGCTCCAGATAATTCCAAGTCTGGTTCAGGAAGTAGTCTGGCCTCCCATCAAACACAGCTTTTAGAGATGGGGGCTCTTGATCATCCTGAAGTAGCACGTAGCCCTCCAGGGGGCTGCTTGAGCCTGGGTTCCTGCCACTGCAGGGATTCCCTGGGCTTGTCCTGCAACTGTAGGAGGGATGGCAGCTCCTATTGGGGGAGCCCCAACCCCTTGGACAATGCTTTCCATTCTCACTCTTTGGGGTGGAGAAGGGGACAGGGCTGCTGACACTTGGCCCATCCCAAGACCCACTCCCAGGACTGATGGGTTCATTGACACTGCTCCCCGCATCTTCATTCTGATGAAGTTTTCATGCAGTTGCTCCATAGATGGGCTGCGGCACACTGTCAGGAATTTCCACTCCTCTGGCTTTTCCCAGTCTGCAGCCCTTCAGGCCTTCCATTTGTTCCCTTGAGTCATGGCAACTTCAGGTGGGACCAAGTGGAACTTCAACTTGGCTGCCTTCCCCACTCCACTCGGCCATTGCGCCTTCGAGTCAGGGCAAATGGATCTGGCCACAATCTCCTCCTCACACACTGGGGGCTGCTCCATCTTTTCCATTCTCACTTTGGATTGGGTTACCACTGCTGCGCCCCGGCACCCACTTGGGCAACTGCTGGTGCCTTCCAAGGAGGGAGCGCTGATGCTTCACTATGGCATCAGCTTTTTGCTCTGTTCCAGACATCATTAGGTTACAGCTCGCTTGGAGTTATCCAAGTAGGCTACATTGAGTTAGGAGAACTGGTTTAACATCAACAGTCCAATTAGCAAACCTAAAACAAGGAAACACTCTCTGGAGAATTGAATTCCCAAAAATAAAATTTTATTGGATACACCATGTTGGTATTGAAGAAACAAAGCCAGCTCTGTGTTGAATTTATATTTATCAACAAAGAAATAAATTCAACACAAAAATAGTTTGTCATGAAAGCGACTATCTGCAAAGGCTCCTGGATTGGGGCTGAAAGGTGAGAGCAGAAGCAGTATGCTCTGTACCATATTTGGCTTTGCTTCTGCAGTTCCGAGATTGTGTATCCAATAAAGTTATACTTTTGGGAATTCAAAGATCCCAAGAGTGTCTACTTCTTTTGGGTTTGCTAGTTGGACCGTTGACATTAAGATCCAATGAAGAGCCTTTCCACCCTCACTGGTGAGCAGTACTGGTGGTCTAGCTACCGTGTTTCTCCGAAAATATGATCTACCCCAAAAATAAGTCCTAGCCTGATTTTTGGGGTGGGCCTAATATAAGCCCTACCGCAAAAATAAGCCCTACTGAAGGGGGTGGGTATGGCCAGCACAGGAGGCAGTCCTTCCCCAGTCACCTCATGGCTGCTCGGCCCCTTAACTGTGGCCCGTGAATCAACTGAGCCAGCAAGGCCTGGGAGTTCTGTCTCTCCAGGTGCCTAGAGATGTTTCTGGCACACTCTTGCTAGCCCCAGCCTTGCCCGTGGCGCCAGGCAACCTTGCAGCCGAGGGCCCCTCTCTTCTGCAGCTTGCCTTGTGGCTCTGGAGCAGGCGACGACCACAGTTTGCATTCCATCAGGCCTGGAGCTCGGGTGTTGCTCAGGCTGCTGCTATGATGAGGCAGAAAGCCCTGCTACCTGTTGGAATCGGCTCCCCCACACCTTTACTCAGCTGCTGCTGCTGCTTGAGAAAAGGACGATTGGCAGGCAATTCTGGAAGATTGTGGGAAGCACATGCTTACGGTAGAAGCAAAGCACAGCCTATCCCTTTCAAGCAATCAAATGTCTGTCTGTCTGTCTGTCTGTCTCTCTCTCTCTCTCTCTCTGTGTGTGTGTGTGTGTGTGTGTGTGTGTGTGTGTGTGTGTGTGTGTGAGAGAGAGAGAGAGAGAGAGAGAGAGAGAGATAGCAGAGGGGAGTAACAAGAATTGCAGGCAACAGTTTGAAAGGGTTTCCTCTCCACTGTTTCTCTCTCTCTCTCTCTCTCTCACACACACACACACACACATTTGATGAGAAATGGCAAAGGGCAACTGGGTAAAGGGACTGAGCTTCCCCCACCCAGAAGCAGCGTACAGCCTCTCACAGTAATGGGAATTGCAGGCAATTCTGGAAGATTGTGGAAAGATTGTGGGAAACAAAAAATTCCTGAGCTCAATTTTGGTGAATTTTTAGAAGGTACCAAACAAGAATATAACTGTGGAGAGAGAGAGAGAACTAATAGTTCTTGTACTGTCACCAGACAATATATTTCCCCCTCATTGTTTCACAGCTTCACAGCAAGCACTAAATGAAATGCCAGAATTTATTTATTTATTTACAAGGCTTATGATTTCATTAATGTTATATAAGATTTTATGGTGACCACAGTTAATATTTTATGTGGGTTTGTTTGCTATATTTTGTCTGGGGAAGAATCAATGCTTGTGATTATTTTCTTTCTTTCTTTCTTTCTTTCTTTCTTTCTTTCTTTCTTTCTTTCTTTCTTTCTTTCTTTCCTTTCCTTCCTTCCTTCCTTCCTTCCTTCCTTCCGTCCCTCCCTCTCTTTCTCTCTCTCTCTCCTCTTTGGGTTTTCTTCTGATTTATTTGTTTTTAAGATTTAGTATTATAGAATTGCTCAGAGTTTGGGGGCTGCTGGTGTAAAATCTATGTCATAAACAAACAAACAAAACCCCAAACTCTTAGATTTGTATCTTGCCTTTTTTCCTCATATAACAGAAGATTGTCCCGCAGAACAATCTACGTGTGGAACTCAAAATCTGTTACAAAAGATTTGAAATACAGGTAATCCTTGAGTTACAACCATTCATTTAGCAACTGTTTAAAGTTACAATGGTCATGTATGTACCCTAATGTTCAGCCAAAATGTTGGAGATGCGAATGTTTGGATGCTACGTATTATCATGTTTGGTGGACCTGTAGGAAAGTTAAGGCTTTTTGGATAAAAATTTGGTGGGTCATGCAGAATGTTTTGAGGAAAAAAATTCAATTTTCTCCACAGTTGTTTTTATTGGGTATAGTTAAGGGTTTTACATTGGGTGAAACAAAACTGATATTGTATATGATAACAGCAGCAAGATTGTTGATAGGTAAATACTGGAAGAATGAAGCTTTGCCCACTATCGAGGAATGGACTTTGAAGATGGCTAGTTTTGCAGAGATGGCGAAGATTTCAGCATATTTAAAAGACTGTTCACAAGAGACTTATGAATGGGAATGGAAAAGGTGGATAGAATATGTTCAGAACAAATACCAAACTAGAAAGTATCAAATAGCTTTTATTTGAAAATAATGTATTAGAAATATTTTAATGTAAAGAGACAAAGAGGAAAAATTATACAGGGGGAGGGATGGGTTCAAGCTTATATATCAGTGTTATTAGTTATGAGTACATAATAGGGAAGTCTGGGGGGGGAGGGTTAGGGGGGGTTAGGGAGGATGGGAAGTTTGGGGAGGGGGTGGTGGAAAAAAAGGGGTGAAAATGTAATTGTAAAACTTTTGCAATAAAAAAAATAAAATAAATAAAGTTACAATGGTACTGAAAAAAGTGCCTCATAACCGGTCCTTGCACTTATGACCGTAGCAGCATCCTCATACGGTCATATGATCAAAATTTGGGCACTTGGCAACTAGCATTTATTTATTTATTATTTATTTATTTATTTATTTATTTATTTATTATTTATTTATTTATTTATTTTTTATTTTTTTTTATTTATTTATTTATTTATTTATTTATTTATTTATTTATTTATTTATTTATTTATTTATTTATTTATTTATTTTATTAAATTTGTATACCGCCCTACTCCCGAAGGACTCAGGGCGGTGAACAGCCATGAAATAAAACATATAAATACAAAATTTAAAATAGAGATAAAACAAGTTAAATAAATTTGGCTGAACCATATTTAAAACCCCAATAATTTAAAACCAAATTTAAAATTCCCATTTAAAAGAGGAGAAGTTTAGGTCAGGCCGGCTTGCTGGAATAGGAACGTCTTAAGCGTTCGACAGAAGGTACGCAGATCCGGAATCCTCCGTATCTCGGGGGGGAGCTCGTTCCAGATAGTAGGTGCCCCCACAGAGAAGGCTCTCTCCCTGGGGGCCGCCAGTCGACATTGTTTGGCCAATGGCACCCGGAGGAGCCCCTCTCTATGGGAGCGTACTGGTCGGTGGGAGGCTATTGGTGGTAGCAGGCGGTCCCGTAGATAACCAGGTCCTAAGCCATGGAGCGCTCTAAAGGTGATGACCAAAACCTTGAAGCGCACTCGGAAGACCACCGGGAGCCAGTGCAGCTCGCGCAGGAGAGGCGTTATATGGGAGCGCCACGTCGCTCCCATCACCACCCACGCAGCCGCACTCTGCGCCAGTTGGAGCCTCCGAGTGCTCCTCAAGGGGAGCCCCATGTAGAGAGCGTTACAATAGTCCAGACGGGAGGTGACGAGGGCATGAGTGACCGTGCGTAACGAGTCCCGATCCAGAAAGGGACCCAACTGGCGGATCAGGCGAACCTGATGAAAAATCCTCCCGGTCACGGCCGTCAAGTGCTCTTCTAAAGACAGCCATGAATCCAGGAGGACACCCAAGTTGCGAGCCCTCTCCGTGGGGGCCAATGCTTTGCCCCCAATAGTCAGCGATGGCACCAGCTGACTATATCGGGACGTCAGAAACCACAGCCACTCGGTCTTGGATGGGTTGAGTCTGAGCCTGTTTCTCCCCATCCAGATCCGTACGGCTTCCAGGCACCGGGACATCACTTCAAGGGCATCGTTGGGGTGGTCTGGGGTGGAGATGTACAGCTGGGTGTCATCAGCGTACTGATGGTACTCCACCCCGAAACCACGGATGATCTCGCCCAACGGCTTCACATAAATGTTGAACAAAAGGGGCGAGAGGACCGATCCTTGTGGCACCCCACATATAAGGGGCCTCGGGGTCGACCTCTGCCCCCCTGTCAACACAGACTGCGACCGGTCGGAGAGAAAGGAGGAGAACCACTGTAATACGGTGCCTCCCACCCCCAACCCTTCCAACCGGTGCAGCATGATACCATGGTCGATGGTATCAAAAGCCGCTGAGAGATCTAATAGGACCAGGATAGAGGAACAACCTCTGTCCCAAGCCCTCCAGAGATCATCCACCAACGCGACCAATGCCGTTTCCGTGCTGTACCCAGGCCTGATGCCCGACTGGAACGGATCTAGATACGTCGTTTCATTCAGGTACCGGGGAAACTGTCGTGCCACCACACTCTCAACAACCTTCGCAACAAAGCGAAGGTTGGAGACTGGACGATAATTAGCCAATATTGCCGGGTCCAGGGAAGGCTTCTTGAGGAGAGGTCTCACCACCGCCTCTTTCAAGGCGGCAGGAAAGACACCCTCACTCAATGAAGCATTTATAATCCCCTGGAGCCAGCCTCGCGTCACCTCCCGGGAAGCCAGCACTAACCAGGAGGGGCACGGGTCCAACAAACATGTGGTCGCATTCAGTCTACCCAGAATCCTGTCCACGTCCTCAGGGGTCACAGAGTCAAACTCATCCCAGATAACATTCTCAGGACCTGCCTCCGTCATCCCCACTGGATCTACCCAGTCAGAGTCCAGATCTTCCCGAATCTGAGTGATTTTGTCATACAGATACTGAACAAAGTCCTCGGCTCTTCCCTCCAAGGGGTCCTCCCTCGCTTCCTGGTGGAGCAGGGAGCGGGTCACCCTAAACAGGGCGGCCGGGCTGTTATCTGATGACGCAATAAGAGCAGCAAGATGAGTACATTTCGCTGCTTTTATCGCCACTAGGTAATTGTTAATATGAGATCTTACCAGTGTCGGGTCAGATTCAGTGTGACTGGCCCTCCAACTACTCTCTAGGCGTCTTTTCTGGCGCTTCATCTCCCTCAGCTCCTCAGTAAACCAAGGAGCCAGGTGAGATCGGCGCCGGGTCAGAGGCCGCAAAGGCACGACTCGATCCAGAGCTCCAGCGGCCGCCCTATCCCAGGCGGCCACTAAGTCTCCAGTCGAGGCGTGAGCCAGGACCTCAGGCATTGGCCCAAGCTCTGTCTGGAACCTATCAGGTTCCATCAGGCACCTGGGGCGGTACCATCTTATCGGTTCCGCCTCCCTGCGGTGGGGAGCAGCGGTTCGAAGATCAAGGCGAAGGAGAGAGTGATCCGACCATGACAAGGGCTCGATGACTATGTCCCCTATCTCGAGATCACTCAGCCACTGTCCAGAGACAAAAATCAGGTCCAGTGTGTTTCCCCCCATGTGCGTAGGGCCATGAATTAGCTGGTCAGATCCATAGCCGTCATGGAAGCCATGAACTCCCGAGCCACCTCAGACGTTTCACCCACAGACGGCAGGTTGAAATCCCCCATGACCATAAGTCTGGGGGTATCAACCGGCACCGCGGCGATAACGTTGAGTAGCTTGGGCAGGGCTGCTGCCACGTGGCAGGGAGCCAGGTACGTGATCAGCAAACCCATCTGAACCCCATGACCCCACTTCACAAGGAGGGTCTCACAACCAGCCGTCTGAGGAACAGTGGCCTCCCTCGGCCTAAAACCTTCTCTAATAATAACCGCTACTCCCCCGCCCCTCCCCTGAGACCTCGGTTGATGGAATGCGTGGAAGCCTGGTGGGCACATTTCTACCAGAGGGACCCCTCCCTCCAGGCCCAACCAGGTCTCCGTAATACCTGCCAGGTCCGCTTTTATGAGAGTTGCAGTGTCCCCGAGGCATGTGATCATCATTTGTGACATTCCCAGCTGGCTTCTGACAAGCAAAGTCAATGGCAGATTCACAGATTCACAACTTCATGATTCACTTATCAGCTGCAGTGATTCACTTAATAGCCATGGCAAAAAGGGTTGTAAAATTGGGCATGATTCACTTAACAAAATTCTGGACCCAATTGTGGTTGTAAGTCAAGGACTACCTGTAAACAGTTCCTAACTGTTTCATCCCAACAGAATATATTCTCATTATGATCCTGGTCTTTCTTTTTTTTTTTTTATTGTAAAAGTTTTACAATTACATTTTCTCCCCATTCCCCCCCCCAACCCTCCCTAACCTCCCTAACCCTCCCTAACCCACCCCTCCCCCCCGGACTTCCACAGAATATAATCCAAATCAAAATCCCCTTTTTATAAAACTTGAACCCCTCCACCCCCAATATATTTTTCCATCTTCACAAAATTCAAATTTTTCTATCTTTATAATACTTTCAGTTAAAAGCTATCTGATACTTCCTAGTTTGATATTTGTTCTGCACATAATCTATCCACTTTTTCCACTCCCATTCATAAGTCTCTTGTGAGCGATCTTTTAGATATGCTGAAATCTTCGCCATCTCTGCAAAGCTGGCCATCTTCAAAGTCCATTCCTCAATGGTGGGCATAGCTTCATTTTTCCAGTGTTGACCTATGAGTAATCTCGCTGCTGTTATCATATACAATATCAACTTTGTTTCACCCAATGTAAAACCCTTAACTATACCCAATAAAAGCAATTGTGGAGAAAACTGAATTTTTTTCTTTAAAACATTCTGCATAACCCACCAAATTTTTATCCAAAAAGCCTTCACTTTCTTACAAGTCCACCACACATGATAATATGTAGCATTTAGGCAGTCACATCTCCAGCATTTTGGTTGAACATTAGGATACATACACGACAATTTCTTAGGATCTAAATGCCATCTATAAAACATTTTATAAAAATTTTCCCTCAAATTCTGTGACTGTGTAAATTTAACATTCTGAACCCATATTTTTTCCCATGTTTCCAACATCACTGGTTCTGCAAAATTTTGTGCCCACTTAATCATACAGTCTTTAACCAATTCAGTTTTTGAATCCCTTTCTAACAAAACATTATAAAGCCTTTTAATATGCATTGGACCTTTCTCTTTTATATGTCTAACCAATTCTTCCTCATGCATCATTATACCAATTTTTTGGTCCTCTTTCCATCTCAGTTGAAGTTGATTATACTGTAACCAAGTTAAATTAATCCCTTCTTCCAACAGCGTTTCTAATGTCTTCAATCGCCATCTGCCCGCATCTGTAAAAAGAACTTCTTTATATAAAAACCCCCTGAGTGACATTATATTTGTATTCCACATAATATGACCAAGATCCAACCATAGCGGTATTTTGTAATCCCATTTGAATTGGTGCTTCTTCCAAACTCTCATCAAGGAGTCTCTAAGTGACTTCCGGGTTTTGCTGGCTCCGGTGAAGACGGTGCCTTTTTAAGGTCCGCCAGCCCCGCCGTTTGTAGAGCCGCTTCGATCGTGAGAAGCGGCTTGAAAACTCCAGAATCTGTAGGATTTGAAGGAGAGAGTTGGCAAGGCGCAGGTTGAGCCCCTGTGAGCCCCCAGGAATCTGCTACTGGGGAGGAAACAGGCGTGGCTCCCTTTCAACTTGCAAAGACTCCGGGCGGCGTGGGACGACTCTGTTTATTGCAGAGCAAGCCGGCAGCAGCAAACACAGCCGATTGAATTTAACCTTACTAATTAACGGAGAAAAAAAAACCCCGAACCCTGAAACCAAGGAATTGCAAGTATTTCCCTTTCTTTGTGACTTTTTGATCTGACCAAAAACTGAAGTGAGTGGGAGTGGCTTGAAAAGATGGCGCCGCTCCAGCGCTAACAAGTTAACAAGCTGAAAGGGAAAGTGACTCTTTGAAGCTATTCTAACAAGTTACATTGTAGCGCTGTTTGTTGCGAGTACAGGAGAAGAGGGGTGAGAAAAAAAAAATCCCTTTCTAAAACAAGCTGACTTCACACAAGTTTAAATTTACTTACTTCTAACCTGATTAAAACTGGGGGATTTTCTAAGAGGACTTTGTGGTGCTGGAAGAAGAAAAAGGATTTCTTTTTTTAGAAAATCTAACTCACGAGGTAAAATGGCCTCTAAAAAACAGGAAAGCAAGGCAGCAGGGGGGGGATCTCCCACACATAAGCCTGAAGAGCAGTTTGATTTTGAAAGTTTAAAAAAATTTATCACGCAGGCTTTGGATGATAAATTTCAAAAATCCCAACAGGAAATTAAGCAGGAAATTACTGAAATGAAAAATTTGGTGAAAGAGAATTATGACAAGGTGACTGATAAATTATCAAATGCAGTTTCTGGCCTGTCAGAAGTTATTATTAAAGTGGACTCTAAATTGGAAGAATTTAAATCAGAAGTGAATGTTAAAATAAAAGATACTGATTTTAAAATTTCTGATGTGGATAATAAAGTGCAGAGAGTTGAAGATGAAATCACGATGATGAAATTCCGGTCCATGGAATTTGCTATAAGAATTAGAGGTATCAAGGAGAGTGACCGGCAAGATCTGAGACAGGTTTGTGCTGATGCCTTGGCTGTGTTGTTAAAAATTGATCCTGATGAGATTTTATGCAAAATAGATAAAATTTACAGAGTGAACTCGTGGGTGGCCAGACAAAGACAATTACCAAGAGACGTGGTGATTTATTTCACAGACAGAAGAATGAGAAATGATATTCTGCAAAAATCTTTTCTTTCCTCTGTGCAAGTTGAGGGAACTCAAGTTGGAATTTATAAAGAGTTACCGCCAAAGATGCTGAAAGATAGAAAAGATTTTGGTTTTCTAGTAAAGGAATTAAACAAATTACAGATTCCATTTCGGTGGGATGCCCCAACGGGTATAATTTTGAAGTACCAGGGGGAAAAACACCGACTGAATACTGTTGAAAGAGCGGAATATTTTTACTACAATGTTTTTAAAGAGAGGTCACCATCTCCACGCTCATCTACTGTACTGGAGATAAAGGAGAGTGAGAAGGAGAAGCAACCCCAGCAAGAATTGGAAGCGCAGCTTAAGCAGATTGAACTAGATCCAATGGAAGCGCAGGGTGCTGAAGGAGGTTTTCTGGATGAGCCCCTGTTAGAATCTTCTCCAATTCTGACTACAAGAGATGTGGCAATGGACCCAGAGCGTATGGCTGAAGCTAAAGACCAGCGAATAACTCGTGCAGTTTCAAAACAACTTAAAGAAAAACAATTGCAAGAAAGAGCTACGGCACAACAATATAAAAAAGGAGCTAAGAGTATTACAGATCAAAGGGAAGCCATGGGGAGAGCAACGTCGGTGGCCTCGGAAGACATCCGGCAATTCTGCTCGTCGCTTCAAAAAGGTATACATGATGGTTAAGTTTTTGTCTTGGAATGTGAATGGACTGAATTCGCCACAGAAAAGAAAGAAAATATTTACATATTTACAACAATTTAATAATGATATAATTTGTTTACAAGAAACTCATATCAGAACGCAAGATCAAAAATATTTGATAAACTTAAAGTTAGGAATACATTTCATAGCATCAAATTTGGAAAAAAAGAATGGCGTGGTTATTTATATAAACAAAAGATTTTCAGCTAAAATTATAGAAGCGGATGAAGGTGGTAGATTTGTAGCAATTGAACTGTGTACTCCATATGGTCAAATTCTTGTGATTGGGCTTTATGCTCCCAACCAACAGCAGGATCACTTTTATAAAACTTTGCATACTAAAATGTTGCAATGGGACTATAGATCAATTTTGATTATGGGAGATTGGAATGGAGTAATTGATTCCAAGCTAGATAAAAGAAGTCTGGCGAAGTCAAAGATTAGACTACCACAAACTTTTTTTGAAATGAAAGAAGATTTGGAATTAAAGGATGTCTGGAGAATACATAACTTAAAAGACTTGGATTATACTTTCTTTTCTGACAGACATAGATCTTTTTCAAGGATTGATTTTATTTTAGTATCAAATGATTTACTTGTCAAAACAAAAAGAACAAAAAATTTTCCAAGAACTTTATCTGATCATAGTCCAGTATGGATAGAAATTGAGACTGCAAAAATTGAGAGAAGATCATGGAGACTAAATGAAAATCTGTTTAGATATGAAAAAAATATAATAGAACTTAAGAAGCAGATGAAAGAATTTTTTGAAATTAATTTGAACAAGGGTACTCCTATTGAAATTGTATGGGATGCGAGTAAAGCATATATGAGAGGGGTACTCATTTACATGAACTCTAAGCACAAATTGAATAGACAAAAGAAAAGAATTGAAATTGAAGCAGAAATAAAGAAAAAAGAACAGTTACTTATTAAAAATCCAACAGATAAAAGAACACATAGTGCTATAAAACTCTTGAAAGACCAATTCCAAATGCTTATGGCGGACCAGGTTGCAACAAATTTACAATATGCAAAGCATAACACATTTTGTAATGCCAATAAACCGGGCAGATGGCTGGCTTACACCCTAAGGAAGAAGCAGAGTATGCGGACCATCGACTGTATTGACATTGGAGGGACAGAAATTTATCAACAAAAATTAATTAAAGAAGTTTTTGTAGATTACTATACTAAACTATATGCTAAAGATGACATACAGAATGGACTTATAGAAAAATATCTAGAAAATAAAAGAGTTACAAAAGTTACTAACTTACAAAAGGAAAGACTGAATCACCCTATAACAGCTGAGGAGATAATTGTAGCAATAAAACAACTGAAAACTGCCAAAGCTCCGGGAACAGATGGTTTGACTGCAGTGTATTATAAAACTTTGCAAGCAGAAATGATGGAACAACTTAGAGACTTATTTTGTAATATACAACAAGGGGGTAAAATACCCCCATCATGGAAAACAGCTTATATTTCTTTGATACCAAAAGAGCAAGCGGGTCCTAAAAAACCGGAAAATTATAGGCCAATATCTCTTCTGAATAATGACTACAAAATTTATGCAAAAGTATTAGCCAACAGGTTGATGCCAGTGATTCAAGAGGTGATTCATGAAGATCAAGTGGGATTTATAGAGGGTAGATATATGAAGGACAATGTAAGGCAAGTGATAGATTTACTGGAATATCTTGAGAAGAATAAACAGATCCCTGCAGTGCTGGCTTTTTTGGATGCGGAGAAAGCCTTTGATAGAGTGGATTGGAATTTTCTATTAAAGACTTTGAAAAAAATGGACTTTGGGGATCAATTTATATTGGCGGTTTCAGCAATTTATCAAGAGCAAAAGGCACAGATTATTATTAATGGAAGTTTGACAACAGATTTCAAAATTGAAAAAGGAACAAGACAAGGTTGTCCGTTATCCCCATTGCTTTTTATTTTAACATTAGAAGTCTTGTTGAATATAATAAGGGATTCGATTAGCTTGAAAGGTATAGTGATAAGGCAAGAAGATTACAGAATAAGGGCATTTGCAGATGATCTGGTTGTTACCCTAACACAACCGGTGGAATCAATAATCCTGATGAAAGACATTATAAGAGATTATGGTGCAGTATCAGGATTCAGACTGAACCAGAAAAAAACTAAGATGATAGTCAAAAATATGACACAAGAACGAAAATATGAACTTGAAAGGAGGGCAGGTTTTGAGATTGTGTCAAAGGTTAAATATTTAGGAGTTCAGGTTGCAGAATCTAATATGAAACTGATTCAAAATAATTATGAGGTTTTGTGGCGAGAGGTGCAAAAAGACATGGAGACATGGAAAAAACTGCAGCTTTCTTTACTTGGAAGAATAGCAGCAGTAAAGATGAATATTTTGCCAAGATTTCTATTTCTGTTTCAAATGATTCCGGTGCTTAAAAGTGATAAACAACTGAAAGAGTGGCAAAGAGGACTGAATAAGTTTGTCTGGAATGAGAAAAAACCGAGAGTGAAATTGAAAATTATGCAAGATGTTCCAGAAAGGGGAGGTCTTAAACTTCCAAACCTACAGTTATATTATGAAGCAGCAGCTTTGACTCAAGCAAGTGACTGGTTTGGAAGGAAAAAGACTGGAATATTGAATATAGAAAGTTTTGATCTTGAATTTGGATGGCATGCTTATTTATTTTATGATAACAAAGTGGATAAAGTATTTAAAAGCCATATATTTAGAGACTCTTTGATGAGAGTTTGGAAGAAGCACCGACTCAAATGGGATTACAAAATACTGTTATGGCTGGATCTTGGTCATACTATGTGGAATACAAATATAATGTCACTCGGGGGGTTTTTATATAAAGAGATTCTTTTTACAGATGCGGGCAGATGGCAGTTGAAGACATTACAGACACTGTTGGATGAAGGAATTAATTTAACTTGGTTACAATATAATCAACTACAATTGAGATGGAAAGAGGACCAAAAAACTGGTATTATGTTGCATGAGGAAGAATTGGTCAGACATATAAAAGAGAAAGGTCCAATGCATATTAAAAGGCTTTATAATGTTTTGTTAGAAAGGGATTCAGAAACTGAATTGGTTAAAGATTGTATGATTAAGTGGGCACAAAATTTTGAAGAACCAGTGATATTAGAAACATGGGAAAAGATATGGGTTCAGAATGTTAAATTTACACAATCGCAGAATTTGAGGGAAAATTTTTATAAGATGTTTTACAGATGGCATTTAGATCCCAAGAAATTATCCTGTATGTATCCTAATGTTCAGCCAAAATGTTGGAGATGTGATTGTTTAGATGCTACATATTATCATGTTTGGTGGAATTGTAAGAAAGTTAAGGCTTTTTGGATTAAAATATGGTGGGTTATGCAGAATGTTTTGAAGAGAAAAATTTCATTTTCCCCACAATTGTTCTTATTGGGTATAGTAAAGGGTTTTACACTGGATGAAATTAAGTTGATATTGTACATGATCACAGCAGCGAGGTTATTGATAGGTAAATATTGGAAAAATGAGTCTTTACCCACTATTGAAGAATGGACTTTGAAGATGGCCAGTTTTGCGGAGATGGCGAAGATTTCAGCATTTTTAAAAGATCGCTCACAAGAGACTTATGAATGGGAATGGAAAAAGTGGATAGATTATGTGCAGAACAAATATCAAGTTAGGAAATACCAAATAGCTTTTCATTGAAAGTATTAGATAAAAATAGAAATGTATGAATACTGTGAGGGGGGGGGGAATTTTTTTTTTCTAAGGGGGTTTGAGGGGTTCAAGTTTTGTAAAAAGGGGACTTTGATGGGATTATACTTCATGGAAGTCAGGGGGGAGGGTTAGGGGGGGTTTGAGGGGGGTTAGGGTGGGGAGCGGGGGGTGGGATGGGGGGGGGAAATGGGGTGAAAATGTAATTGTAAAACTTTTGCAATAAAAAAAAAAGGAGTCTCTAAGTATATGGCTTTTAAATACTTTATCCACTTTGTTTTCATAAAATAAGTAAGCGTGCCAACCAAATTCAAGATCAAAGCTTTCTATATTCAATATTCCAGTCTTTTTCCTTCCAAACCAATCACTTGCTTGAGTCAAAGCTGCTGCTTCATAATATAATTGTAGGTTTGGAAGTTTAAGACCTCCCCTTTCTGGAACATCTTGCATAATTTTCAATTTCACTCTCGGTTTTTTCTCATTCCAGAAAAACTTATTCAGTCCACTTTGCCATTCTTTCAGTTGTTTATCACTTTTAAACACCGGAATCATTTGAAACAAAAAAAGAAATCTTGGCAAAATGTTCATCTTAACTGCTGCTATTCTTCCAAGTAAAGACAGCTGCAGTTTTTTCCAAGTCTCCATATCTTTCTGTACATCTCGCCACAACACCTCATAATTATTTTGAAGCAATTTCATATTTGATTCTGCAACCTGAACTCCTAGATATTTAACCTTTGGTTCAATCTCAAAACCTGCCCTCCTTTCAAGTTCGTGTTTTCGATCTTGTGTCATATTTTTAACTATCATCTTAGTTTTTTTCTGGTTCAATCTAAATCCTGATACTGTACCATAGTCTTTTATAATGTCTTTCATCTGGATTATTGATTCCATCGGCTGTGTTAGGGTAACAACCAGATCATCTGCAAATGCCCTTATTCTGTAGTCCTCTTGCCTTATCACTATTCCTTTCAAGGTACTCGAGTCCCGTATTATATTCAACAAGACTTCTAGTGTTAAAATGAATAACAATGGGGATAATGGACAACCTTGTCTTGTTCCTTTCTCAATATTAAAATCTGTTGTCAAACTTCCATTAATAATAATCTGTGCCTTTTGTTCTTGATAGATTGCTGAAACCGCCTGTATAAATTGATCCCCAAAGTCTATCTTTTTTAAAGTCTTTAATAGAAAATTCCAATCCACTCTATCAAAGGCCTTCTCCGCATCCAGAAAAACCAGCACTGCAGGGATCTGTTTATTCTTCTCAAGATATTCCAATAGATCTATAACTTGCCTTACATTGTCCTTCATATATCTGCCTTCTATAAATCCCGCTTGGTCATCATGAATCACCTCTTGGATAACTGGCATCAACCTGTTGGCTAATACTTTTGCATATATTTTATAGTCATTGTTCAGAAGAGATATTGGTCTAAAATTCTCAGGTTTTTTAAGACCTGTTTGCTCTTTTGGTATCAAAGAAATGTAAGCTGTTTTCCATGATGGGGGTATTTTACCCCCTTGTTGTATGTTACAAAATAAATTTCTAAGATGTTCAACCATTTCTGCTTGCAAAGTTTTGTAGTACACCGCAGTTAAACCATCCGTTCCAGGAGCTTTAGCTGTTTTCAGTTGTTTAATTGCGGCAATAATCTCCTCAGCTGTTATAGGATAATTCATTCTCTCCTTTTGTTGATTGGTAATTTTTGTAACTCTTTTATTTTCTAAATATTTTTCTATAACTCCATTCTGCATGTCATCTTTAGCATATAATTTAGTGTAATGATCTACAAAAACTTCTTTAATTAATTTTTGTTGAAAAATTTCCTTCCCTCCAATATCAATACTATCAATAGTCCGTGTACTCTGCTTCTTCCTTAATGTATAAGCCAACCATCTGCCCGGTTTATTAGCGTTACAAAATGTATTATGTTTCGCATATTGTAAATTTGTTGCTGTTTGTTCCGCCATAAGCATTTGAAATTGATCTTTCAGAAGTTTTATAGCACCACGTATTCTTTCATCTGTTGGATTTTTAATAAGTAGTTGTTCTTTATTCTTTATTTCTGCTTCCATTTCAGATCTTTTCTTTTGTCGATTCGATTTGTGTTTAGAATTCGTATGAATGAGTACCCCTCTCATATATGCTTTACTCGCATCCCACACGATTTCAATAGGGGTACCCTTATTCAAATTCATTTCAAAAAATTCTTTCATCTGCTTTTTAAGTTCTGTTATATTTTTTTCGTATCTAAACAAATTTTCATTTAATCTCCATGATCTCCTCTCAATTTTTCCCATCTCAATTTCTATCCATACTGGGCTATGGTCGGTTAGAGTTCTTGGAAAAATCTTTGTTCTTTTTGTCTTAACAAGTAGATCAGCTGATAATAAAATAAAGTCAATCCTAGAAAAAGATCTGTGTCTATCTGAGAAAAAAGTAAAGTCCAATTCTTTTGGATTATGTATTCTCCAGATATCTTTTAATTCCAAATCTTCTTTCATGTCAAAAAAAGTCTGTGGTAGTGTAATCCTTGACTTCGCCAAACTCTTTTTATCTATTTTAGAGTCAATTACTCCATTCCAATCTCCCATGATTAGAATAGATCTATAGTCCCAGTGCAATATTTTGGAATGCAAAGTTTTGTAAAAATGATCCTGTTGTTGATTAGGAGCATAAATTCCGATCACTAGAATTTGGCCACTTACTGTATGCAGTTCAATTGCTATAAACCTACCACCTTCATCTGCTTCTATAATTTTAGCTGACAGTCTTTTATTTATATAAATAACCACACCATTCTTTTTTTCCAAATTTGAAGCTATGAAATGTGTTCCTAGTTTTGAATTTATCAAGTATTTTTGATCTTGTGTTCTGACATGAGTTTATTGTAGGCAAATTATATCATTATTAAATTGTCTCAAATATGTGAATAATTTCTTCCTTTTCTGTGGTGAATTTAATCCATTCACGTTCCAAGATAGAAACTTAATCGTCATGTAGACTTTTTTGAAGCGACGAGCAGAATTGTCGAATATCTTCCGAAGTCTTCGACTTTGCTCCCCCCATGGCTTCACATTCTTGTGTAGTACTCTTGACTCCCTTCTTATATTTTTGTAACTTGGGTCTTTCCTGTTGTTGCTTTTCTTTAAGTTGCTTAGAAATTGCTCAAGTTACACGCTGGTCTTTAGCTTCTGCCATCCGTACTAGGTCCAAAGCCACATCTCTTGTAGTCACAATCGGAGAGGGCTCTAGCAGGGGCTCCTCCAAAAAACCTCCTGTAGCACCCTGCATTTCCGCTGCCTCAGGTTCCACCTGCTTAAACTGTTCTTCCATCTCTTGCTGAAGTTGCTTCTCCTTGTCACTCTCCTTTATCTCCAACACAGTAGATGTGCGTGGGGATGGTGGTCTCTCTTTAAAAACAGTAGAATAAAATTGTTCTGCCTTCTCAACAGTGTTTAATCGATATCTTTCTCCATTATACCTCAAGATTATATCAGTTGGAGCATCCCACCGAAATGGAATTTGTTGTTTTTTTAATTCATTCACTAAAAATCCAAAATCTTTTCTATCTTTTAACATCTTGGGTGGTAGCTCTTTATAGACTCCAATCTGAGCTCCCTCCACTTGCACTGCAGAGAGAAAAGACTTTTGCAGAATATCATTTCTCATTCTTCTGTCTGTGAAATATATCACCACATCTCTAGGCAGTTGTCTTTGTCTGGCCACCCACGAATTCACTCTGTAAATTTTGTCCATTTTGTAAAAAATCTCTTCAGGGTTAATTTTTAACAGCACAGCCAGAGCATCAGCACAAATCTGTCTCAAATCTTGTCTATCATTCTCTTTTATACCTCTAAGCCTTATAGTGAATTCCATGGACCTGAACTGCATCATCGTAATTTCATTTTCAACTCTCTGCATTTTATTATCAGCTTCAGAAATTTTATAGTCAGTGTCCTTCATTTTAACATTCATTTCTGATTTAAATTCTTCCAACTTAGCATCCGTTCTGATAATTGCTTCTGACAGACCAGACACCAGTCATTAATTTATTAGTCACCTTGTCATATTTCTCTTGCACCACCTCTTTAATTTCATTAATCTCCTGCTTAATTTCCTGTTGTGACTTTTGAAATTTCTCATCCAGAGCCTGAGTAATAAAATCCTTTAAACTTTCAAAATCAAACTCTTTTTTCTGGCTCTGCTGGCTGGGAGGCTGCTGCTCAGGTTTACGTGTGGGGGATCCCCCCCCTGCCGCCTTCCCTTCCTGTTTAGGCTTGGAAGCCATTCTGCCACGTAGGCTAGCTTTTCTAAAAAAGGAGATCCTTTTTCCTTTTCCACCACCACAAAGTCCTCTAAAAAATTCCCCCAGGTTTAAACAAATTGATGATAAGATTTAAATTGAAGCAAACTCAGGCTTATTTTAAAAGAATTTTTCCTCTTTTCTTTTTCCTCCTTGTTACAGACAGCGCAACTTTGTAACTAGTTGAAATAACATTACGAATCCACTCTCACTTTCAGCTTGTTAACAGCTGAAGCCGGGCGCCATTTTTCAAGCCGCTTTCGCTCACTCACGCTTCTACTTTAAATCACAAAATCACAGAAGTAGTAATACTTGCAATTTCGAGGTTTGGGGGTTCAAGTTGTTATCTCCCCCTGGTTATTGGAGTTAATTTTGTTTAAATTGAGAGGTTGCTGCTGCCGACTTGCTCTGCACTTTGGCAGAGTTGTCCCACGCCGTCCGGAGTCTCAGCGAGTTGAAAGGGAGCCGCGCCTGTTTCCTCTCCAGTAACAGCTGTCTGGGGGCTCACAGGGGCTCAACCTGCTCCTCGCCCACTCTCTTCCTCAAATCCTTCAGAATTGGGAATTTTCAAGCCGCTTCTTTGGATCGAAGCGGCTCTACGGGCAGCAGGGCTGGCGGTCCAAAAAAGGGACCGTCTTTCGTCAGCGGCAGGTAAACCGGAAGTCCATGATCCTGGTCTTTCTGTTCCAACTTCTTCCTAGGGGTAGAAGTTATTCCCAGCACCCCTCTTTCTATTATCTGTGAGGGAAGCATATGGATTACCCTAATGGACAAGTGTGCAGTTTGAAGATACAAAAATGTTGTCTGACTTGCAATACTTCTGCACAGTTTTATCTACCCAAGATGATGCATTAATTTAGAAGTGATGAAGATATTGCTATCTGACAAAGCAGAACATGCAACAGCAAAGCAATAATCAAACATCTGACACAGTCCAAAACTTCCTTGAAGCAGACAATGGCTTCTCTGGTGCTTTTCAGCAGTCAATTTGAGGGAAAGAAGCAGTAGACAGAATGTTCGTTAGAAGTACATATTTTCTTTCTGGTTCATTTAACAAATGCTAACCACATCTGGAATTTATCAGTCATCTCCTCATGCATGCCTCATTTTCTCTTTCAAAACTATGCAGATCCATATCACACCTCCAGCAAAAGTTATTTAGCTATACTGGAAGACTGCCATTCCTCAAGAGAGATTTAATGATAGGTTTAGCTTGCATCACTCAGAAAGGAATTAAGTGGTCTGGAGCAAAATTAATAGCAGTGCAACCCATTTTGTATGCTACTATGCTTTGAGTTTATTTCAGTGCACAATTATGCCTTGCTTCCATATATAGATATACAGCATTTCTATAAATCTAAGCATCTGGGTAATGTAGATGAAGCGGGATCTGATAGATGACCACTGGATAACTTTCTATTCACTCTATTCTAAAAAGCAGAAAATGCATCCGGTTGGAAAAAGTACAAACTCAGCCAAAATCCTTTTGATACCTTTAGGAGGCCTCTAAGTTGTCAGAAGAAAGGAACATTCTAATGACATACAGCTTAAAGGTTGGTAAGGTCAAGGATATTCACATGAGCTAGAAGTCGTCTATCAACAGAAGATAATTTGAATCTATGCTCCAGTAATTTACAGAAGAATTATGATTGTTTGGCAAGGATAATGTAAAATTTTAGTAATTAGGAAATGTCAATTAAATATAACAAATGTATATGACCATATAAACTGCTGAGTTAACAGAATCCTTTGTTTGAAAATGTATAAAACTGTGGTCTCAGAATCATAAGTTGTTCAAAGCTTCATGTACCAAACTGGCTCTGAACCTTGCGCAATAAAAGTGTCTCTGGCTGACCTAGGAATGTTGCTTTGTCCTCATCATTCCACAACATTTATGGCACCCTGGCAGATGGGACTAAGGAACAAAGAACTTTTGTTCTGCCAGACAGCCTGCCCCAGCGGGAACCGACGCCTCCCCAAGGAAAATCCACTGGCCGGCCATTAGGACTCCTTTGAAGACCATGGAATCTTTCGATGAGGAGCTGCCATGAACCCGCTGGCGAAACAGGCTAGTCAAGGATCCTTAAAGATTAGCCAGACACAGAGACCTTAACATAAAAAAGAAAGAAAGAAAGAAAGAAAGAAAGAAAGAAAAAATGAAAAAGAAATAGGAGGAAAACAGGTAAGTATAAATCAGGGAGTTCAAGTCTCTCTGTTAAGAAATACCCACCAATTTGGTGGTGGAAGAGGGGGCCTGATCACCCCCCTAGGAGACAAGGTGCTGTCCTAAAGTCTCTGGAATTAAGTATTTAAGTATTGGAATTAAGGAATTAAGTATTATGTGTGATCCTATGTGTGGTAAGAGAAAAGAACTAACTGCAGTGTTATAAATTGACATTCTTAAAAAGCCAGAGAACTCTGAAAGAACTAAGAATAAAGAAGAAATTGTTTACTGTTCTTCCCACTCGGGGTTTAGCAGGCAGTAAAAAGGTAAAGCCTGTCTAAATGGGAAGACTCAGATAATTTGACTTGATCAATTTGGTGTGATTTCTGTTAAAAAAATTCCTAGATGTGCATCTATAATGATAGTGTGTAAAATTGAATGGGATTGAATTGATTGTGATATGTTTGGCTGGCCAGCAAATTAAGTAAACTTGTGCTTGAACCTGTGAAAAACAGGTCTGGAAATGTTTGATGATATGTGTGCATGTGTATGTATGTAATCATTTCCAAACCTGCAGGGAAGATGAAATCCTCTAATAATAGTGGCTTGTGAAAAAGCTCACTGAAATAATTGTAATGATTGGTTTGCATGAAGTGGGATTTTTGCATGTGAGATTGGTGTACGCAAGCAGTTTGATTGCAGCACGAATGTGAGTGTGTTGAGGGTAAAAGTTGGTGTGAATGCACTTTGATTCCCTTTCATATAATTTGTGGATAATGTATGTGAAAGTAGTGGAAATTAGAGAGAAATGCAGAGGGTTGTGTTGTCGAAAGGATGCTGAGAGGCGAAAGGAGATGAGAATTCTATGTAGTTTAAACATTTTTTTCCCTTCCCCCCCTTCCTTTGGAGGAGAGAAACAGGAAAAGGGTGGGCTGCGGGCATCTCTCTCTCACTGAATGAGCATGGGAAAGGAGGGGGAAGTGGGTGATCGGCTCATGCTGTTTCGGTCTCTTTAATTTGCATATGAAAGCTTTTCTGCTCTGAATACAATTTTGATTTTATTTTTTCTGGAAATTTTTTGAGGTTTAAAACGCTTAATTAAACCTATATAAAAGAAATGATTTTGAAAGATTTTTTTGAATCTGACTTGCATTTTACTAAAGGCAGAGAATTGAAGCTAAAGTTTGATCCAAATATATTTCAGAGCATTGATCCAAAGTACTTCATTTAGACTGTTTGTTTTATTTTTAATGTCTTTATGTCTGTGTGCATTTTGAATGCTTAGGTGCTCCATCATATGGCATTGTTTGTTTGTTAACAGCATAAGTGGTTGCCCTTTTAGAATTTGTTACAGAGATGGGTTACAATAGTAGAAGGGTGAGAGGAAGTTGCCTTTAAGTTGGTCCGCACAGACTTGTGCTGACTTGGAAATCAGGAGGAATTGAATGTTTTATAAGAAGAATGAGTTAGAGAAAGTAGAATTAATGGAAGAGAGAAGGTATGTGATGTGTTTTTGGAAGGTTATGGATGTTGTATAACCTTTGGACGGGGAAGGAAGAAAGGAATGGGCAGGGAAGACAGCGTTAAAGATTACCCGATCCAAAGAAGAGGAAGTGGTGTTTTTAGTTGACAGAGATCAGATTAAGTGAACAAAGCATTTTAATACACTTAATTAGTGAAGGGAGTGTTGGAAGATATGAGAAGCTCAATATTAAAAGAGCAGGGAAATTCCCCTAAAGAAAATAAGCAGAAACTCAGGCAGAGTTTCAGCCCCCACCTTTACCAATGGGCCATTAAGAAGCTGAGACGGCCACCTTATTTTCCACAACAAAGGAAGAAAAAAAATTACAGTGGGCTGGGAGGGGCAGAGAGTGGACTGTGAAGCAGTTGCTTGTTTGCCAGATCCGGGACAGAGGAGCCTGATCACAGGCAAGGACAGGATTTGGGCACCATGGAACGGTCACACACACAAATCAAAGAATTCCCACGCCAAATCAAAAGATTTTAAAGGGTCACATAGAAAATCAAAAGATGTTTTAGAATAAAAAAAAAGGTTACTCTTACAGTTAAGACGGGCTGGCCTCGGAACGCTGTGCTTGTGTTTGTTTCTTGCCTGCCTCCCTAGAAACAATAAACTGATTCTCCTCTCAAGCAGCTGACCTCCAATCATTTCGAAGTAATCTCCCAGCCAGAAGTTTTGAATTCAGGAAGGGAAAGCTCTGCCTTTCAACAATCCTTAAAGGAAAAGGCTTCTTTTTTCCTTCCAACAGGAGTAGGAAAATCACTCCTGATAGAATAGAAGGAGTGGCGTCTCAGCCTCTATCTATAAACAAGCAAGAATTAAGATAATTCTATGCAAAATTAATTGAATCTGGACCCTGGAGTTTGAAATGGGAGGGACATGAAAGAGGAAGCCTTGAAAATTTGAAACAAGCTTTAACCAAGGCTCCTGTATTAAGTTTACCAAATTTGGAAAAGCCGTTCAATCTCTTTGTAAACACAGAAAATTGAATTGCACAGGGGGTGTTGGCTCAGAAAGTAGGAAATTGACCTTTGGGGGAGCCCTTATTGTAAGCACCCTACATCAAGTCAGAACCATCCTTCGGCAAACAGTGGGGCGGTGGTTAACTGATTCCAGAATTCTAAACAAAAATGAAACAATTTTAATGCAGCAGACAGACTTGTTTTTAATTACAGATCACAATTTGAATCAAGCACAGTTCTTAGCCAATACCAGATCAATGGATCAGTTTGGATTAGAACATTATGGTGCTGAAGTAATTGATTTACATACAAAAATAAGACCTGATTTGGCGGAACACCCCCTGGAGACAGGAGAAGCAATTTGTGACATACTAAGGAGATCCTGGAAACAAGGGGTTTGCCTCGAAATTGGTCTGCTCAAACCTTTGAATTGTATTCATTAAATTAAGCTCTATAAAACTGTCTCTGGTTGACCTAGGAATGTTGCTTTGTCCTCATCATTCCACAACATGGGAGCTAGTCCTTAAACATAAATTGCACAAAGAAGTTAACATTCTTAGGATTTCATACTTTGGTATGAAAGGTCCAGGCCTTTGCTTGGTTACTCAAAGTAAGTCTAACTACATTGAGCTACTTATCTCTCCCTCAGCCTCCATTAAAATACAGGTAAGTCTTCTTTCCTATCAACATTTTCCTAAGTTAGATTTTTTCTAAACAGTCTCAGATAGTACCTTTTGATGTACCTAGTATTTTCCAAGGAGATATTGGTATTTTCTGTTAGAAATATGGAAAGAACTGAAACCCCAAAATTGGGTTTCACTTGCCAGCCAATCCTTTGCAGCCAATCACTTGCTTCTCCTATACAAAGTCAACACAGATAGTGTTAACATACAACCATTCATTTAGTGATAGTTCAGTTACAATAGCACTGAAAAAAGTGACTTTGTCATGCCCCAACATATAATTTTTATATACTGTTGTTGCTCTCTAGCCCCATCTAGTGGCCAGAGGGACAAATACCAATTATATTGTTTTGAAGCTGACCCAACCCCTTTACCCATCAGCCCGCAATCTCAAAACAAGTGCTCGATGGGAAGCCAGACTATGTTTTCCTTTAGCGTTTGGAAGAGGCAGAAGTACAAAGAAGAATCCTGCTTAATCTGTGGCATATGTTCATTCAAGGACAAACCCACAATCCACATACATAGCATCGCTGGTGAGATTTAGATTATTTGTATTTATTAATTGTTACGTTCAGTACTAATGCAATACTGCCTATCTTATATTCAGTTCTCATTGTATGTATTCCTATTTTCCCCAATTTCACCACAACCTGTTCTTTAATAAAGCATCCAGATCTACACATAAGGTCTGTTTTATTATAGGTGGGTTTAGCTGCATGTCAAACTGCACGCAGAGTAACGTGTAGTGAGGACAGAACAGACTTATAACTGGTCCTGAACTTATGACCATTGTGGCATCCCCCTGGTCACAAGATCAAAATTTGGGCACAAATACACATGGCATTTATTTATAATGGTTGCAGCATACTGGGTCATATGACCACCAATTGCAACCTTCTCAGCCAGCTTTTGACAAGCAGAGTCAATGAGAGAAGCTGGTTCTGCTTAATACCCACATTCATTCACTCAACAACTGCAGTGATTCTCTTAACAACCATGTCCCGGTTTAATATGCCAATTAAATTGTAAACTAGCTTTATAATGAAGTTATATTTTTAAAATTTATATTGGCAATGAGTTAAACTGATGACGGGAATGATAAGAATAAAGAAAAAAACCCAAAATTATACAAGTATTGATTATTATTTTTTTCTTCAGAACTTTAATCAGCTAAACAAGGTTACAATGATAGTTATGGTTATTATGATCATTATATTTGTGTAGCTTCTTGGGGAGAGTAATGATGATGATAATTATATTTAATTATAGGTGCAGTAGATAGAATATAGTGGCATTGAAAATCTGCGCATGCTCGTAGATGGCGGCTTGCGGGTGAAGCTCCGATGTCTTGGGGCAATGTAGGAGCTATCTTGGATTCCTGGAGGGCCGAATTTCCAGCTGTTGGCCCTGGCCCAGCAGGTGAATAGGAGGACAGCCCGTTGTGAGCTTTTGGGCTCTCTCGAGTCGCTCATGTGGCTGTCTGGAACCGAGGAGCGCCGCGAGGCTATGGAGGTTATGGCAGCGCAGACGGGAGGCTCGGAAATGGTTGGGGCACTGCTTTTTACCTTGGCGTCCCCCCAGCGGTGGCCGGACGGGGGTGGGGGTGCGGTGGTGATGGCGGCATGTTGGAGCGCCGCTGGACATCCCCCCCGAAAAAGCTCGGGGCTGCCAGCAGCGGCGGCGACGTTGGATGCGGTGGCTGCGGTGGCAGGAGTGAAATGGCGGCCGCTGGGGCGACGCCGAGGGGAGTGGCATGACCCTGACTGAATTCTTCAAACTCAGACTTTTCTCCAAATGGTCTATTGTCAGCTGTGGAAGGGGGAGTTCTGGCGGATTGATTTGGAGCTGCCCGGTTGGTGACCCCTCTGGAGACCTGGATTTAAAGGGGGATTAGAAGATCTTGTGGAGACTGGAGGGTTTGGGAAGAGCTGGGCTATGGCGTGGATTGGCCTACTGCCCTGGTCCGTCTCCACCCCCCCCTCTTCCCACCGTGGCCCGGTTGTGGGAGTTGGCTGGGATCACTATCATCCTGACTGGACCCTTCCTGCACTTGGATTCATTAGCCCCTAAAATGACTACAGTTGACCCCCGGTTCCAGCTTGTACTATCGACATCTGTAACACCTTGCTGTGAGATGAGGTTTAAGCCTGGGCGTGGGCACTGAGGGAGTCACTTCTGTTGCAGCTGTCACCGAATAAGATCTGCTGTTACCAGCCGCCGTGAGAGGGTGGCTTGGTCACTGCGTTCCTGGGGCAGCGGCCTGAGACCCCTCTCCACTGTTGTGAGAGGACAGTGGAGCCCGTTGACCCGCGCCGGAATGGTGAACTTTCTTTCCTGGACCTTTTTTCTAACCATCACCATTGAATCCTTGGACTCATTCATCTTCCCCAGACAGACTTTAGGATGTATTCACCGGCTGAGCTCTTCACGCTGCTAGACTTCCCCTTCTCGCAGGCCTGGCCCTCCATGTTATCGAGGGCCTATCTTGATGATGGGTTTTGGAACCCCGAGAGATGGCATGTAGCGAAGAGGGGGTTGAGGGTTTTTTTATCTAAATTTTTAATGAAAATTTTAAGGGGACCTGGGAGGAAGGGAGGGGGTTGTAAAGGTGGACCTGGGGGGGGGGGTCCAGCCACTGAGTGGGGTGATGGGTCGATTGGCTGCAGCAGTGGGGTTGTGGAAGGAAATTTAACTGGGGAGCAGGGGGGTGACAGGAAGGGCAGTGTAATTGAAATAATGAGTGGGAGGGGCAGGTATGATGGGTGCAGGGGGCCATATCATGTGTCGGGGGTGCGCACACACTGTTTACGAGCAATTGCGCACTCCAGCCCCCAATGCGCAACTCGTGTCCTGGGTTGCGCAGAGTCTCAGGCCCAGGGTCTGCGGCTGATGTTGTGTAATGCCAGGTCGGTTGTTAATAAAGCCCCTCTCATTTGTGATCTTATTATGGAGGGGGGTGCGGACCTGGCAGGTATTACGGAGACCTGGTTGGGCAAGAGGGGGGGATCCCCCTCGTTGAAATGTGCCCACCAGGTTTCCGTGCATTTCATCAGCCAAGGGTCCAGGGGAAGGGTGGGGGAGTGGCGGCGATTATTAGGGAAAGTCTTTGTCCGAGGGAGACCACTGTTCCTCAAATAGCCGGATGTGAGTCCCTTTTTGTGAAATGGGGCTGTGGGGTGCAGATGGGTCTGCTGACTACGTACTTGGCTCCCTGCCACATGGCGGCGACCCTGCCCGAGCTGCTCGACATTATTGCCAGGGTGGCGGTTGATACCCCCAGACTTATTGTCATGGGGGATTTCAACCTACCATCCGCAGGTGAGGTGTCAGAGGCGGCTCGGGAGTTCATGGCTTCCATGGTGGCCATGGACCTGACCCAGTTAGTTCAAGGCCCCACTCACATAGGGGGACACACTCTGGACTTGATTTTTGTCTCTGGTCAGTGGTTGAATGATCTCGGTAGAGGGACCTAGATATCAAACCCTTGTCAGGGACAGATCATTCGCTCCTTCACTTGGACTTTCCAGCTGCTTCCCCCTGCCGCAGGGAGACGGAACCGACCAGATGGTTCCATCCCAGGCGCCTGATGGATCCCAAAAGGTTCCTGACGGAGCTTGGGCCGTTTCCTGAGACCCTGGCACACGACTCAACTGAAGAGCTGGTGGCCGCCTGGGAGAGTGTGGCCGCCGGAGCTTTGGATCGTGTCGTGCCTTTGCGGCCTCTGACCCGATGCCGATCTCAATTGGCTCCTTGGTTCTCTGAGGAGCTGAGAGAGATGAAGCATCGGAAAAGACGCCTAGAGAGCATTTGGAGGACTAGTCAATCTGATTTCGACTGGACACTGGTGAGGTCTTATATCAAGACCTACCTAGTGGCGATAAAAGCGGCGAAATCTAACCATTTTCCCGCTCTTATTGCATCTGCAGAGAACCGCCCAGCTGCTCTGTTTAGGGTGACCCACTCCCTTCTTCGGTGGGGGGGAGTGCGGGAAGACCCCTTACAGGGTCGAGCTGAGGATTTTGTGCAATTCCTATATGATAAAGTCGCTCGGATTCGGGAAGGCTTGGACTACGATTGGATGAGTCCAGGGGAGGAGACGTGGGTAGGTCTTGAGAATATTATCTGGGAGGAGTTTGATCCTGTGGCTCCCGAGGATGTGGACAGGGTTCTGGGTAAGATTAGTGCTGCCACGTGTTTATTGGACCCGTGTCCCTCCTGGTTGGTACTGGCCCCCCGGGAGGTTACACGAGGCTGGCACCAGGGGATTATAAATGCTTCTCTGAATGAGGGTGCCTTTCCCGCTGCCTTGAAAGAGGCAGTGGTGAGGCCCCTCCTCAAGAAGCCTTCCCTGGACCCGGCTGAATTAGCTAACTACCATCCGGTCTCCAACCTTCATTTTGTGGCAAAGGTTGTTGAGAGCGTGGTGGCACGACAGCTTCCCCGGCACCTGGATGAAGCTATCTATCTGGACCCGTACCAGTCGGGCTTCAGGCAGGGGTACAACACAGAAATGGCATTGGTCGTGTTGGTGGATGATCTCTGGAGGGCTCGGGACAGGGGTTGCTCCTCTGTCCTGGTCCTATTGGATCTCTCAGCGGCTTTTGATACCATCAACCATGGTATCATGCTGCAGCGGTTGAGGGGGTTAGGAATAGGGGGCACCGTTTTGCGGTGGTTCTCCTCCTTCCTCTCCGACCGCTCGCAGTTTGTGTTGGCAGGGGGGCAGAGGTTGACCTCGAGGCGCCTCGCATGGGGAGTGCAGCAGGGGTCGGTCCTCTCGCCCCTTCTGTTCAACATTTATGTGAAGCCGCTGGGTGAGATCATCCGTGGTTTTGGGGTGAGAGTCCATGAGTACGCTGATGACACTCAGCTGTACATCTCCACCCCAGACCACCCCAATGATGCCCTTGATGTGATGTCTCACTGCCTGGAGGCCATGCAGGTCTGGATGGGGAGAAATAGGCTCAGACTCAACCCTTCCAAAACCGAGTGGCTGTGGCTTCTGGCGTCCCGATATAGTCAGCTGGTGCCATCTCTGACTATTGGGGGTGAATCGCTGCCCCCCACAGAGAGGGCTCGCAATCTGGGTGTCCTCCTGGACGCACGGCTGTCTTTTGAAGAGCATGTGATGGCCGTGGCCAGGGGGGCTTTTTATCAGGTTTGCCTGATTCGCCAGTTGCAGCCCTTTCTGGACCGGGATGCCTTGCGCACGGTCACTCACGCCCTTGTCACCTCCCGGCTGGACTATTGTAATGCTCTCTACATGGGGCTCCCTTGAAGAGCACTCGGAGGCTCCAACTGGTCCAGAATGCGGCCGCGCGGGTGGTTATGGGCGCAACCCATTGTGCCCATGTGACACTCCTCCTCCGCGAGCTGCACTGGCTCCTAGTGGTCTTCCAGGTGCGATTCAAGGTGTTGGTTACCACCTTTAAAGCGCTCCATGGCATAGGACCCGGGTACCTTCGAGACCGACTTCTGCCATCACTAGCCTCCCACCGGCCAGTTCGCTCCCACAGAGAGGGTCTCCTCAGGGTGCCATCGGCCAAGTTATGTTGGCTGGCGACACCCAGGGGGAGGGCCTTCTCTGTGGGAGCCCCAGCCCTGTGGAATGAACTGCTCCCGGAAATGCGTAAGATCTCCGACCTCAGGGTATTTTGCTGTGCCCTTAAGACCCTGCTGTTCCGCCAGGCCGGGCTATCAATGTAATGATTTTAAATTGGATGTTTTAAATTTTGGGGGTTTTTAATATTGAACCGAAATTATTTAATAATTTTAAATTATTTTAATTGTTGTTTGTCTTTGTGCTTTTAATAGGCTGTACACCACCCAGAGTCCTTCGGGAGAAGGGCGGTATAAAAATAAAATTATTATTATTATTATTATTATTATTATTATTATTATTATTATTATTATTATTATTATTATTTAGAAGACTAATAACATCATCAGTTTTTCAAGTTTTCCCCCTACTGGTTCTGTGGGCGTGGCTTGATGGTGGAGTCATGTGACTGAGTGGGTGTGGCCAACTTAATATCACTCAGGGCAACGCACCAAGCCATGCCCACCAAGCCATGCCCACAGAACTAACAGAAAAGTTTGGCTACCCAAGTCTTCTAGCGTTCAACCTGGCTGCTTCTTGCCTCCTTCTCATTTGCTCTGTGTGTATGTTGTGGCCCCGCCCTCTGAGCCTATCTCATCGGAGGAAGAAAGCTCCGAACATGAGGAAGAGGAGTCAGCCAGGCCTCCCTCTCCAGGCCCCTCCCCTCTGGCACTGTCTCAGGTGCCGGCCGAGGGAGAGGAGATTAGCCAGGAGCCAGGTGTCTCGGATGAGAGCGAAGGAGAGCCGTCATTCCTGGATGCACGCCAACAAAGGCGTGATAAACGGTTGCAGCAGTTAAGGAGGCGTGCTAGGGATTAGAACTGAGTCACTGGACCACACCCCAGAGACTATATAAGAGAGGGTGGTGGCTGGCAAAACCCCGTGACGAACAAAAACGAACTTTGGCTAGTCACTTGAACAACGTCTGAAGCTGCCGAAAGGGATATTGTTTTTGCTGGACTATTTGCAATGCGTATGTAATTTTCTGTTATCTGTTGCAGTAAAAGCTCTTGGCAGACGGTGATTATATTGCTGCCAAGTTTGAGATAACGACCTGTGTGCGTGCCAAGTACTTTCTTAACCCTCGGCTGGCTGTGTTTGTGTGTGTGTGTGGACGGGGACAGATCATCTTGTTCGTCACCACACATAGTCCATCGTTAACCCACGATGGACCCACAGCTGCAGCAGCAGTTACAGCAGATGCTAGAGGCCAATCAGATTCTGCAACAGCAAGTAGCACAGCTAACTGCTGAACTTGCTTTGGAAAATGCTCCTGCAGCTCCCCCTCCTCCCCCTCCCCGTCCGAGATGCCCAGTGAACATGCCAGATAGGTTTTCTGGGCAGCAGGAGATGTTCCCAGCCTTCCTGGGACAATGCCAACTTTTCATGGTGATGAGGCTGGAGGATTTTCCGGACGACCGGGCTCGGGTGGCATTTGTGATCAGCTCCCTCTCTGGCACTGCCGCCCGATGGGCCATGCCCCTGTTGCTGCAAAATAGCCCCTTGCTCCTGGACTATCAGGGCTTTTTACAACACCTGCGCACCATGTTTGAAGACCCCCTCCGGGTGCAGACGGCAGCGAGGCGCATCAAGGACCTCCGCCAAGGCAAGCGCCCCCTGCAGGGCTATATTGCGGAGTTTCGACTGCTAGGCCAGGATTCGGCTTGGAATGAGGTGGCGTTGATGGATGCCTTCCAGGATGGCCTCTCCGACAAGATGCAGGACGAGCTGGTTCGTGTGGAGGTGCCACAGACCCTCAACGCGCTGGTGACCCAATGCCTGCACATCGACGCCCGCCTTCAATGGCGACGGCCCCGTCGGGCCCTTCTGGAACCACCAACAGCGTCGGCACCCCCGCGTTTTGCACCGACAGCGCCCCGGACCACACCGCACTTTGTGGCGATGGCTGAGGAGCCCATGGAGCTCGGAGCAGCCAGACCTCAACTGATGGCCCAGGAGCAGATGCGGAGACACCAAGGGGCGTTGTGCCTCTATTGCGGCGAGGCTGGACATTTTGCCGCCTCGTGTCCCAGGAAGCGGAGTGAAGCGCTCAAGCCTGTTCCGGAGTCTCGGCGTGACCAGCCAGGAAACGGGCCAGGCCTGGCCTAGGGGAAACCCTGGGTCAGGCACGTGACCATGCCCCGCCGGAGTCGGCGGCTGTGGACTGTGAGCCCCCTCGGCACCTGATTTTGAACACCCGGGTGTTGTTGGCTAACCGGTCGGAGGGGCTCCAGGCGCACGCGCTGGTGGACTTGGGGGCCACCATGAACTTTATGGACCAGGACTTTGTGGCCCATTACAAAGTCCCCTTGGTTCCAGTGGACCCTCCATTGCAGGTCGAGACTATCGATGGGCGGGAACTCGTGGCGGGGCCCATCAAATTCGCTACCCAGCCCTTGCGCCTCGCCATTGGGAACCACAAGGAGGCGATCCAGTTTTACGTGACGGCGGACCTGCACTTTCCCTTGGTCCTGGGGATGGCCTGGCTTCGGGCGCACGACCCTCAGGTGGCATGGTCGAGAAACGCCATCTTGTTCCCGAGCCTGCAGTGTGTCAACCACCTCCGCCACACCTGTGCCGGCCAGGACGTCTCCGCCCCGAACATCTCCTTGCCTCCGGAGCTGACGTCCTTCGCCGACGTGTTCAGGGTTGGGGCCTACAACCTGGTGCGCGTGCGAGAGGGGGACGAGTGGAAGACGGCGTTCAGCACTCGGTACGGACACTTCAAGTATACCGTCATGCCGTTTGGGTTGACCAACGCCCCCGCGGTCTTCCAGCACTTAATGAACGATGTGTTCCGGGACATGCTGGATCAGTTTGTGGTGATCTACTTGGATGACATTTTGATCTATTCCCGGACCCCAGAAAGCCACCTCCAGCATGTCCGCCAGGTCCTGCAGTGCCTGCGGGAGCACCAGCTCTATGCGAAGTTGGAGAAATGCTACTTCTTCCGGACTTCCATAGAGTTCCTCGGGCACATCATCACCCCCGAGGGCATCGCGATGGACCCGCGCAAGGTGGAGGCCTTGCGCAGTTGGGAACCCCCGCGTCGGGTGAAGGACGTCCAGCGTCTGTTGGGATTCGCCAACTACTATCGGACCTTCATCCCGGGCTTCGCCACCCTGACCTTGCCGTTGACCCAGCTCCTTTGGAAGAAGGTCCAGTTCCAGTGGGGGCCCCCGCAGCAGCAGGCCTTCAAGGTCCTCAAGCAGGCCTTCGTCACGGAGCCGGTCCTGAGGCACCCCAATCCACACCGTCCGTTCGTGGTCGAGATGGATGTGTCCAACGTGGCGATTGGGGCGGTGCTGCTACAGGCTCCGGTGGATGGCGGCACTCTTTTTCCCTGCGCTTTTTACTCCCGGAAACTCAATCCTTCCGAGCGCAACTACACCATCTGGGAAAAGGAGTTGCTGGCTATCAAGGCCGCATTCGAGGCTTGGCGACATCACCTCGAGGGGGCCCGACACCAGGTGGAGGTGCAGACGGACCATCGGAACCTGGAGCACCTCCCCACGGCCAGGAAGTTGAACCAGCGGCAGATCCGGTGGTCATTGTTTTTCGCCCGGTTCAACTTCCACGTCACGTACGTTCCGAGCAACCTTAACCAGAGGGCGGACGCGCTATCCCATAAGCCGAAATACTTTTGCCCCAAGGACTCCCTTCCCCCCCGGACGGTGCTGCCAGCGGACTCCTTGGCCATGGTCCAGGAATCGGTGGACCTGCGGGCTCAGGTGCTGGAAGCGCAGCAACAGGATGACTGGTCGCAGCAGCGGAGAGCAGACGTCGGCCCCGCGTCCCCATGGAGCGTGGAGGGGGCTTGCTCAGGCACCGGGGTCGACTGTACGTGCCCACGAGTCCGCTCCGAGCCCTCGTCATAAACCAGTGCCATGACAACCCCACGGCGGGGCACTTCGGCTTCTTTAAGACCTTGAATTTGGTGACGCCGACTTTTTGGTGGCCTCGCGTATGGCACGACGTGCACGCCTACGTGATGTCCTGTGTGACGTGCCGACATGCCAAAGCCACGTCCGGCCCCCCTCCTGGACTCCTCCAGGCGCTGCCGACACCGGAGAGACCATGGGGAGCCATCTCCATGGACTTCCTGACAGACCTGCCCCTGTCCGCTACATTCACGACCGTCCTCGTGGTGGTGGATGCGCTCACGAAGATGGCACATTTCATCCCGTGCCGCGGCCTGCCCTCGGCCCGCACCACGGCTCGCTTGTTCCTGAAACATATCTTCTGCCTCCACGGCCTGCCGGACCGGGTGATTTCGGACCGCGGGGCCCAGTTCACGGCCCGCTTCTGGAAAAGCCTGATGGCCGCGCTGGAGGTGCAGGTGTGCCTGTCGTCGTCGCACCATCCGGAGACTGACGGGGGCACGGAAAAGGTCATCGGGATACTGGAGCAGTACCTCCGCTGTTTTGTCAACCAGCAGCAGGACAACTGGGCTGAGTACCTTCCCCTGGCGGAGTTCGCCTTTAATAATTCCCAACACACCTCCACCCAGATGACCCCGTTCCATGCCAACGTCGGATACCATCCACGGCTTTTCCCGTTGACAATCTTGGATTCCCCTGTTCCCAAGACCCGGGACTTCCTCTTGGAGCTGCAGGCGGTGCAGCAACTGGTGCGGCGGCAGCTGATCCGGGCGAAAGAGGATTATAAACGGTTCACCGATTGCGTTCGCCGGGAGACGCCACCGCTGGAAGTTGGAGATCGGGTGTGGCTGTCCACGAAACACCTCCCCACGGACCGGCCAGTGAGGAAACTGGCCCACCGCTTTATCGGTCCCTTCCCTATCGAGGTGGTCATCAACCCGGTGGCCTACCGATTGACTCTACCCCGCTCCATGCAGCTCCACCCCGTTTTTCATCAGTCCCTCCTGGTCCCTGAGGCCCCCGTGAGCCATCTCCGCCGCCCGCTGACGCCTGCTCTCCCCAGCCGCAGCCGACGAGGACAACGCCTCGACGTACGAGGTGGACAGCATCCGGGACTCCCGTTGGCTGAAGGGGCGCTTCCAATACCTCATCACCTGGAAGGGGTACGGGCCCGAGGATTTCACTTGGGTGGACGTGTCTGCCATTCAGGTACGGGCTTTCCACAAACAGTTCCCGTCCCGACCCCATCCCGACTGTCAGACCTGGGGGAAGGGCCCTGCAGTGGGGGATAGTGTTGTGGCCCCGCCCTCTGAGCCTATCTCATCGGAGGAAGAAAGCTCCGAACATGAGGAAGAGGAGTCAGCCAGGCCTCCCTCTCCAGGCCCCTCCCCTCTGGCACTGTCTCAGGTGCCGGCCGAGGGAGAGGAGATTAGCCAGGAGCCAGGTGTCTCGGATGAAAGCGAAGGAGAGCCGTCATTCCTGGATGCACGCCAACGAAGGCGTGATAAACGGTTGCAGCAGTTAAGGAGGCGTGCTAGGGATTAGAACTGAGTCACTGGACCACACCCCAGAGACTATATAAGAGAGGGTGGTGGCTGGTAAAACCCCGTGACGAACAAAAACGAACTTTGGCTAGTCACTTGAACAACGTCTGAAGCTGCCGAAAGGGATATTGTTTTTGCTGGACTACTTGTAATGCGTATGTAATTTTCTGTTATCTGTTGCAGTAAAAGCTCTTGGCAGACGGTGATTATATTGCTGCCAAGTTTGAGATAACAACCTGTGTGCGTGCCAAGTACTTTCTTAACCCTCGGCTGGCTGTGTTTGTGTGTGTGTGTGGACAGAACAGATCAGTGTATGAGCCTGAGAAGGAGGAGAGAAGCAGCCACATTGAATGCTGGGACAGAGAGAAGCCAAACTTTTCTCTCTCCCTTCACAGCGGAGTTGCTCAGAAGGCAGCTGCAGGCCGCAGTCTGTCCCTTTATGGTCCCCCCTCCCTCCCGGGATCATACCTTAAAGACTGCAGCCAGCAGCTGCCTTCTGAGCTGCTGCTGTTCTCCTGGCCGAGTCCGACCACGAGCAGCACTGGCAGGCAATGGGGAGGTTGGGGAGTGCAAGAGAGGTTCTCTTGCACTCTCCTCTCTCCTTTCAGTTAATAGCTCTGGGCAGACAGCCAAGAACCACTTAACAGGCTACTTAGTTGTGATAACAGCCAACACATGCTTTGAATAAAGTCAATAAACAACGGAAACTGACAGAATTACAGCAGGGAAACGCCCAGGAAACTAATCAATCATCCATCTAGGGATGGGATTAACCTCTTCCCTTCAGGAAGGACAAGATTACAAACATTTTCATTATATATATAAATATATATATATATATATAACCAAATAACCAAAGACCTACCTGTGTGTGTGTGTGTGTGTGTGTGTGTGTGTGTGTGTGTGTGTGTGTACAGTTAATATCTCGGGTTTCTTCCCGTGTAATTGTAAACATATCCTTAAAAGGGTAGTAGCGACGTTTCGACGAAATCGTCGAACTCGAAAAACGTCGCTACTACCCTTTTAAGGATATGTTTACAATTACACGGGAAGAAACCCGAGATATTAACTGTACACACATGTATACCCGTGAAAACTTACATAAACAAATATATAGATATATTTAAAACAAACTTTATTAAACATAAAAAGATAAAATATCAAAGTACATACAAAATACATTTATATTCACCACCATAAAATAGAAAAACAATACAGAACAAAACAAACTATATATATATATTTCTCTTTAGCCAGGTTCTTCCTACATAAACCAATATTTTTATGCAGCCCTAGTTCAGTGAAATCACAATTTCAATGAACTAGGGCTGCATAAAAATATTGGTTTACGTAGGAAGAACCTGGCTAAAGAGAAATACACATAAAGCCTACGAAAAGGAAAGAAAACATATATATATATATATAGTGACTTATTACATCATTTATCTCATTGACGGTGTTTGTTTGTTAATTTTATTTTCTTATAGAATTTTACATTTACTCTCCTTTCATTTGACTTATCTAATCGTACCATCTATTCCATACAGTATAATATTTTGAGTCTACCTTGTCTTTTAACTCAAATATTAATTTATCCATTTCTGCACAATTGTAAATTTTTTGGATTACTAGATGATCTGTTGGCAATTGATTCGTTTTCCAATGTTGCGCTAATGCCAATCTGGCTGTCGTAATTATATGTAATATTAAATATTTTGTTTCTTTCCTATGGTTTTCTTTGATCATGCCTAATAGAAAAATTTCTAGTTTCAACTCTATTTCCTCTGCTGTTATTTCTGTTAGCCAAGTTTTTATTTTTCCCCAGTATTTCCTAATTTTTGGGCAAAGCCACCAGACATGAAAGAATGTGCCCTGTGTTTGTTTGCATTTCCAACAAGTTGGGTTTAAGTTCGGATACATCTTTGCTAACCTCAAAGGGGCCAGATACCATCTATACCACATTTTATACTGATTCTCTCTATAAAATGCTGATTTTGTCATGATATAATTAGTTTCCCATGCGTTTTCCCAGTCTTCCAATTGTATGTTATGTCCAATGTTTCTTGCCCATGTTATCATTTGTCCTTTTACTAATTCCTCTGCTAGGTCGAATTCCAATAGGTATTTGTAAATTTTTGAAATTAATTTTTCTTCCTTGGCTTCTAACAGTTTATCTAATCGGTTTGGTTTTAGTTCAATTCCTCCTTCCTCTTGATCCTTTTTGTATCTTATTTTCATCTGTAAATAGGGCCACCGGTCTATCAATATTCCTTGTTCTCTAAGTTCTTCTTGTGTTTTTAATACTACTTGTTGCTTTGTAGTATGTTTCCCATGCTGGCAAACCAAATCCACCTCTAGTTCTATCATCCTGCAATATACTTAATTTGATTCTTGGTTTTTTCCCTTCCCACACAAATTTTGTAGTTATTCTATTCAAATTATTGAAAAAAAAATTATCCAATTTTACCAGAATTGTTTGAAATAAATAAAGGAGTCTCGGCAGTATGTTCATTTTTATCGCTGCAATCCTCTGTAATAGAGATAATTTCAATTTCCCCCATTTTTTTAAATCTTCATTTAGTTTTTGAATTAAAATTCCATAATTATTCTCCTTTATGGTTGCACATCTGGCTGTCAAATTTATACCTAAATATTTCACCTTTTTTACCACCTGTAATCCTAATTGATTAACTAATTCTTCTATTTGTTTTGCTGTTATATTTTTCATTAACATTTTAATCTTATCTTCATTCATTTTTAAACCCGCTACTTTTCCAAATTCTTCTATCTGTTTTATTAAAATTGGTCCTGTTTTTAATGGTTCTTCTGTGAAGAATACAAGGTTGTCAACAAATGCTTAGACCTTGTATTCTTCTCGTTTTACATTTAGTCCTTTTATTCCTTTATTTGACCTAATTCTTATAAGTAGATTTTCAATGTTAAAATAAACAGTAAAGGTGAAAGTGGAATCCCTGCTCTACTCCCTTATTTATTTCAAAGAATTTAGTAGAGTCTCCATTTACTAATATACTTGCTTTTTGTTTCATATATATAGAGGCTATCATTTTTTCAAATCTTTCCCCGAATTTCATGTTTTTTATTTGCTGAATCATAAATTGCCAATTAACCTGATTGAAAGCTTTTTGTGCATCCAGAAACACCAGTGCTACCTCCCTCTCCGGATGCGCCTCATAGTATTCTAATACATTGATTACTGTTCTTATATTGTTTTTTTATCTGTCTCATTGGTAAGAAGCCGTTTTGATCTGGGTGTATTCTATAATTCAATACTTTTTTCATCCTGTTTGCCATTATATTCATGAAGATTTTGTAAACAGTGTTTAATAGAGAGATCGGTCTATAATTTTTTATTTGCGTTATAACTGCTCCTTTCTTTGGTATCAGCGAGATGTATGCCTCCCTCCATGAGTCTGGTAGCTTTTTTCTCTGTCAATGCTTCATTACACGTTTCTAGTAGAATCCAATTCAATGTTTCTCCTAATTCTTTATAAAATTCAATTGGTAAACCATCTGTCCTTGGGGTTTTATTATTTTTTTACTTCTTAATCGCTTCCTTTAGCTCTTCTATAGTAATATTCCTATTTAGTATCTCTTTTTCTTCCTCTGATAATGCTGGCATTCCCTCCCCACTCAGATATTGATTTATTTCTTCAGCTGTCACTTTATCTTTCTCGTAAAGTTCTTGAAAAAATTGAGTTACTATCTCCTTTTTCTTTTCTGAACTCTGTTGCATTTTACCCTTTTCGTCCTGTAATTGTTGGATTGTTCTTTTCTCTCTTTCTTTTCTCAAATCTATAAGCCAACCACCTCCCTGGTTTATTTGCATACTCAAAATGTTTCTGTTTTATGTATTTCAATGCCGTTACATATTTTTCCTGTTCTAATATGTTCAATTTATGTTTAGCTGCTATCCATTTACCTCTAATTTGCTCATCCCCAGGGTTATCTTGTAATTTTCCTTCCCAATTTTTAATCTCTTCTTGTACCTTATCTTGTAGAAGAAGAAGAAGTACAAACATTTTCATTATAAAGGGTATTAAGTAACACTTCTGTGATCAGCTGATACTCCCTGGAGTTCCCCAAGATCTTTTGTAGCTGCTGCAATGTTGGCTACTTCTTGTTTCTTCCTGGGGGGGAAGTCTACAGGATGGGGCAATGATGCAGCTTGATCATACAGGCTGTGAATTTAATGCATGTGTGGTCCAGCCAATTGAATTGCTTCTGCTGTGAAGCACCCAAGTTAGAACTCAATTAGCCTGAGCAGCTGCTCTTAGTTTTCCTCTCAGTTGGTGCTTTTTCTTTGGGTTTTGACTTTTTTTTAAAAAGGGGGACTGGCTAGTTTAAGTTTTCTGCATTGTTTTAGTAGTTCTTGGCATTGTCCTTTTGGGGTGTACTTCCCTCACTCTTTTTGAAAGCCTGCACCCACAATTTCTAAAAGCAAGGACTCATCCTTAGGAAATTTCTCCTTAGTTCTAGGTTGCTTCTCTCTTTGGTTAGTTTCCATCCATTGTTTCTTGCCATGCCTTTTGGTGGAAAATTGGAAAATAGATGGACCCCCTCATTTTTGTAGGAGCCCCTCAAATATTGGAACAGTGCTATTTGATTGTGCTATTTTATTGTGAGTTGTGAGCTCTCTTTTATTGTTAGTTGGGGAGATGTTTGGCAAAATTGATTAAATGGAAAAAAGGGCATGGTTTGCTTTTTAAATCCTGTCAGCACTTCTCTAGATAAAAAGTGAAAGATCATTAAAAAGACCACCAGTATTGTAGAGTTGGGGCAATTTTTACACTGTCAGTTTGAAACAATCTCAAAATTTCCAATGGAAAGAGCACACAAAAGAGACTTGGATGACTTTCCTACCTTTCTGTAGTTGACTATGTTGTGTCAGTTTAATGAAAGGTGGATGTCTCAGCTCTCTTCTCCCTGAGATCCTCTGCTTTTTGCACCCTGGTGCCTCCACCTTTCTGTCTTAATGTAGCTGCTTAGTGATTTCTGCTGCCATTGCCTGTCAGTCACATGAATGTGTTTACCTGCTGTTTTCCCACATAACCCTGGCATGTCAGACAGGTAAGAATTTCACAGGCTATGCCATCATTGAAGAATAAACCAAAAAGTAGAGAAAAGTAAACTGGATAAAAATGAAATAAATGCAGCAATGTAAGGCATGTGATGGCAGTCAGCACCCCTTCTCCTTTAGAAGGACATTCTCACAAATGATTTATTTATTTTGTTAGATGTTTATCCTGTCTTTATTACTTTATAAGGAACTCAAGGTGACAAACTTATCTAATATTCCTTCCTCCTCTTAGTTTCCCTACTACCACAATCTAAGAAGTGGTTTGGGCTGGGAGAAAGTGACTGATCATTTAGCCATTTTTTCAAGCCTAAAATGGGACTAGAACTCAGAGTTGGTTAAGGTGCAGGTCTTGGTTTCTAGACCTGCACCTTAACCACTACTTTCTTTTAAAAGGAGGAAGGAATATCAAAATAACTTGTAAGAATTGCATGCAAAAAGAGAGTTGGAGGAAACAAACTTGTAAAGCTCAAACATCACAGATAACATTTCAGAATAATCTCCCGTAGAATGATGCAAAAGACAAGAGAAGTTGAGCAAATTACAATCTGAGATGGATCTGTTAGTAGGAAAAGAGACTAGAATGAGCAGTAATACTTTGCAAGATGCATCAAACCTGAAGTCAAGATGTTTGTTATTTATTTGCACAAGGTGAGCATTCTTTTTATTTGAAAACTACTTGCTCTGGCAAGGTGAGCGGCTGGGTGTGACAAAGAGTGGCGGGGAGGGGAGGGGCGAGGCATGGCCGGCCGAGACAAGGAGAGGCTAGGCAAGATGAGGCACCCCTCGTAAGTGACGTCGAGTTGGCCATGCCTACCCAGTCACATGACCACCCAACCACGTCTACCCAGCCGGTCATTAGGGCAGAGAAGCGGTTGTTAAATTATTTGAATCCCACCACTGCATAAACCCAAGTTCACGTAACTGCAATTCAGGCACTTGGCAACCAGTTTCCATTTATGATGGCTACAGAGTCTCGTAGTCATATAATTGTGATTTATAACCTTTCCAACCATCTTCTGACAACCAAATGAATTGGGGAAGACAGGTTCTCATAGGAACCATATGATTCATTAAACATTCATGTGGTTTGCTTAACAAATCTGGTAAAAATGGTAATAACATTGTATTCAGTCATGGAATTACTTGCTTAATGCTTCATCACACAAACTCTGGTCCCAATTGTGGTTGTACATTGAGGACTACCTGTAAATTAGGCAAGATACCATGTCAGGGTAAAATCTTGAACAGGTTAAAAGAAAATAGGTAGGGGTTTTTTTGTGTGTGCGCCTGAAAATTCATGCTGCATGCCAGGCTTTACAAAAAAAAAAAACCCAATTCCTAAAGCAATTTCAAAATACAATGAAATGTAACATACCGCAAACCGTAAAGAACGGTTCCATCTGGATGTAGCCGAATCATTCGATTTTTCATCGTAACTCCATGAACAAAGGATTTCTTGTCATTCAGGAAGTATGTATCTGGAACCCAGAGATAATCAGCCACTCTGTTATCTAAAGTTAGATTCAAAGGTATGCCAGAGTAGGATAATCTTGTATCCCTCCAGGATTGCTGGAAATACATAGTTAGTGTATAATCCTGGAAAAAAAATAAAAAAATAGCAATTAGTATTATAACTATTATTAAGATTTGATTTTATAATTGCTATATAACAGTGATGGCTAACATTTTTCTCTTCGTGTGGCAAAAGTGCGTGTGCGCATGCGTGATGGCACCCATAATGCAATGTGTGTGCCCCCTGTGCATGTGCACACACATGCCCATGCGCACGTGACTCCCCACGCTTCCCCACCCTCCTGCGCATGTGCGCAAGAGGGGTGGGATTCAAAACTTTTAGCAATTGGTTCTCTGCCCAGTTGCTGGGTGGATGTGGCCATGGTGGGTGTGGCCTATTTGGCCTCCTGCACCATGATGGGGGGGCGTTTTTGCGAGATCTCACATGGAAGTGCTTTCCTCGAGCCTCTGGGAGGGCGAAAACAGCCTCCCCTGGACTCCGGAGGTCCTCCAGAGGCCTGAAATGGGCCTGTTTCCAGACTTCCAGGAGGCCTGTTTTTCATCCTCCCCAGGCTCCAGAGCCTTCCCTCGAGCCTCCTGGAGGGCGAAATTGGCTTCCCTCAGGCTCTGGAGGCCGGAAACTGGCCAGAAACAGGCTCGTTTCCAGACTTCTGGAACTTCTGGAAGGCCCATTTTTCGCCTTCCCCAGGCTCTGTGCGGGCCCTGCACTTACCTGGCATCCAAAAATGGGCCATGGTGGGATGCACTGCCCCCCTGCGCTCTCCCCCATGCATGCATAATCCCTGCTCCCTTCACACGCGCATGCAACCCCCGAGCATGTGTGCACATCTCCCACATGCACCTCGCCCCCTGCACATCTCAAAAATCAGCTGGCTGGCAGGAGGTGCACACACGCATGTGCAGTGGAGCTGAGCTGGGCAACAGCTTGTGTGCCTGCAGAGAAGGCTCTGTGTGCCAGTTGTGGCATGCATGCCATAGGTTCACCATCACAGCTATATAACATCAGGATTTTTGTCCTGATTTTCTTCCAGCAGCTCAAGATAATATTCACTGCACTTTCTCACTTTTGATGGAGCTTGGATTAAGACAAAATAATGAATTCAATTCACCCAGTGAGTTTCCATATTGAGAGTTGACTTAAACATGGGTATCCTCAATGTTCCCACACTTTACTACACTGTACTGACCTTTCACAAGTAGGAAGTGAAGACCAAGTTAATGGCAAATGCAATCCCTTAAGCATTCCCATTTTGATAAAGCTATTGATCCAGACATGTTCATTACTTATTATTAATCTTAATTCAAGGGGGAAATGTACTGTTTGCTTTGACTTGTTGTAAACTAATTTTTTACCCATTTTCCTATTGTACTTATTTTGTGAACATTAAGGGCAGTGGTGCACACTGGTTTGAAAATTGGCTTGACCTCATGCTTCATCTTCAGGTAAACCTAAATATTATAACCCAGTCCATAGAAAATTGATTTTGTTCAAGCACTGTTGAATCCTAAGAGATTAAGATACCAAGCACATTAAATATTACCAATTTCTTATGTATTTGGGGTGTATTGTAGATGTCATACAGAAAACATACATGTACAAGATATTTCCTTGTGGCAATGACTTAGTATTTTGAAATGCTCTATAGATCTATATCATCTATATAGCATGCCTACTGTCCCTGTTCTACTGTCCCCATTTATATGTAATCATTCTATGTGTTTATGGCTATGTTTTCCTATTTATATCCTTTTATTTGTGCCAATTTTTTTTCCCTGTCTATGTCTTGTTTTCTTATACTTGTTGACAAATAAATAAATAATAAATAAATAAATATATGACAGCTCTCCACATCAACTCTGGAATTCTTTTCAAAAAATTATCATATCGGCTTCCGGTTTGGTTTCCGCCACCGCCAGACGGTCTTTTGGGACTGCCAGCCTCGTCGCCCGTAAGAGCTGTCTCTACAGCTGAGAGACGGCTCGAAAAACTCTGTCTCATTGAGGAGACGTGAGAGAGAGCCAGCGAGCGCAGGTAGAGCCCTCTGCGAACTCCCCAGAGTTTTTTTTTACTCTTGGGGAGGAAGCAGAATGTGGCTCCCTATCCAGCTCACCGCTGCTCCGGGCTTCGGGGGAACTCTGCGCCTTGCAGAGCCAGGCAAAGGGACCAATCCAATCAACGAAATTTAACAGATTGTCTGAACAAGCAGGATGAAATCTGGATCTGGGACTCTAAATTGCAAGTATTTCTAACAACCCTATGACTGATTTTAAAAGTGAAGAAAGAGTGAAAGGGGGAAGAAAGAAAGTTTAAAATGGCGACTGGCTGAGGCTTGAGAAGAAAGCTGAAAGCGAAAGTCCTTCCGTTTGAATAGTTTAATACATTACAAAGTATTTGAAGCAATAGCGTTGGCTAGAAGTGAAGAGAAAAATTCCTATTTCATGCTTCTTCCTTCTTAGAGACTTGATATTGATATTGTTTGGAGAGAAATCTTTTTCTTTAAAAAGAGTCTGTTTGTGTGGCAGGATGGCGTTAAAACTGATAAAGCCAGACAACCAAGCTGTGGGGGGGGGCTCCCCCATTTACAAATCACATGAACAAATTTTGATCTTGCAGATGCAGAAGAATGGCTTTAAAGATCTAAAGGAATTTGTTTTGGAGGAGATGGCAAGACATGATGAGATTGTGAACCAGAATCTTGAAAAATTTAGACAGGAAATTAAAGAGTTGGTACAACAAAAGTATGATAACCTGAAATGATATATTGTAACAGCTTTGAAAAGCTTTTCAGAAATAATTATAAAGATGGATAAAGATATCAACTCAGAAATAGAGTCTAAAATGAAGGAAGCTGATTATAAGATTCATAATCTGGATAATAAGATACAAAGAACTGAAAATGATTTGATAAATATTCAAGAAAATAGCTCAGAAGTAGAGTCTAAAATAAAGGAAGCTGATCACAAGACTTATAATGCAGATAATATAAAACAAAGGATTGAAAATGAAGTCACAATGATGCAATTTAGATCCATGCCATTTGCGGTCAGAATAAGGGGATTACAGGAAAATAACAGAGATGACTTGAGAAAGATGTCTGCTGAAGTTCTGGCTGTGATTTTAAAGGTTCGTCCTGAAGAGGTATCCTGTAAGATTGATAAGGCCTACAGAGTAAATTCTTGGGTGGCAAAGCAAAGGCAGTTGCCTAGAGATGTGGTGATTTACTTTACTGAGAAAGGAATAAGAAATGATATTGTGCAAAAGTCTTTTAACTCCACTCTAGAAATGAATGGAAGGAAGATTTGGATATACAAAGAGCTGCTGTCCAAGATGTTAAAAGATAGAAAGGACTTTGGATTTTTGGTGACTGAGTTAAAGAAACAAAACATCCCATTTAGGTGGGATGCTCCAGTTGGTATAATATTGAGATATCAAGAAGAAAGATATCAACTAAATACTGTTGAAAAAGCGGAAGAATTTTACTACAAGGTTTTTAAAATGGATCCAACATCTCCACGTATGTAATCAGTGTTAGGAACACAGGAGGGGGATAAAGAAAAGCAAAATGAACAAGAGATTGGAACCCAGGCTAAACAGACGGAGATGGAGGTAATGGAAAAACAACAAGTTACAGAGGCTTTTTTGGATGAGCCGCTTTTGGATTCTCCTTCAGAGGTTATAGTTGGATCACCTATAAATATAAAAGAGGCGGCTTTGGATCTTGATTTGATGTCTTATCAAGTTAAAGACCAGCATGTAATTCAATCAGCTGATATACAAGTCCTAGAAAGGCAACCAGGGTGGAGATCAAAACCACAACAAGTTAAGAAAAGAAGAAGCAGGTTCTACAAAACTAAAAAATTTTAAACTAAACAATTTTTTTTTAGCCAACAGATTAATGCCAGTTATTTAAGAGATGATTAAATATAATAAGCGGGACTTATAGAAGGTGGATACATGAAAATATAACTGAGGCAAATTATAGACTTATACTATTTTGAGAAGAATAACAGATCTCTGCAGTGCCGGTGTTTTTGGGATGTGGAAGATGGCCTGTGATTGAGCGGACTGGAACTTTCTATTTTGGACTCTCTGAAAAATGGATTACGTATATGTTGAGCTATAAGGCAAGAGAACTATGGAATTGGGGCATGCAAATGATCTGGCTGTTACCCTAACGTGGTTGTTGGAATTAATAATCTAGACAAAAGACATTACAGAAGATACCATATGGAATATAAATATAAAGTCACTCGGGGGGGGGGGTTATATACAGAAATACTTATTAATGATGGGGGCAGATGGTAATTGAAGATACTGAATACACTGTTGGAAGCAGGACTTGATGTTACCCTAACATGGTCGATGGAATTAACAATCCCGTTGAAAGACATTACAGAAGATATTATATGGATTACAAACTTAAAGTCATTTGAGGATTTTATTTATATATGGAAATATCTTTTAGTGGTGTGGGCAGAAGAACAAAGATATTAAAAATATTATGTCAGATGTAAATGCCTTATTCTCTAATGTGTAAATAGTATATGAACGGGGTATCAGGGGTTAACTTATTCTTCACTTGTTAATGTATTCATAATTCACCACTCCCACATATAGCTCCACCCATTGTATATATAAGGAGCTACATGCACCCTTTTCCTGGCTTCTATCTGTGAATATTCAGTGAATATAGAATGCCTATTGTAAATAAAAGGAAATATATTTAAACCTTTAACTCTTACTAATCTTATTGAGTCTGATCCTGAAAATATTGTAACAAGCTGGTAGCAGAGGATGGTTAATTGACTCAATAAAAAACTTAAAAATGTCTAAGAAAGATAGGCCCAACACCAGGGCCTACAGCAAAGAAATGGAAACAGAACAAGAAATAATCAACGAATCCACAAACACAATTTCGAGAGAATCCGAAGAATACACCACTGAAGACGAAGAAATAATAGATGAAAATGATGACCAGGAGGAAATCGAGATAGAGAATAACGAACTCAGGTCAGAGATATTAAAATTATTAAAGAGCCAGAAGAATGATGAAAGCCTCATCGCGAACCTCCAAGATATGCTGAAGAACAGCGGAGCAGCGAGAGAGAAAAACATCACTAATGAAAAGTCTAAAGACCCAAAAATAGTGAGTAATATGACTGCAGAGAAAATCATTGCGAAGAAGAAAAATGGTGATCCCGCGCGAAATTTTGAATGGCAGCCATCTTGGTTTCAACAGGCCTCCAAGATGAGCGAAGCAGAGCCAATCAAAAAGCTCAATTCAAAATTTCTGGCGCGAAAAACATTACCAGACAACGAAAATGAAAAAGAAGATTCAAACACCTCAGAAGAATCAGAATCAGAAAGTGAAGGTGATTCAACAAACTACCAAATAAAATCAGCAATGAAAACGCTTTTTGCCGCATTTGGGCCAAAACTAAAAATTACTAAAAAGCTGACGAAGAAGCGAGCGAGCAAGCCAATGCCTCAAGACCTGCCCGCTCCCATCCTGACTACGAGAGCGCTGACGCCCGAACCCAGAGAGCCCTGCCAATACCGCCCTACGCCACAGACCGAAGCAAGCACCAACGCCCTCAAAAGAAGAGGAAGAACAGCCGCCGTCGTCAGGACTCCCAAAATCGAACCAGAGACCGATTCGTCCGAGGAGGAGCAGAACGAGCGAGCCGCAATGGGGAGAACCTTCCATGACGACTCCAAAGAAGAAATGGACAACGCGCATGCGCAAGACTACGCAGACGGCCCGGGAAGACATGAACTGACGAGAAGACCGCGCAGACTCGTTGCGAGCATCCCCACGCCGTTTTGCAATTTTCTGCATTTACGAGACCACGGACTACCTCAGGTTGTAAGTAATGGGCCCAATAATGTCGGAAATTTACCCAGTGACTTCCCGAAGCTAAGGGTTGATGGCATTAACTTGCAAGAATGGTATCAACAGCTCCAGGTTGTCTTTATGAAGGAAAGCTTACTATTTTTTATCACTAGTCCCCCAAAAAGACCTTGGACTATAAAAATAGATTGTTTACACCATAGAGCATTTTTCTTAATAATATCTAGTGTGTCTCCTGCAATGTATCACAGCATTAAGCCAAATCTGACTGTTTCAGAAATTATTCAATGCATGTTTAATTTGTTTCACAGTGATAGTGTAGCTACCACCACAAGGATGTCTAAAGATTTCTTTTCATCTAGGATAAAACCAGGGGTTTCCATAAGTGAGCATTTAATATCTTTAAACAAAATAAGAGCTGAGCTGCATTTGAGGGGGGAGGTGATTTCAGACCAAACAACGAAAAGTGTTATTATCAACTCACTTGATCCATCATGGGACAATTTTATGTCACATTTAGACACAATCAATCTAGGATACTTATCCATAGAAAGTCTATCCAATAAATTGATAGCAGAAGACAATTCAAGAAGAAATCGTTCTAACAATCACACAGAACACAAACCATATAGGAAAGTAGTTTTCCAAGAAAAATATAATGAAACATTTAAATGTCACAATTGTGGATCCAGGGAACACAATAGAAGAGATTGCCCCAAAATTTCAAAGGAAAGACATAGGTCAGAATATAGAGACAAATACAATTATAGACAGTCTTCCATAGATAGACATAGATATAGAAGCCCACCAAATTACAAAGAGAATAGAGGGGGCAGAGATAATTCAAAGGATAGAAAATCTGGTTCACTGAATGGGTTAAATAAACAAGACAACACTAACATACAGCAAAATGAGAACAATAATTGGCTTATTGATTCTGGAGCAACCAATCACACCACTAATAACAAAAATATATTGTCTTCATTTACAGAAGATAAATTTGTAATAAAGGTAGCTAACCAAGAAAAGGTTCAAGTATTAGGTAGAGGGAATGTAACCCTGCCTGGTCTAGGAAAAATAGAGGGGGTATTGCTAATACCTGAAATACCTCATAACATACTAAGTGCCATAAAACTAAGTAGAGATTCTGACATTAACATTGTTTTTTCAAAAGGAAAAGCGACTTTAGAGAAGAATAAAATAAATATAGGCACTGTGATGATTAAAGGAGGCCTACCTTATCTGATAACAAAGGAAAAATGGCTGCATAACATTGATTCAAATATGGGAGATTGTATTGAAGTAGATGATGAAAATATTAGCAACAGTGATAATGATGAATGTAAAATATCTCATGATCACATAGATGCACACAATGAAAAAAAACCAAAAATAGGTAAGCCAATTCATGATGAGTGTGCTCACATCTTACATAGGAAGTTAGGACATGCCAGTTTTCCTGTAGTACAAAAAATGACTGAACACGCAGAAGGTGTTAAAATAAAAAATTGTGAAAACTATTTGGAATGCTCAGTATGTAAATCTACAAAACTAAAAACTAGTCCCAGGCCAAGAAAATCTACTAGATCAACTAACAAAATTTTTGATTTAGTACACATGGACTTAGTTGGTCCATTAACTCCATCAATCACTTATAGAAAACGTTACTTCTTGACAATAGTAGACGATTATAGCCGCTATGGATTTGTTTATACATTAAAACACAAAGATGAAACCTTTCAAAAATTTAAAGAATTTTACAAACGCATAGAAACACAACACAATATCAAAATAAAACAAATCATGACAGATAGGGGATGTGAATTCATGTCTAAAGAATTCTCCCAATGGTTAAAAGACAAAGGAATGTTACATTACACATCTAGTCCATTTTCTGCGTTCCAGAACGGGATTGCAGAGAGGAAGAATTCAACATTACAAACCATGATTAGATGCACATTGGAAGATGCTGGCTTAAGCAAACAATTCTGGTCAGAAGCCTTACATTATTCAAATTACACACAAAATAGAACCTGGTCCAGCATTGTAAATAAGACACCATATGAAGTGATGTATAATAGGAAACCAAAATTAGCACACATGCACATATTCGGAGTCACTGCAGACGTACACATACCTAAGCAATTAAGAAGAAAGGGAGAAAACGTATCCAGAAGGCTCAGATTTATGGGATATGAGACTGGCACTAAAGGGTACAGATTCATTGATAATAATAACAAATTTATAGTCTCCAGAACAGCTGTGTTCCATGAACAGGCCAACTGGTCTAAATTACATCTTAATGAAATATTTCCAAATAAATACAAAGATACAAAATCCCATGAGAAAGGGACCATAGAAAAGCAAAATATCAACAAATATAAAAACAAAACCAAAACTTGGACAAATAGCCAACACAAAATAAAGACAGACACACTAACAAAAAAGGAAGCAAGATATTTGCATGATAACGATAGTAAACCTGAAAAAACCATTAGAAACACCAGAAATCAAATGCCAAATAAATACAAGGATTATATAATGCACATGGATGGTGAGCCAATAACACCTAATACATATGAGGAAGTGTTAAAACTCCCTCGTGAAGAAAAAGAAAAATGGGAATTAGCGATGAAAAAGGAGATGGAAAGTTTACAAGGATTAAATGTATTTACACCTGCAATTGCACCTAAAGATAAAACAATTATTGGTACCAGGTGGATATATAAAATTAAGAACTTAGAGGGGGGCAATACTCTATACAAAGCTAGACTAGTTGCACAAGGTTATGCACAGAAATATCCGGAGGACTATACTGACACGTATTCCCCCACAGTAAGAACAGAGAGTGTCAAAACAGCTCTAGTGGTAGCATCAGCACTCAATCTTGATGTATTTCAATATGACATACAGACTGCGTATCTACACGCAAAACTAGATAAGGAAATATACGTAAGAGCACCTCACAGTCAATACACAAACAAAAATGAGATTTGGTTGTTAAACAAGAGTTTATACGGGTTAAAACAATCTGGTAAACGATGGTATGATTGTTTAGTAAAAGTACTTAAAACCATGGACTTCAACGCTACCACTGCTGATAACTGTTTCTTTGTCAAAAAGGGTGATGATTACATTGAATTTGTATTGATTTATGTGGATGACATTTTATACATAGGAAAACATAAAGAGAGAAGAGAAACTTTTGTAACTAAGCTAAATGAACATTTCTCGTTAAAATCCCTAGGCAAAGTAAACAAATATCTTGGTGTTCAAATTAATAAGACTAGAAGGGGATTCAAACTTACTCAGAGAGATAAGATCATAGAACTTTTAAATAAATGCAATTTAAACAATGCCAAACCTTGTGATACTCCTATGCAAACTGATTTTCTAAGAAATACTGATGAATCTTCCCCCGAATTCAAGGATAACACATTTTATAGATCAATCATTGGTTCACTTCTTTATATATCTAATTGGACAAGACCAGATATCGCCTTACCACTCAATTTATTATCCAGACATGTCAGCAAACCAACAATGTATCACTGGGAAGCTGTTAAAAGAATTCTAAGATATCTGAAAAGTACACTAGACTTTTGTTTAATGTTAGAACCTAATGACAATAAAGAACCAAAGCTTACATGTTACGCAGATGCGGACTGGGCTGGAGACACCTCATGTAGAAAAAGTACATCTGGTTATATATTCCTATTAAATGACTGTCCAGTTTACTGGTACACTGGTAAACAGGAACTAGTGGCCACTTCAACGACAGAAGCGGAATATGTTTGTTTATCCAAAGCTGCAAATAACCTTGTATGGTTTAATGATTTAATTTCAGATGTTTGGAAAAAACCTGCTTTGCCTTTTGTTATGCATGAAGACAATAAAGCAGCCATTGAAATATCTAAATCTGATGCTATTGGACAAAGGTCCAGACACATAGATATAAAATTTAAACATGTGAGACAACTATCTCAGGATGGATTTATCAAAGCAGTGCATTGTGATACTTCAGAACAATTAGCTGACATATTGACAAAGCCTTTACCTTCTAAGCAACATAAATATTTAACTTCTAAGTTGTATGTTTTGTATTGTCCTGAATCTGAATGTAATTGGTGTTGCATAACGAATCGGCATTTAGAGGGGGATTTGTCAGATGTAAATGCCTTATTCTCTAATGTGTAAATAGTATATGAATGGGGTATCAGGGGTTAACTTATTCTTCACTTGTTAATGTATTCATAATTCACCACTCCCACATATAGCTCCACCCATTGTATATATAAGGAGCTACATGCACCCTTTTCCTGGCTTCTATCTGTGACTATTCAGTGAATATAGAATGCCTATTGTAAATAAAAGGAAATATATTTAAACCTTTAACTCTTACTAATCTTATTGAGTCTGATCCTGAAAATATTGTAACATATTATGTATGGTAGACCTGTAGGAAAGTGGGTGGAGATAGGTTAGGCTACTGATTGTTTAGTTTAGGAAAAGGGATGTTATGGGGGTGGAGGAAATGGGTAGATTATGAGTTGAATAAATGCCAAATTAGGATTTATTATATAATTTTATAGCTGAATGTTGCTTTGAAATGTATAGTATAGGGGGGATATAATAATAATGTTAGAAAGAAATGGTTAGCATATGGGGAGTGGTGTAAAAGGATGGTAAAGTATTATACAATGTGATATCAATTTGGATTTTATTTTGGAGAAGCCAAGGGGGGAGGGGAGGGAGAGGGGGGGTTAGGGAGGAGGGGGGGAAAAAGAGGGAAAAATCTGTATTTGAAAAATTTTTTCAATTAAAAAAATTATCATATCATATAATGAGATCTCACATGGAAGTGCTTTTTTAAAGGTAAAGGCTATTTCATTACTCTTCAGTCACATCTGTTTCATCAGCGTGTGTATATCAATGTTTTGAAGAGGGTAATTTCATTCCCATCGATATACCTTCTGAAGTCCCCCTTTTCAAAGGTTTTCACAGTATTAATTTGTATCTCAGAAGTAGATACTTTTGATTATGTGCTACAAAGTTGGCATTGACTTTTAGATATCACATAGTAGATAGATGCTCTAGAACACGGCTGTCAAACTTGTTGCCCATGGGCCGGATGCATCACGCACTGGCCATGCCCATGCCCGGTTTAGCGAATGGGAAAAAAGTCCCGATATGTCACATGATGCTGCCCTGACAACATGAGTTTGACACCCCTGCTCTAGAATGTTCTGTCTCCAAAATGTGCATTTTCAGCCCCTCAGGTCAGAAGGTGTCCATTATGCTACTGGGGAAGAGCAGAGGACTAGTACTAGTAGTGCCAGAAAGAATGAAGCGACTGGGTCAAAGCTGAAAGGACACTCAGCTGTGGATGTAACTGGTGATGAAAGGAAATTCCAATGCTGTAAAGATCTAAATACCATAGGAACCTGGAATGTAAGATCCATGAATCAAAGCAAGCTGGACGTGGTCAAACAAGAGATGACAAGACTGAACATTGACATCTTAGGAATCAGCAAACTAAAATGGACAGGAATGGATGAATTTAATTCAGATGACAATCAGGTATACTACTATGGGCAAGAATCCCTCAGAAGAAATGGAGTAGCCTTCATAATGAATAAAAGAGTAGGAAAAGCAAACTGGGATACAATCCCCAAAATGACAGAATGATCTCAGTTCGAATCCAAGGCAAACCATTCAATATCACAGTAATCCAAGTCTATGCCCCAACCACTGTTGCTGAAGAGGATGAAATTGACTGGTTCTATGAAGCCCTACAGCACCTTATAGAATTAACACCAAAAAATGATGTCCTTATCATCATGGGCTATTGGAATGCTAAAGTAGGAAGCCAAAAGATAACCAGAATAACAGGCAAGTTTGGCCTTGGAGTACAAAATGAAGCAGTGCACAGGCTGATAGAATTTTGTCAAGAGAATACGATGGTCATAACAAACAATCTGTTGCAACAACCCAAGAGACGACTCTACACATGGACATCACCAAACGGTCAACACAGAAATCAGATTGACTATGTGCTCCGCAGCCAAAGATGGAGAAGCTCTATACATTCAGTAAAAAAAAAAAAGACCAAGAGCTGACTGTGGCTCAGATCATGAGCTTCTCGTTGCAAAATTTAGGCTCAAATTAAAGAAACTAGGGAAAAGCACTAGGCCACTCAGGAATGAACTAAATCATATCCCTGATGAATATACAGTAGAGGTGACATATAGATTTAAGGAATTAGATCTGATAGACAGAATGCCTGAAGAACTATGGATGGAGGGTCGCACCATTGTACAAGAGGTAACAACTAAAACCATCCCAAAGAAAAAGAAATGCAAGAGAGCAAAATGGCTGTCAGAGGAAGCTTTACAAATAGCTGAGGAAAGAAGGGAAGTGAAAGCCAAGGGAGAAAGAGAACGATACACCCAACTGAATGCAGAATTCCAGAGAATAGCTAGAAGAGATAAGAATGTCTTCTTAAATGAACAGTGCAAAGAAATAGAAGAAAACAATAGAATAGGGAGGACCATAGATCTCTTCAAGAAAATTGAATATATGAAGGCAACGTTTCATGCAAAGATGGGCATGATAAAGGACCAAAATGGCAGGGACCTAACACAGGCAGAAGAGATTAAGAAGAGGTAGTAAAATTACACAGAAGAACTATATAGTTCTTCAGGACGTCCCTGATAACCACAATGGGGTAGTCACTAACCTTGAGCCAGACATCCTAGAATGTGAAGTCAAATGAGCCTTAGGAAATCTGAGCAACATCAAAGCTAGTGGAAGTGACAGTATTCAACTGAGCTATTCAAAATCTTAAAAGATGATGCAGTAAAAGTGCTACACTCAATTTGCCAGCAAATTTGGAAAACTCAACAGTGGCCACAGGATTGGAAAAAGTCAGGTTACATTCCAATTCCAAAGAAAGGCAATGCCAAAGAGTGTTCAAACTATCGCACCACTGCACTCATTTCACATGCTAGTAAAGTTATGCTCAAAATCCTACAAGCTAGGCTCCAGCAGTATGTGGATCGAGAAGTACCAAAAGTACAGGCAGGATTTCAAAGAGGCAGAGGAACTAGAGATCAAATTGCCAACATACGCTGGATCATGGAGTTCTAGGGAGTTCCAGAAAAAATCTACTTCTGCTTCATTGAATATGCTAAAGCCTTTGATTGTGTGGATCACAACAAATTGTGGCAAGTTCTTAAAGAGATGGGGGTACCAGACCATCTTATTTGTCTCTTGAAAAACCTATATGTGGGTCAAGAAGCAACAGTGAAAACTGGACATGGGACCACTGATTGGTTCAAAATTGGGAAAGGACTCTGGCAAGGCTGTATACTGTCACCCTGCTTATTTAACTTATATGTAGCGCACATCATGAGAAAGGCGGGGCTAGATGAATCAAAAGTTGGAATTAAGATGGCCGGAGAAATATCAACAATCTCAGATATGCAGATGATACCACTCTAATGGCAGAAAGTGAAGAGGAACTAAGGAGCCTCTTGATGCGGGTGAAGGAGAGTGCAAAAGTTGGCTTGAAACTCAACATTAAGAAAACTAAGATTATGGCATCCAGTGCTCTCAATTTCTGGCAAATAGATGGGGAAGAAATGGAGGTAGTGACAGATTTTATTTTCCTGGCCTCCAAGATCACCACAGATGGGCACTGCAACCAAGAAATTAAAAGATGCTTGCTCCTGGGGAGGAAAGTTATGGCAAATCTAGATAGCATACTAAAAAGCAGAGACATCACCCTGCCAACAAAAGTGCATATAATCAAGGCTGTGGTGTTCCCAGTTGCAATTTATGGCTGTGAAATTTGGACCATAAGAAAGGCTGAGCGCCAAAGAATTGAGGCCTTTGAACTATGGTGTTGGAGAAGACTCCTGCGAGTCCCTTGGACTGCAAGACGATCAAACCGGTCAGTCCTAGAGGAGATCAACCCTGACTGCTCTTTAGAAGGCCAGATCCTGAAGATGAAACTCAAATACTTTGGCCACTTAATGAGAAGGAAGGATTAATGCTGGGAAAGATTGAGGGCAAAAGAAGAAGGGGACGACAGAGAATGAAGTGGGTGGGTGGAGTCACTGAAGCAGTAGGTGTGAGCTTAAATGGACTCCAGAGAATGGTAGAGGGCAGGAAGGTCTGGAGCAGCAGTTCTCAACCTGGGGGTCGAACGGCCATTTCACGGGGGTCGCCAAAGCCCTCTCTCACCTCCCCCCCATGCCTTCACTCACCCTCACCCTCTGCCTCTGCTGGATCGCCCGGTCGCCGTTCGCTTACCCCGCCCACTCCCAATCTATTGCTGCCTCCGGAGTCCCAGCTAATGGCTAGAGGGGAAAAAAACTTTAAATTCTTGCCGCCGGGCTTCAAAGAGCCGCTCTACTCTCAGCTGTTTTGCGGAGGGCTCTGTTGCTAGCTAGCTGCAAAGAGGTAAATTCCTGGAGCAGATTTTTTTCCCCCTAGCTATGATGAAAAAGCAAAGTTGAAAGTAAGCAGGGTCTTGGCTGCAACGTGACAAAATGAGGCAGAGAGATTTCTTTTTCTTTTTCCTCACCAAAAAAGGTAGGTGCAAACTGCAAACAATGGGAAATTTAGGGCAAGAGAAGGTTCAAGATTTTAAAACACAGAAGAAAAAAAGCTCTATTTAACTAGGGAATTGTAATAATTGAGATACTATTAATTGCATATTGTGTTGAAAGCAGAAATGGTTAAGTTGTGGTTTGGAGGAATATATGGGGGAAATTATTTGGTTTATTATTATTGGTAAATATAATTAATTGATTTGTAAGAAATTGGATTGCATGGAAATAATTGGAATATTCATGTTCATATTGATTAATATACAAAAAAGGTAGTTATATAACTAATTGATTTATATTAAAATGTTGAATTTGTATTAAACAACTGTATTACATAATTAACCAATGTGAGGATGGATATAAAAATAGATGACAATGGGAAGGGGTATAATATAGAATAGAAGGGAAAAATTGAATTTGATTAAGATTAGAGATGAGGATGAAGGGTAATATTGGTTTTTTAAAAAAATAGATGAGGAATAAATATGGTAAAAAGGAAATATAAAAATTGTAAATTTATTTGAAATGACTAAATACTGTGTTGGAAGAAATATCCTTCTGGGTTCTGCTCCAAGTGGGGAAAAAGACACTGGAAACATGGAGACTGCTTGGAAAGATGGTTTAATGGTGGACAGGATCACATGGCATGATGGGGCCCATTGTGTTAGTTTCTGTTGCTATTGTGTTGCAAATGTCCTTTGACAAAGGATTGAGTTTCTGCCTCTGGCTCATTAACAAAGGGTGGGGGGCAGGAAGGTGGGAGTTGCTTTGTCTGTAAAATATGCTTCTCCATTTCTCATACAGGAAAATATAATACTCTGCCTTTTTAATATTTCCCAAAATATTTCATTCTTCTAGGAAAGGGGTGGGTGCTAACCTCCTACAACTGTTTAAATTTGTGAACCGGCCAAATACTCTGTTCAAAGAAAATATGTTGTATGTTTGTATGTGTGTTTCTAATTATTGCTATTTATTGCTATTTGTTCTCTTTTATTCTTTAAAGTTTAACAATTCATTCTTTATCTTAATATCTTAATATTTGTTTGGGGTTGGCTTTCTTCCCTTTCATCTTTTTTATTGTACAGCAATCTTTCTCCTCAAACCTACCACCTCTCTCTTTTCTTTCCTTCTTACTTTCTCTTCCTCCCCTCTTCTTCTTCTCCCTACTTCCTCTTCCTTTCTCCTTCTCCTCCTCTCTTCCTCCCTCTCTTACCTTCACTCCTACTCTAATTTCCCTTCCCTTCTTTATCCCTCTCTATTGCTGTATCCTTTTATGCATATGGACTACTCAGAGGGCTGAAAAGGTTATTTTTGACTGGTCCTCGCACTTTTGACCAGTCCTCGAACTTACGACTGTCCTCACATTTTACGTTTTTTGCCCTATCTTATACCATGCTGAAGAGAAGCAGTAGTGAAATGAGTGACATAGTTGTTAAGAATGCTGCACAGGCATAAATGTGAGGATGGTCATAAGTGTGAGGACCAGTCAAAAGTGTGAGGACTTGTCAGAAATGACTTTTTTCAGCCCTCTGAGTCGTCCCTATACACATAGCCATGGCCACCCAGTCACATGACCAGCTAGCCACGGCCACTCAGTCACATGACCTCCAAGCCATGCCCACAAAATAAGCCACACCCACAGAACCGGTAGTAAAAAAAATTAGAACCCACCCCTGGTTGGGGGTCACCACAACATGAGAAACTGTATTAAAGGGTCGTGGCATTAGGAAGGTTGAGAACCACTGGTCTGGAGGAATGTTGTCCATGGGGTCGCAATGGGTCGGACACGACTTTGCAACTAACGTTTCAGAATATCAAGAGTTTCTCCTCAGCATGGGCTTTCTAATTAGGAATTTTGGCCTAGTATCTACAAGAACAAGACTGGAAAAAGCTAAACCAGAAAAAGCTAGCAATGGGCAAGAATCTAGTCTAGTCTCTTCTGATTTATTAGTTTTGTACACTCAGAAAAATATATATATGATACAGAATTGGTCCTGTTCATTTTTTTTGCATAATCTTTATCCATTTTATTATGAAAAATAATAAGAGATTTTTCCTTTTGCTTTTAAATTAAATTTTCTTTTGTCTCCACGTGAGTATGTCAACTTTAAAACATAGATTTAGAAGGGAAAGTAACACCTGTATCTATTAAGACTATAATGACTAAAGAGATATATTTTAAAAGCAGGGAGTTTTACATTCACAGTCTTAGGAATGAAATATAGACTACCTCCATGATGGTATATCCCGGGCAATGTTCTGTTTTAACAGAGTGATTAAAAATCTATACACACGGTGACCAAACTGGATATTGCATCCTTCACGGTCAAAAATTACCGAGGCAGCAATTAGACATAATTATTGAAATATCAGAAATAACAGTCATTGTGATTTACAAACATCCCAGTGTTAAGTTGCCTAACCTACCACTGCCAACCATCAAAGAGTATATATAGGTGATTTTAATAGTCGCCATGCTAACTGCGGTTATAACAACAATAATAAGAATGGGGAAATATCAGCAAACTGGACAGAGCAGAATGAGCTTCACCTAATTTAAGATGCCAAAGATCTGAAAAGCTTCCGTTCTGCAAGATGGCAGAATGAAACAAACCCAGATCTTTGCCAAGTAATCACAGACAACTTAAAAATCTCCCTCCACTATACAAGGAACGTCTTACCAGAATTCCCAAATGCTCAACACAGGATAGTCATACTTATTCTAGGACTACAATTACCTCTCATAAGATCAACCCAGATACTAAGGTAGAATTTCAGGAAAGCAAACTAGAAGCAATGGAGTACTGTATTTCTTTTCCCAGAGTGAGGTTACCTGTATTTTTCATATAAGATTTTTGTAGTGCGGTTCCAACAAGGAATGTATTCTAATTATACCTACAAGGTACATTTTGCTGCTACAATTCTGTTGTTTTTTTTACTGAAGAAGGAATCTACCATATGTTAGAATCCACTTCTTTGGTGCATTAATAATGAGTATATAGAAAGATGAATAGAACACTTAAGCCCACTCAATACTAAAATTGTTTTTAAATTGGACAATCTAAATGATCTGCTAGACCAGAGATCGGCAACCCGTGGCTCTGGAGCCACAAGCGGCTCTTTGGGCCCTCTGCCACGGCTCCCTGTCCCATCACTCGTTGGCCCTGCCCCTCACCCCTCTTATTTTTTGGACTCCAGCCTGAAATGGCAGGAAGCGAAGGCTGCCTTATGCACATATGTGGCACAAAGGCAGGTACAGGGTGGCTTTGCTCCTGCGCTCTCCTCCCCCCTCCTCCTCTCATGACCCCCTGGCCAACTGTGGCTGAGCCGGGAGCGTGAGCATGTGCAGGGAGACCCTCCTTAAGCAAGCTGCTTCCCATCCCGTGTGCACCTTTCCTGACCTTTGGCAAGCGCTTAAGAAGGGTCGTCCCATGCATGCACACACTCCTGTCTCAGCCACAGCTATCCCGGGCATCCTGAGAGGAGGAGGGGGAGAGGGTCACCAGAGAGTGCAGGAGCAAAGCAGTCCTGTACCTGCCTTCACTCCACATTTGCACGTAAGGCAGCCTTCACTTCCTGCCACTTCGGGCTGGAGTTCGCACCCTCTGCGCTCGGCTGAAGAGCTGCCGGGGGTGACACGGAGCATTAGTGCAGGAGAGAAGCCGCATCCTGTTAAGACCCTCCTAAGAAGCAGCAAAGCAGCTCCTAAGATAAGGTGACCAGATTTTAACATTGGTAAAGAGGGACACCATTGACCGGGGGGGGGGGTGTTTCTAATTTTTTTTTTACTACTGGTCATGTGACTGGGTGGGCGTGGCTAGCTGGTCAGGTGGCCATGGCTATGTGTATACTATAGGGACTACTCAGAGGGCTGAAAAAAGGCATTTCTGACAGATCCTCGCACTTTTGACTGATCCTCACACTTATGACCATCCTCACATTTATGCCCATGCAGCATTCTTAACAACCATGTCACTCATTTCACAACTGCTTCTCTTCACCATGGTGATAAGATAGGGCAAAAAACATAAAATGTGAGGACAGTCGTAAATTCGAGGACTGGTCAAAAGTGCGAGGACCAGTCAAAAATAACTTTTTCAGCCCTCTGAGTAGTCCATGTGCACAAAAGGACTACCCAGAGAGCTGAAAAAAGTGATTTCTGACAGGTCCTCACACTTTTGACCCGTCTTCGCACTTATGACTGGTCATCATTTATGCCCATTGTAGCATTCTTAACAACCGTGTCACTCATTTCACAACTGCTTCTCTTCACCATGGTGACAAGATAGGGCAAAAAACGTAAAATGTGAGGACAGTCGTAAGTTCGAGGACTGGTCAAAAGTGCGAGAATCAGTCAAAAATATCTTTTTCAGCCCTCTGAGTAGTCCATATGCATAAAAGGATACAGCAATAGAGTGGGATGATGGAAGGGAAGGGAAATTAGAGTAGGAGTGAGGGTAAGAGAGGGAGAAAGAGAGGAGAAAGAGAAAGGAAGAGGAAGTAGGGAGGAGAAGAGGGGGGGAAGAGAAAGTAAGAAGGAAAGAAAAGAGAGAGGTGGTAGGTTTGAGGAGAAAGATAAAAAAGATGAAAGGGAAGAAAACCAACCCCAAACAAATATAAAGATATTAAGATAAAGAATGAATTGTTCAACTTTAAAGTATAAAAGAGAACAAATATGAATAAATAGCAATAATTAGAAACACACATACAAACAAACAATGTATTTTCTTTGGACAGAGTATTTGGCCAGTTCACTAATTTAAACAGTGTTTAGTCATTTCAATTAAATTTACAATTTCTATATTTCCTTTTTGCCATATTTATTCCTCATCTATTTTTTAAAAAAACCAATAATACCCTTCATCCTCATCTCTAATCTTAATCAAATTCAATTTTTCCCTTCTATTCTATATTATACCCCTTCGCATTGTCATCTATTTTTATATCCATCCTCACATTGGTTAATTATGTAATTATGTAATCCAGTTGTTTAATACAAATTCAACATTTTAATATAAATCAATTAGTTATATAACTATCTTTTTTGTATATTAATCAATATGAACATGAATATTCCAATTATTTCCATGCAATCCAATTTCTTACAAATCAATTAATTATATTTACCAATAATAATAAACCAAATAATTTCCCCCATATATTCCTCCAAACCACAACTTAACCATTTCTGCTTTCAACACAATATGCAATTAATAGTATCTCAATTATTACAATTCCCTAGTTAAATAGATCTTTTTTTCTTTTGTGTTTTAAAATCTTGAACCTCTTCTTTTGCCCTAAATTTCCCATTGTTTGCAGTTTTGCACCTACCTTTTTTGGTGAGGAAAAAAAAAAGAAATCTCTCTCTGCCTCATTTTGTCATATTGCAACAAAGACCCTGCTTTACTTTCAGTTTCTCTTTTTCAGCATAGTTAGAGGAAAAAAACATCTGCTCCAGCAATTTACCTCTTTGCAGCTAGCTAGCCTACCGCAAAACAGCTGAGAGCAAATCAGCTGAGAGTCGGGAGGCTGATCAAATCAATTTATGGTAATTAACCTATGCTGAAGCTGAAAGGGGCTGTTTTTTCTATTTTTGCAAGCACCAGTCTACTCATTTTTCTTTTAACACTGATCAGCTGTAGGGCAGCCCTTTGAAGCCCCGCGGCAAGAATTTAAACAGTTTTTTCCCCTCTAGCCATCAGCTGGGACTCAGCAATAGATTGGGAGTGGGCGGGGTAAGCGAACGGGGACCAGCGATCCAACAGAGGCAGAGGGTGAGGGTGAGTGAAAACTGTATATTCCCTTCTCGTACTCCCACCGTTCCCTACCTTGTCCTGCATTCTTTCCAAAAATCGGGACTTTTTAAAAACGCCGTGGGACACGGGACAAATTGCTAAAAAGCAGGACTATCCCGCCAAAAGCGGGACGTCTGGTCACCATATCCTAAGAAGCAGCAAAGCCATGCATGGGGTGGGCACCCATGCATGGCTTTGCTGCACTTTGGCGCTTGCTTGAGGAGGGTCTCCCTGTGCATGCACACACTCCTAGCTCAGCCACAGCCGGCCAGGGGGTTATGAGAGGAGTGGGGAGGAGGAGGACGGTTGCCGGAAGGGAGGGGAGAGAGACACACACACACACACATACATACAGAGAGAGAGAGAGAGATAGAAACACACACAGAGTGATACACAGAGAGGGGGAGAGAGAGAGATACAGAGGGAGAGAGATACAGAGGTGGGGAAGAGGGGGAGATATGGAGAGAGGCATAGAGAATGGTTTTGTGCCTGGGTAGGCATGGCTAGGGGTCATGTGACTGGGTGGGAGTGAGTGACATCGAGTTGGCCACACCCACCCAGGTTTTGTGGCTCCGTGTATGTTTTTTTTCTGTAGGAAACCGGTCCAAGTGGCTCTTTGAGTGTTAAAGGTCACCGACCCCTGTGCTAGACCCTAAAATTTTAAGCTAAACAATTTGAACTGTAGAACTTTAAATCCTTAAACTACGCATTCTTTAAATGTTAGAACCTTAAACTTTAGCTAGACTTGAGTCCTCCAAATTTTAAATTTTAAATGATCTGTTAGAACATCTGTATCCCAAATTGGACATTTTTCCATTTTAAAAATCTGTGGTAAAACCCTTTACACTTTCACTCTCAATTTTTTGTAAACCCACTCATGGAAGAAGAAACTGATACTATTGTGATCTGCAGAACATGTTCCTTGTATATACTTATGCCCATAGAATACCCAAACTACATATGTACCAAATGTAAATTAATCAAGTTACTAGAAGAAAAAGTAAAGGGTCTAGACTCTAGAGGAAACTCTAAGCACTCTGAAACTAGACCTACAAAATGAGAAACCCCAAACCTTGCAAAAAGAATATGCCCAAACTGAACATAAGAATGACCAAACAACTTCTAAAAGAGCTGACCCTTAGAGGAAAAAGACAGATAGAAACATGTCACTCATAGAAAAAAATACAAACCTAGTACAAAACCCCTGTCCAAACCAACCCACTCTGAAGCAGCCCCACTGGTGCTAAGCAATCAATATTACGGACTCTCACTAGAAGAAAACATGCAGACACATAGAGAAGAAGCACCATCAAATGTCCCTAAAAAAGTAGCACCACCAAATGTGATAGATAGAAAAACACCACAAATCTCCCTAGGAAAAAAAAGGCGAGTGTTGGTGATAGGAGATTCAATTCTCAAGGAACCAGAACCTGCCGTATGTAAACCAGACTCTCAATCCAGAGAGGTATGTTGTCTCCCTGGAGCTAAAATCAAAGATGTGGCTGAGAAACTAACCAAAATAATAAAACCAACAGACTATTACCCCTTTCTACTACTACATGTAGGGACGAATGACACAAAAAAGGACTTGAAAACAATATTGAATTATTATGAGCAGCTAGGCAAAAAAGTCGAGGACTTAGGTGCGCAAGTATTTTTTTCATCTGAAAGGACAACATCTGGCAAGAGAACAAAGAATTTTAGAAGTGAATCATTGGCTAAAGGGTTGGTGTCACCAAAAAAACTTTGGATTCCTGAACCATGGTCTATACTACCTCCAAGATGGGCTTTTGGCAAGGGATGTGTCAGGTGTGCTTCCGTTCAAAACTCAAGAAAGAAAAACCCCAACTCCAGGTTTGTAGAGAAAGGTACTTTTACTGAGTATGAACTGAATGCAGCGAAAGAAAAGCAAAGTCTGAGGCAATAGGCATGAAAATTACATATTGAAAGCATCCCCAAATCCCTCCCCCCAAGGACCCAAGTTGAATGTCCAATCCATATCTCCCCAAGGTGTCATATGGGGTACTTCTTCAGACGGCCCCATCTATCTGGTATGCAGTTACCTTGACAGTTATCAGCTCTCTCTGCAGCTGCTATGAACACAGTGAGAATTTTCCTCCCTTTTTCGAGACATATCCACCAGCTCACTTCCCCCTCCCAAATACCAGCAATGCCTCCCCCCTCCCGTTACAATGGCAGCCGAAAGCAAGCAAGCATCATAGAGGCTGACAGGATAGGTTGCACCTCACAAAGACTGGGAAGAATGTTTTCGGAAAATGACTGGCTCAACTTATCAGGAGGGCTTTAAATTAAAATTGACGGGGAAGGGTGACCGGTCTTTAAGGATCTCCAGGACCAAATTCCAAACCAAAACGCCTAGAAAGCAAGGCAAATAATGAAGTAAGGAGGGATGGGAAGGAAGACAAATACCGAATAGGAGACATAGGAAGCATACCCAGAGTCAGGCATAAAGACCGCAAGTGCCTATATACAAATGCACAAAGTCTGGGGAACAAAGAGGGTGAACTTGAACTATTAATACACGAAGGTAGATATGACATAGTAGGAATAACAGAAACTTGGTGGGACGAAACCCACGACTGGAACATACAGATAGAAGGATATAAACTCTTCAACAAAATCCAGACCCCATAAAAGAGGTGGAGTTGCACTGTATGTAAAGGACCACTATATCGCTATAGAACTGCATGAAACCAAAGATGAAAACCTTCTAGAATACATATGGCTCAATATAAAAGACAAAGATATGGCCATAGGTGTAAACTATAGGCCACCCAATCAAGCAGAAAAAATAGATAACCTTTTTGCCAATTAACTAACAAACATATGTAGGAAACACACTAAAATAGAAATGGAGGACTTCAATTACCCTTATATCAGGGGTGAAATGCTTCCGGTTTGGACTGGATCGCCTGATCTGGTAGCAATGGAGGCAGGTGGTTCGGAGAACCGGTAGCAAAAATCCCTGCTCCCCCCCCCACATGCCCAGCTGAGCCACACAATCATTAGAGGCTTTTTTTTTTTACAACCTCTTCGGCCAAAAAATGCTTTTAAAAGTAAAAAAAAAGCCTCTGATGATCGCGCAGCTCATCTGGGATCATCAAAGGCTTTTAAAAGAAAAAAAAACCCTTTTTTTCTTTTAAATGCCTCTGATGATCCAAGCTGAGTTTGGATCGCAACTGGCTGACAAACTGTACTCAACGAGTAGTCCTTAATGGGTCTAAGTCTACATGGAGAGAAGTAAGCAGTGGGGTGCCACAAGGTTCCATCTTAGGCCCAGTACTCTTCAATATCTTCATAAATGACTTAGATGAGGGAATAGAAGGGGAACTCACCAAATTTGCAGATGATACTAAGCTGGCTGTCAAGATGGATCTTGACAGACTTGAACACTGGGCCCTATCTAACAAAATGAAATTCAAAGTAGAGAAAAGTAAAGTCATACACTTAGGTAAGAAAAACCAAAAGCACACATATAAACTAGGGGAAACCAGACTTAATAGCAGTGACTGTGAGAGGGACCTTGGAGTCTTAGTGGATAATCAGCTAAATATGAGCTAATAGTGTGCAGCGGCAGCCAAAAAAAGCCAACAATGCAATTTATTTATTTTTATTTTTATTATTCATATTTCTATACTGCCCATTCTTCAAGAACTCTGGGCGGCTTACACCAAAGACAGTATACTAAATAGCATATTGCCCCCAACAATCTGGGTCCTCATTTTACCCACCTCAGAAGGATGGAAGGCTCAGTCAACCTTGAGCCGGTGAGATTTGATCCGCTGATCTGCTGAACTAGCAGTCAGCTGAAGTAGCTGCAGTACTGCACTCTAACCACTGCGCCACCTTGGTTCCCTAAATTGCATTAATAGAGAGAGTCAAGATCAAGTGAGGTACTAATACCCCTCTATAAAGCCCTAGTAAGACCACACCTAGAGTACTGCATCCAGTTTTGGTCACCAGACTATTAAAAAAGATGTTGAGACTCTAGAAAAAGAGTCTAGAAGAGAGCAACTAGGATGATTAGGGGACTGGAGACTAAAACATATGGAGAACGGTTACATGAACTGGGCATGGCTAGTCTAGTGAAGAGAAGGACCAGGGGAGACATGATAGCCATCTTCCAATACTTGAGGGGCTGCCACAGAGAGGAGGGGGTCAAGCTGTTTTCCAAAGCACCTGGAGGCCAGATAAGGAATAATGGATGGAAACTGACCAAGGAGAGATTCAACCTAGAAATGAGGAGGAATTTTCTGACAGTGAGAACAATCAACCAATGGAGCAGCTTGCCTTCAGAAGTTGTGGGAGCTTCATCACTTGAGACTTTCAAGAAAAGATTGAACTGCCATTTGTCAGAAATGGTGTAGGTCTCCTGCTTGAGCGGGGGGCTGAAATAGATCACCTATAAGGTCCCTTCCAACTCTGTTAATAACTGAAAGCTTAGACTTCACCCATAGTAGCCGGAAAACATGGTCCTTACTATAGAAACTAGGAACAGCAACACCATTCTTATTCAGAAAACTCAAATGTCATCATCTCAGATAGCTTTACATATAAAGAATCATGCAGAAAACATTCCTTTAGATCCACACTTTGTAAAAACTGTACAACAACAAACAAGTAAATTAAATGAACAAATTATAGAAAACTCACTTATTTGCCATTCTCAGGATATGAGTTGGAAAGAGCTATAAAAAGCCTCAAAGTAAAGAAGGCTGCTGGGCCTGATGGGGTGTTCCCAGAGTTTATTAAACATTTAGGACCACATACTAGAACAGTGATGGCTAACCTCTTTGCCGTCGCGTGCCAAAAGCGGGGGGAGCACGGGGAGGTTGCCCACGTGTGTGCCCACACCCATAATTCAATGCGCCCTGCCCCTGTGCATGTGCCCCCCCACTTTTAGTACATGATGGCGCGGTGAGCCCGGTGGGCCCATTTTTCACCCTCCCCAGACTCCAGAGGCTTTCTAGGAGCCTGGGGATGGCAAAAACAGCCTTTCCCATTCCCCCAGAGGCCCTCCGGAGGCCGGAAACAGCCCATTTCCCAACTTCCGGTGGGACCGAAAGACCCAAAAACCACAGATGTGTGCTGGAGCTGAGCTACGGCAATGCTTGTGGGCCCACTGATATGGCTCCGTGTGCCACCTGTGGCACCTGTGCCATAGGTTTGCCATCACGGTACTAGAACAATGGCTACAACAATTTTATACAAATGCTTTGAACACAGGAAAGATCCTCAGTCAGTTCAAGATATTCCAAATCCTTGGCATCCTAAAACCTGGAAAACCACACAATGATCCGGCAAGCTATTGCTGTATAGTTCTGTTGAACATTTGCTTTAAACTTCTGGAATGATTACTTTATTACAGAATATACCAACATGTTGATAGGGTTGCCCCTTCACTTTTGGTGAAGGGTTAGCTGGGTTCCATACCAAGAGAAGCTGTTGCGAGCAAATTCTGGCTCTTACTTCATTCATTGAAACTGGTTTCCAGAAAGACTAGAAGCTTCCATGGCTTTTATTGATTTGACTGCAGCTTGTGACACAGTGTGGCTTGATGGTGTGATACACAAGCTAAAGAAAACTATTCTGTTTTAAGTAACAAGTAACAAGGCTTCTGAATAACATGTTTGGTTTTTTAAATATTTTTTTTACTTTTTAATATAATAATTCCATCTTTAATTAAACAGTGTGTTGTCCGGGTACAAATATCTTTGTAAAATAATAATCAAGACAATATTTGTTACATTAACATTAATTCTATAATATTAAAATGATAATATTAAACATAATAATCATCATACTTGCTTCACTCTCTTAACATACTGTATCTTCTTTATTTCACTAATCTTTTTCTTTTGTTTCCCTGTTTCTAACTTCCATTTTTAATATCTAACCATTGATAAAATAAGTCCCATGTCATATAATATTTAGTTTGTTCTTTCTCCAGATCTGCTTTAATTTGTTGCATCAGTTTATAGTAATTATTTTCTTTAATAGTTATACATTTTGCTCTCAGGTGAATCCCTAAATATTTCACTTTCTTAGTAATCTGAATATCTATTCTCTTCATTAACTCTTTTTTCTGCCCATCTGTAAGATTTTTAACTAATATCTTAGTTTTCTCTTTATTTATTTTCAATCCTGCCACTTTGCCATATTCCTCTATTTTATTTATTAATTTAGGCCATGTTTCTTGTGGATCTTCCAAAATGAAGACTGAATCGTCTGCAAATGCCTGTAGTTTATATTTTTCCTTTTTTATTTCCATACCTTTTATCTCTATGTCTTGTCTAATATTTCTATTTAATACTTCCAGTGTCAATATGAATAATAGAGGGGACAAGGGGCATCCTTGTCTTGTACCTTTTTTAATGTTAGCCTTCTCTGTCACATCTCCATTTACCATAACCTTTGCTGTTCGTTTATAATAACCTTAATCACGTTAATAAATCTCTCCCCAAAATTCATATCTTTTAATTGTGCTAGCATAAACTGCCAGTTCACCTTCTCAAATGCTTTCTATACATCTAGGAAAATCAACACCATTTGTTTCCTTGGATGAACTTCATAGTACTCCACTGTATTTAAAATTATTCTCATATTGTCTTTAATTTGTCAAAATCCATTTGATCTGAGTGTATAAATTGGTTTAAGTGTCAGATCCCTAAAAGTGATACTGCCATTCAAGTGGAGGAAGGGGGGACTTGGATTCGATTTACTAGCATGGCCTGTGTCATCAGATATTTTACAACCTATATCCTGGCGCCAAGGAGGCCTGAGATTCCCTTTACCTGCAGGAATTTATATGATAGCCATGTGGGCTGTCTCACTTTAAAGGGTAGTGGTGGGAATGCATGTTTGTTCGGGTTCTCAAAGGAAATAATAAAGAAAACATCTTCACACTTGTGTATTGGCTAAAATCTGCATTCTGACTTAAAGGGAGGGGTCTCTACCACTTTAATCCTACTGCTTTGCCTAAGGGCATTCAGATTGTGCTTTAGTTGGATGGCTGTCACTTCTGCTTAATAAAAGAATCCTTTTGAACAATCACGTTTCAAGAGTTCGTACTTTCTTAAGTTGGAAGGAGAGGCAATCCTTACATTAAGAACCTTTTTAGTCTTTCTGCAATTATTGAAGCATATATTTTATAGTCAGCATTCAATAAGGATATTGGTCTGTAATTTTTTATCCATTGTAAGTCTGAATCTTCTTTCAGTAAGAGAGTAATATATGCTTCCATCCATGAATCTGGTACTTTCGTTTCTAGCAGTACTTCATTGAACACTTCCAACATTGGTATACTTAAAATATTTTGTAAGTCTTTATAGAGTTCTGCTGGTAGACCATCTGGGCCCAGTGTTTTGCCATTCTTTTGTCTCTTAATTGCTTCTGTTAATTTCATCATTGTTATACATTCATCTAGCATAGCTTTCACTGTTTCAGGTATTTTAGGTAATTCTGATTTTTCTAAATACTGTTTTATTTTATCTTCTGAAAAATTTGCATTTTAAAAAAAATCATTTAGCGCTTTTAATTTTTTGTGCTAATTCTTCTTTATATATTAAATTCAACTTATGTTTTGTTAATTCCATTTGATTTTTTAGATTCTTTTTTTGTGGCTCTTTTTGTAATTCCATCTCTAACCTCTTATATTCTTCTAATATCTTTTGTTTTGTTTTTGTTTCTTCTTATTTTTCTTTCCCATGTAACCTCTAATGTATACCTTTGCTGTGTCCCATACATTTTGTAATGAGGTCTCTTCTTTTCTATTTCTATTCTCTTTAAAGTAGAATCTTCTTTTCTATTCTCTTTAAAGAAAAATTCTTTTTCCATGAATTGAATAAATTCCTGTCTTTTAATATTGATTGATTCAGCATCTATCTTGATTTCCTTTTTTCTCCTTTCCATTTAACTTTTATTGGATTATGGTCTGCCCAATTACTTGTTTCTATGTCTATTTCTTGTACATTAGATCTTAATTCAGCTTTCATCCATATCGTATCTATTCTTGACCAAGTCATATGCCCATTTGAATAAAATGAATATTGCTTTTCCTTGGGATGTACCTCGTACCATACGTCTCAAATACCTAATTCTTCCGCCATTTTAAGAAAACTTTTGGGAGTGTCTTCCTAACTTTTTTATTTACTTTCCTAATTTTATAGTCCAATTCTGCGTCCAAAATTGCATTAAAATCTCCTACTACACATATATTTTCATACTCCAATTCTATTATTTTCTTACAAAGTTTACTGTAAAAGTCCTCTTAATTGCTATTTGGTGCTTAAATTGCTACCAAAAGTATCATTTGTGATTCATTGTTATCTCCACCATCAAAATCCTCCCTTCTTCATCCGTGAGAATTTGCTTAACATTTATTGCTTCTTGTAAGTAAAGAGCTACTCCTCTCTTCTTATTTTGTGATAGACAGGTATATAATTTTCCAATTTTAGAATATTCCAACAGTTTGTTATGTTGTTTTTTTAATATGAACCTCTTGTAGGCAAATTATATCCAACTTTAATTTTTCTAATTTACTAAAAGTCCTTTTCCTGTTTATTCAATCCATTTATATTTATTTTTTTATTTTTTTATTTTAAACATAGTTAAAAAGACATACATAGACATACAACTTATTGATTGATTGATTGATTGATTGATTGATTGAATTTTTATACCGCCCTTCTCCCGAAGGACTCAGGGCAGTGAACAGATTAAGATTTCATATACATATAATATTGTTTTTTTATAAACAGTAAATAATAAATTAAGTCAACTTGGTGTATCTGCTAAGACCTTGGCATAGAACTTAGATGTTTATGCTAGCCCTACTTGTTGAAACAGAAAGGTCTTCAGGGCACGTCAGAAAGTGTGAAGATCTGGGATTATTCGTATTCCAGGGGGTATTTTGTTCCAAAGAGTAGGTGCCCCCACAGAGAAGGCTCTCTCCCTTGGAACTACTAGACGACATTGTTTTAATGATGGTACTATGAGTAGGCCTACTCTGTGAGAGTGTATTGGTTGGTGGGAGGTTATCGGTTGCAGCAGGTGGTCTCGTAAGTACTCAGGTCCTAAGCCATGGAGCACTTTAAAGGTAAGAACCAACACCTTGAAGTGCACTCGGAAGGCCACCGGAAGCCAGTGTAGCTCGCGTAGAGGAGGTTTAGTTTAGTTTAGTTTAGTTTATTTGATTTGTATACCGCCCTACTCCCGAAGGACTCAGGGCAGTGAACAGCCAAACAATAAAATACATAAATACAAAAAAATTAAAAACCAGATAAAATCAAATTAAATCATTTTGGCCCGGACAGATTAAAACACCCCAATAATTTAAAAACAGATTAAAATTTACATATTAAAAGAGGGAGGAGATTAGGCCAAGCCCGCTTGATGGAATAAAAAGGTCTTCACAGCGCGGCGGAAGGTGCGCAGATCCGGGATCCTCCGTATCTCTGGGGGGAGCTCATTCCAGATGGTAGGTGTCCCCACAGAGAAGGCTCTCCCCCTAGGGGCCGCCAACCAACACTGTTTGGCTGACGGCACCCGGAGGAGTCCCTCTCTATGAGAGCGTACTGGCCGGTGGGAGGCTATTGGTGGTAGTAGGCGGTCCCGTAGATAACCAGGTCCTAAGCCATGGAGCGCTTTAAAGGTGGTAACCAAAACCTTGAAGCGCACCCGGAAGACCACCGGGAGTCAGTGCAGCTCGCGCAGGAGAGGTGTCACATGGGAGCGCCATGATGCTCCCATTACCACCCACGCGGCCGCACTCTGCACCAGTTGGAGCCTCCGGGTGCTCCTCAAGGGGAGCCCCATGTAGAGAGCATTACAATAGTCCAGGCGGGAGGTGATGAGGGCATGAGTGACCGTGCGTAACAAGTCCCGATCCAGAAAGGGACGCAACTGGCGAATCAGGTGAACCTGATAAAAAATCCTCCCGGTCACGGCCGTCAAGTGCTCTTCTAAAGACAGCCATGAATCCAGGAGGACGCCCAAGTTGCGAGCCCTCTCCGTGGGGGCCAATGATTCGCCCCCAATAGTCAGTGATGGCGTCAACTGACTATATCGGGACGTCGGAAACCACAGCCACTCGGTCTTGGATGGGTTGAGCCTGAGCCTGTTCCTCCCCATCCAGATCCATACGGCCTCCAGGCACCGGGACATCACTTCAACAACACTCCAAGAAGAGGTGTTACATGTGAGCGCCATGTTGCTCCCATAATTACTTGTGCGGCCGCATTCTGGACCAGTTGGAGCTTCCGGGTGCACTTCAAGGGGAGCCCCATGTAGAGAACATTGCAGTAGTCAAGTCGGGAAATGACGAGGGCTTGAGTGACTGTGCGTAATGAGTCCCGGTCTAGAAAGGGACGCAATTGGTGAATCAGGCGAACCTAATAGAAAGCTCCTCTGGCCACGGCTGTTATATGATCTTCTCCTGTTCAACATTTATGTGAAGCCGCTGGGCGAGATCATCCGTGGTTTAGGGGTGAAGTACCACCAGTACGCTGATGACACCCAGCTGTACATCTCTACCCCAGACCACCCCAATGATGCCCTTGAAGTGATGTCCCGGTGCTTGGAGGCCGTGCGGATCTGGATGGGGAGGAATAGGCGCAGGCTCAACCCATCCAAGACTGAGTGGCTGTGGTTTCCGACGTCCCGATATAGTCAGTTGGTGCCATCACTGACTATTGGGGGCGAATCACTGGCCCCCACGGAGAGGGCTCGCAACTTGGACGTCCTCCTGGATTCACGGCTGTCTTTAGAAGAGCACTTGACGGCCGTGACCGAGAGGATTTTTCATCAGGTTCGCCTGATTCGCCAGTTGCATCCCTTTCTGGATCGGGACTCGTTACGCACGGTCACTCATGCCCTTGTCACCTCCCGCCTGAACTATTGCAACACTCTCTACATGGGGCTCCCCTTGAGGAGCACCCGGAGGCTTCAACTGGCGCAAAGTGTGGCCGCGCGAGTGGTAATGGGAGCGACATGGCCTTCCCATGTAACACCTTTCCTGCGCGAGCTGCACTGGCTCCCAGTGGTCTTCCGGGTGCGCTTCAAGGTTTTGGTTACCACCTTTAAAGCGCTCCATGGCTTAGGACCTGGGTACTTGCGGGACCGCCTACTACCAATAGCCTCCCACCGGCCGGTACGCTCCCATAGAGAGGGGCTCCTCTGGGTGCCGTCGGCCAAACAATGCCGACTGGCGGCCCCCAGGGGGAGAGCCTTCTCTGTGGGGGCACCTACTATCTGGAACAAGCTCCCCCCAGAGATACGGAGGATCCCGGATCTGCGCACCTTCTGCTGCGCTTTAAAGACCTTATTATTTCACCAGGCGGGCCTGGCCTAATTTTCTCCCTCTTTTATAAAAGATTCTTAATTTTTAAATATCTTTTAGTATTTTATACATTCAATTTTAAAATTGGTTTTAAATAGTTTGGGGTTTTAGTTAGTCAGGGCCAAAATTATTTAATTTGATTTTAATTCTACTTTTAAATTTTGTATGTATGTGTTTTATTGTTTGGCTGTGCACCGCCCTGAGTCCTTCAGGAGTAGGGTGATATAGAAATCAAATCAAATCAAATCAAATCAAATCAAATCAAATCAAATCAAATCAAATCAAATAAATAAATAAATAAATAAATAAATAAATAAATAAAGACAGTCGTGCATCCAGGAAGATGCCTAAATTGCGAGCTTTCTCTGCGGGGGTCAATGACTCGTCCCCAATAGTTAGTGATGGGACTAACTGGCTGTACCGGGACACCGGCAACCACAGCCACTCAGTCTTGGAAGGGTTGAGTCGAAGCCTGTTTCTCTCCATCCAGACCCGTACGCAGGGCCGGATTTTCCTATAGGCTAACTAGGGTTCAGTCTAGGGCCTCAAGATCAAGAGGGGCCTACATTCAAATTGTTAGCAAAATTAAAATTATACTTTCACTATAGGTGAAAGGGCCTCATAAGTGGAATAGCCTAGGGTCTCTTTTCATCTAAATCCGGCCCTGCCCGTATGGCCTCCATCCAGACCTGTACGGCCTCACCGGGACATCACTTCAAGGGCATCATTGGGGTGGTTTGTGGTGGAGATGTACACCACCACACTGTCCACCTGTCAACACTGACTGCGACCTGTCAGAGAGGTAGGACGAGAACCACCGTAATACGGGGGTACCTCCCACTCCCAGCCCCTCCAACCGGTGCAGCATGATACCATGATCAATGGTATCAAAAGCCGCTGAGAGATCTAATAGGACCAGGATAGAGGAACATCCCTTATCCCGAGCCCTCCAGAGATCATCAACCAACGCGACCAATGCTGTTTCTGTGCTGTATCCAGGCCTGAAGCCGGACTGGAATGAGTCTAGATAGACAGCTTCATCCAGGTACTGTGGGAGCTGTCGTGCCACCACACTTTCGACAACCTTCGCTAAAAAGCGAAGGTTGGAGACTGGACGGTAGTTTGCTAAAACAGCCGGATCCAGAGAGGGCTTCTTAAGGAGGGGGTCTCACCACTGCCTCTTTCAAGGCAGGAGGTAAGAATCCCTCGCTCAGAGAAGTGTTAATAATTCTCTGGAGCCAGCTACGTGTAACTTCCTGGGTAGCCAGCACTAGCCAGGAAGGGCACGGGTCCAATAAACATGTGGTCGCATTCAGCTTCCCCAGTAACTTGTCCACGTCCTCAGGAGTCACAGTATCAAACTCATCCCAGATAATGTCCTCAAGATCTGCCCTCGTCATTTCATCCGAATTAACTCAGTTAGAGTCCAAGCTTTCCCGAATCTGAGAGATTTTATCGTGCGGATATTGTGCAAAATCCTCAGCTCATCCTTGCAGAGGGTCTTCCTGGGCTCTCAGCTGGAGTAGAGAGTGGGTAACCCTAAACAAGGTGGCTGGGCAATTATCTGCCGATGCAATAAGAGCGGAAAAATAGTTACATTTTGCCGTTTTTATTGCCACTAAGTAGGTCTTAATATAAGATCTCACTAGTGTTCAGTCGGATTCGGAAAGGCTGGTCCTCCAACTGCTCTCTAGGCGTCTTTTCCGGCGTTTCATGCCCCTCAGCTCATCAGAGAACCAAGGAGCTGGGTAAGTTTGACGCCGGGTCAGAGGCCGCAAAGGCACGACCTGGTCTAAAGCACCAGTGGCCATCCTATCCCAGGACGCCACTAGGTCTTTAGCCGAGTCATGAGCCAAGGTCTCAGGAAATGGCCCAAGTTCCATCCGGAACCTATCAGGATCCATCAGGTGCCTGGGGCGGAACCATTTAATTGATTCCGCCTCCCTGTGGTGGGTTGTAGTGGTCAGAAGGTCAAGCTTAAGGAGAGAATGGTCTGACCATGACAAGGATTCGACGACTATATCCCCTATATCTAGACCATTCAGCCACTGGTCAGAGATAAAGATCAAATCCAGAGTGTGTCCCCACGTGTGAGTAGGGCCATGAACTAATTGGGTCAGGTCCATGGCCATCATGGAAGCCATAAACTCCCGAGCCCCTTCAGACGTTTCACCAATGGATGGCAGGTTGAAATCTCCCATAACCAGTAGCTTCGGAGTCTCAACTGCCACCTCGGCTATTGCGTTGAGGAGCTCAGGCAGGGCTGCTGATACGTGGCAGGGAGCCAGGTACTCAATCAACAGGCCCATCTGTAACCCATAACCCCACTTCATGAGGAGGGACTCACATCCGGTTGTCTGAGGGACAGTGACTTCCCTAGGGTCAAGACCTTCCTTTATAATGACCACCACACCTTCACCCCTGCCCCAAGTCCTTGGCTGATGGAATGCACGGAAACCTGGTGGGCACATTTCTATGAGGGGGACCCCCCCTTCATTGCCCAACCAGGTCTCTGTAATACCTGCCAATATATATGTTGATCTATATATACAATATACAATATACAAGAGTCTTAATTTCTTTTTCAGCTACATAACAGTGATCCATTTCTTACTATATATAAATATTTACAGATATTATAATGTTAACTTATCCAGCCTTTTTCTCCTATTATATTTCATTTCTACTAACATGTTAATTGATCTATCACATTTTCTCTTTCCCTTCTTCATTCCTTTAATTGATTTCCTTATTTTTCAGCCATTCATACCAATTATTCCACACTTTATAGTATTTGGTTTCCTCTTTCCCCTGAATTTCTTTAGTTAGTTTATCCAGTTCTGCACATTCCAGAATCTTTTTAATTATATCCTTATCTGGTGGTAATTCTTCTTTCTTCCAGTATTGCGCATATATAATACGTACTGCTGTAAATATATGTAGTATGAGATACTGTGTTTCTTTAGTATAATTTTCTATTGATATCCCTAATAGAAACTGTTCAGGTTTTCCCTCTATTGAATTCTGGATTATTTCTTCGATCCAATTTTTAATTTTCTTCCAAAAATTTTTCGCCACTGGGCATGTCCACCATTGGTAATAAAATGTTCCATAACTAATCTTACATTTCCAGCATTTCGGAGAATTGCTGGGGAACATTTTCGCTATTCTCGCTGGTGGAAGATGCCATCTGTGAAACATTTTCATCTGGTTTTCCTTGTATGCGGTTGAGATTGTTAATTTCATATTTATTTTCCACATCTTCTCCCACTTCTCCAACTCTATCGAATTATTAAAATTTTGGGCCCATTTGATCATTGTTTCTTTCACGGTTTCCTCGGTTTATACCACAATAGAAATTTATATATTTTACTAATTAATTTTTGTTCATTCTTTAACAGAATTTTATCAAGGTCGGTTAGTTCTACTCTAATTTGATCCATTTTCTTCTCCTCAATATATTTTGATCTTATTTGTAGGTATGACCACCATTGTATTTCTCTACCTAAGTCCTGTTCCAATTCAGGTTTTGCTTTTAGGGTTCCCCTTTCATTAACAATATCCCTATATCTAATAATTTTGGACTAGTCTAGTAAATTTGGGTGTGTTAATATTTCTTCTGGAGAGATCCAGGACGGTACTCCTATATAGTGATATTTCTTAATTTTGTTCCAAATTGTTAAGAGTGAGTTCCTAATTACATGTCTTTTGAAGTATCCATGTGTGTTCTGTTCCCCCCCCTCTAGAAATGCATGCCACCCTACATGAAGATCGTGTCCCTCTAATATTAAAAGTCTTTTATTTTCTAATTCTATCCACTCCTTTATCCAGTCTAAGCCAGCTGCTTGGTAATAGGTCTCCCAGTCCAGGAAGGCTATTCCTCCTCTGTCTCTTGTGTCTTGTAATACTTTTAATCTAATTCTGGTTTTCTTCCCTTGCCAAATAAATTTTGTAGTCATTCTGTTTAATAAATCAAAAAAAATTTTTTCCATTCTAATTGGTATAACCTGGAAGAGGAATAAAATTTTGGGCAAGATACTCATTTTTATTGCCGCCACTCTTCCTGTCCATGAAATTTGCAGCTTTCTCCAATTTTCCAAATCCTTCTCAATTTGCCACACCAATTTATCATAATTTTCTTTTTTGATTGATGAGCTTCTTGCGGTCAGCCAGATTCCCAAATGTTTTATTTTTTTGGTAGTTTGTATATCCATAGTCTTTTCTAATTCTATCTCCTGTTCTTTTGTAAAGTTTTTGGTTAATAATTTTGATTTATTTTGATTTATTTTTAAACCTGCCACTGAACCGAATTCCTCTACTTTTCTAATCAATTTAGGGCCTGATTTTAGTGGGTCTTCAATTATAAAAACCATATCGTCTGCATAGGCTTGAATTTTATACTCCTCATTCTTAATTCTCAAACCCTTAATCTCTTGATCTTCCCTGATTCTATTTAAGAGTGCTTCCACTGATAGAATAAAAAGAAGTGGGGAGAGTGGCCAATCTTGTTTTACTCCCTTTGTTATCTCAAATCCCTCCATCGTGTCTTGCTTAAACATTACTTTTGCTGTTTGTTTTGAATATATTTTTTCAACCATTTTTCCAAATTTTTGTCCAAATTCCATTTTCCTTATCAATTTTGTCATAAATTTCCAGTTCAAATTGTCGAAAGCTTTTTGTGCATCAAGGAAAACCAGTGAAATTTGCTTCTCTGAGTGTATTTCGTAATACTCTAATATGTCAACTATCATACGTGTATTATTTTTAATTTGGCGTCCTGGTAAAAATCCACTTTGGTCTGGATGAATATGCTTATTCAGAATCGTTTTTAGTCTTTCCGCAATTATTGACATAAATGTTTTATAATCAGAATTCAATAGAGAGATAGGCCTGTAGTTTTGTATTAGTTGTTGGTCCGAATCTTCCTTGTGTATAAGTGTAATTAATGCCTCTGGCCATGATTTCGGAATGTTTGTCTCCTGCAATACATCATTAAATATTTCTAACATTAACCCTCCTATCTGGTTTATTATATTTTTATATAGTTCAATCAGTAATCCATCAGGGCCTGGGGTCTTATTATTTTTTTCTCTTTTTATAGCCATCCCAAATTCAGTTTCAGAAATTGATCTGTTCAATATTTCTTTTTGTTCGTCTGTCAATTTACAAACATTTATTTCCTCCAAATATTTTTTAATTTCCGATTCTTCTTTTTTTTCTTATGTATATAATTTAGAGAAGAAATTATAGATTATTCATTTTTTATCTTCTTTTCTGTATCGAATTGCCCCTTCTTCATCTTTCAGGCATTGTATCGTTCTTTTGTCCTTTTCTTTTTTCAGTTTGTAGGCTAACACCTACTTATTTTATTTGCATGCTCAAAATAATTTTGCTTCACTGTCTTTATTTTCCAGGCTACTTCTTCCTGTGTAATCAAATTTAATTTATGTTTAATTATCCTTCTTTCCTCTTTAATTTTCTTGTTTTGGGGATCTTTATATAATTTTTCTTCTAATTTTTGGAGTTCTTCCTGTAGTTTATTTTGTTGTTCATTTTTCTCTCTCCTTTTCTTTGCAATATATGCGATCGAGACTCCTCTGATGTAGGCTTTTAGAGTATCCCAGAGATTTTGAGGGGAGGTATCTTCTTTTTTATTTATGCTCAGAAAGATCTCTATTTCTTTTTCCATTCGCAATTTATATTCTTTCTCCTTACATACATATTGATTTAGAGTCCACCTTTTATATCTTTTTTGTCCCTTCCAATGAATTATTATAGGGTTATGGTCTGCCCATTCGTTTAATCCAATATCTATTTTTTCAATTTCCAATTGCAATTGTGTTGACATCCAGGCCATGTCGATCCTGGACCAAGACTGATGTGGATATGTGATTAATAAGTATATTGCCTCTCTTCTTTATTGATTTCTCTCCAGGTATCTTTTAAACCTAATTCTTGTGTCATATTGAAAAACTTTTTTGGTAGTATTTCTTTCTTTTTTTTTGGTTTTCTTCTCACTATGATAGTCTTTTTTATTATCCACTATGGCATTATAGTCTCCTATTATGCAAATGTTTTCTATCTCCTGTTCTACTATTTTATTATGTAGTCTTTTGTAATATTCTTGCTGATTTGAATTTGGGGCATATATCACAACTAATAAAAATTGTTTGGATTTGGTATCTAATTTGACCATCAAAATTCTGCCTTCATCATCCACATACTTTAATTCTGATTTTATTCTTTCTTTTATGTACACTGCTATTCCCTTTTTTGGGGGGTTGAGATAGAGCCACATATAATTTCCCTAATTTCTTATTTTCCAATAATTTTTGAAAACCCTTTTTTATGTGAATTTATTGTAAACAAATAATATCTATGTCTAACTTCTTTAATTTTGAGAATGTTTGTGTTCTTTTCTTCTGTATATTTAAACCATTAATGTTCATGGAAAATAATGATATTGCTTCTTCCATCCCTTACTGTACTTGTTTTTTTGCATGTCTTGTCTCTCTCTTAACTCTTCCTCTTGCTCCTTCTCTTTCTTCTCATTCTTTTTCTTGAGCTTTCTTTGATTCTTTTTCTCTTTCTTTCTTTTTGTTGTTCCTCTTTTTGACTTTTACTTTCTAATTCGTCCTTAATTCATCCATTTATATTTATTGACAGTAATTTTATTTCTTCTTCCATGGTTTTACTTATAGATGGGTTTTGTTGTTCTGTTTGTTCTTGTCTCTCTCTGGTCTTTTGCCTTTGCTCCTTCTCTCTTTGTTATTTCCTCCAACTCTCTTTCCTCTTCTTTTTGTTGCATTTCTCTCTCTCCTATAGCTTCCTCTTGTTGTCTATCCTCTTTTTCCTCTCTTACTCTCCTTTCCTCTTGGAGCACAAAATAGTGCTCATAAAATTGTAGGCTAGCATATAAATTGAAAAAAGAGAGAGAATCAAGGAAAATAACACAATTACTGGATGACCAAGGACAAATTAGATTTGGGAATGAGGAGAAGAAATATATTATACAAGATTATTATAAAAAATTATATGAAAAAGAAAATATAGAGGAGGAAAGTTTTAAATGATACTTACACAAGGCGAATTTACCCCAGATTTCTAAAGATACTGAGATGATGTTAGAAGGAAACATAATGATGATGTAATTAACTGAAGCACTTAAAAAACAAAAGAATGGGAAGGCACCAGGCCCGGATGGACTGCCAGCAGAATATTATAAGATTTTACAGGAATCATTGAGTCTCCCATTGCTAGAAGTTATGAATGAAGTAATGTGAAAGATGGAAATACCCAAATCATGGTCGGAAGTATATATCACACTTGTCCCAAAGGAGGACACTGACCCACAAGAAATCAAGAATTATAGGCCTGCTAAATTCAGATTATAAAATCTTTGCTGCAATACTGGCAGAAAGACTTAAAAGATACTTAAATAATTTTATACATTCTGATCAAAATAGATTTCTGCCAAAAAGACAGTTTAAAGATAATTTGGGGATAATTCTGGACACTTTGGAATACTATGAGGCACATCCAGAGAAGCAAATGGCTTTGATATTTTTAGATGCATAGAAAGCCTTTGACAATGTGAATTGGCGATTTATGCTACTACAGCTGAAACAGATGGGCTTTGGGAGGAAATTTATTCAAGCCATAGAAGCCATATATCATAAACAAACAGCAAAAGTAATGATAAATGGAGAATTGACAGAATCTATTGAAATACAAAAAGGAATGAGACAAAGTTGTCCACTGTCACCTCTGTTGTTTGTGTTAACATTAGAAATATTAAATAGAAATATTAGAGATGAAAAAGACATAAAAGGAATGAAAATTCAAAATGAAGAATATAAATTGCAAGCATTCACTGATGACCTGGTGTTTATTCTTGAAGATCCATTTGAATCAATAAATAAATTGATAGACAAAATAGGAGAATTTGGAAAGATAGCAGGCTTGAAAATAAATAAAGATAAAATGAAGATTTTGACAAAAAATATATTAAAAAAACCAAAAAGAATTGGCGGATGTATTGAAGATGCAGATCACGAACAAGGTTAAGTACTTGGGGATATATTTGACAGCAAGATGCAGTACACTGAAGGAGAATAATTACAATAAATTTAAACAACAGATAGTGACAGATTTGGCTGGTACTGGCTACCCAGGAGGTTACGCAAGGCTGGCTCCAGGGGATTATAAATGCTTCTTTGGGGGAGGGCTTCCTGCCGCCTGCTTTGAAAGAGGCGGTGGTGAGGCCCCTCCTTAAGAAGCCTTGTCTGGATCTGGCTGTTTTGGCTAACTACCGTCCTGTCTCCAACCTTCGCTTTATTGCGAAGGTTGTTGAGAGTGTGGTTGCACAACAGCTCCCGCAGTACCTGGATGAAACCATCTATCTAGACCCGTGCCAGTCCGGCTTCAGGCCTGGGTACAGCACGGAAACGGCATTGGTCGCATTGGTTGATGATCTCTGGAGGGCTCAGGACAGGGGTTGCTCCTCTGTTCTGGTCCTATTAGATCTCTCAGCGGCTTTTGATACCATCGACCATGGTATCATACTGCACCGGCTGGAGGGATTGGGGGTGGGAGGCACCGTGTTGCAGTGGTTCTCCTCCTATCTCTCCAACCGGTCGCAGTCTGTGTTGGCAGGGGGGCAGAGGTCGACCTCGAGGCGCCTTGTTTGTGGGGTGCCACAAGGGTCAGTCCTCTCGCCACTCCTGTTCAACATTTATGTGAAGCCGCTGGGTGAGATCATCCGTGGATTTGGGGTGCGATGCCATCTGTACGCTGATGACACTCAGCTGTACATCTCCACCCCAAACCACCCAACGATGCCCTTGAAGTGATGTCCCAGTGTCTGGAGGCCGTGCAGGTCTGGATGGGGAGGAACAGGCTTCGACTCAACCCTTCCAAGACCGAGTGGCTGTGGATGCCGGCATCCCGATATAGCCAGCTGGCACCATCGCTGGCTATTGGGGGCGAGTCATTGACCCCCACAGAGGGGGCTCACAACTTGGGCATCCTCCTGGACACACGGCTGTCTTTAGAAGAGCATATGACGGCCGTGGACAGGGGGGCTTTTTATCAGGTTTGCCTGATACGCCAATTGCGCCCCTTTCTGAGTCGGGATTCCTTATGCACAGTCACTCATGCTCTCGTCACTTCTCGCCTGGACTACGCTAACGCTCTCTACATGGGGCTCCCCTTGAGGAGCACCCGGAGGCTCCAACTGGTCCAGAATGCGGCCGCGCGGGTGATCACAGGAGCGACATGGTGCTCCCATATAACACCTCTTCTGCGCGAGCTGCACTGGCTCCCGGTGGTCTTCTGGGTGCACTTCAAGGTGTTGGTTCTCACCTTTAAAGCGCTCCATGGCTTAGGGCCAGGGTATTTACAAGACCGCCTGCTGCTACCGATAACCTCCCACCGGCCAATACGCTCTCACAGTCATGTGGGGAGGAGGCCCAAGTGCTGCAGGCTTCTGTTGGGGTGGGATGGGGAAGAGAAGCAGGAAGGCACTGCAGAGATTCTACAGTGGATCATAAGTGTGAAGGATCACAGGGCTGCTGCAGCCATCGTAATTTTGAAATGGGATCATAAGAATCTTTTGGGGGAGGGGGTGTCTGCCATAATTTCAAATGTTCATTAAAAGGCCTGTCATACCTTGAGGATTACCTGTATGATGTATAATAATCCCTAAATTACTGTTGTTTCCAAAAATTAACAAGAAACTTATGCTCCACCTTCAACTTTTCTATTAGTGTCGTACAAGGCTATATTTTTTCATAATCTTTTCTGTCTCATGGAAAACCAACCATCCTTTTTTATAACAAAGATACAAATTAGACCAAGCTCTTTAGGATACCACCTGGACATTGAAGGTTTTGGCAAGTAAGTCTGGAATAGTTTTGATTCAGCCACATGGAAGTAATTCTTTCATTCTTCTTGCAGAGCATGAGTCAGACCTGCAAATATGCAGCTGATGGTGTCTGAAGTGACCTCAGATTTTTCCAAAATGACAAAACATGGCACCTTGATGCAAGCTATGTTCCTTCAGTATTGGGTGTGATGTTGTGGTTCAAGTATTTAAAAATGGGGTTTGCAGCACAACATCATAATATGCATGTTCTCATTTGCCATCCTTTGTTCTTTTAAGAGATTCTCAGAATGAGCTCGTTAATTATAAATGAAAATTCTAACATATCATGTTCTGGCTTTACAAACATTAACCCAAAATATAATATTTCATTGCACTATCAGCTTTCTTAACCCCAAAACCTGAATGGAATAGGATAATACTTAGCAAAGAAAATGTGGAGCTTGTTTTTGTTCATCTTTAACATTTAAAGATCAAGATTGATGATCACAGAATATAATCTCTCTCTCTCTCTCTCTTGTTAGCATTGGTTTATTATTTATAGAAAACTGTGTTTTGAATGACAAGTACATTGTAACATTCACCTTATCATTCCAGTTCTGCAATCATATTTGTCCATTTCATCCCCAATAACTTATAATGGCTTCACAGCATCACCTTGCCATCATTGAAATGATATAAAGCCTGTTTTACTGCTATTGTGGTGGCACAACAATGGTTAGATGTCTCTAGAAGATGTAAGTTGTTAGTGGGAAAATAGCACTCACTGTCATGAAGTTCTACTGGCAGGTCCCATTGATCTCTATCGGGACATTGCCATTCTTTTTTTAAAAAAATATTTATTTATTTATTTAAATTCAATGTCTATATGAACAGTGTGTTGTCTGAGTACAGGTGTTTTGAGAAATAGTAATAATAATAACAATAATATTCATAACATTAATAATAATAATCACAAAATAATAATATTTACTTATCCATTTTAGTAAATCTTCAATGTAGTTAATCATTTCCTTATGCCTTTAGGTTTCTAACTTCTGTTTCTGTTGGTTAGCCATTGATAAAACAAATTCCATGTTAAAAAGTATGCAGTTTCTTCCTTCTTAATTTTGAATGTTAATCTATCCATTTCTGCACATTCTAATATTTTTTATAACATTTTCATCTGTAGGGATCTCTTCATTTTTCCATTGTTGTGCAAACACAATTTTACCTGCAGCTAACATATGTAAAATTAAATATGTATTCCCTTTGTTATATTTTTCTGACCCAATAAAAATATTTCTGGCTTTAGATCTATGTGTTGCTTTACTATTTTTTCCAACCATAGGTGTATGCACTTCCTGGAAGGGAATAAAATCCATTTCCAGGTATGGATTGACCACAAGAATCTGGAAGCCCTAATGACCCCAAGGAAAATGTCCCCCAAGCAAGCCCACTGGGCCCAGTACTTTCAGCAATTTAACTTCATCCTCAACTATTTGCCGGGCTTCTTGGCAGATGCTTTGTCCAGACTGCCCCAATATAACAGTGCGAAGACAAAAATAGTTAAACCCATGTTTCCCACATTTCAATTAGCAGCACAGGTCACCACAAGATCGCAAGTGAAAGGAGACTCTCCTGTGGACAACACCATCACTGTTGTTAGACCTGCAAGCCATCTTTTACATTTGGGCCTTCAGGCCAGCCACATCTTCTTCTGTGGGAAAATGGGAGGGCATAGAGTGTAGGTGATACATAGTCAAAATAACATTCCTTTCTCAGAGCATCAAGGACGCAGTGCCCTGGCACCTGGAGTCAGATGACTGGGAGATGTCTTTAGTTTGGACAGTGGATGATTGGACCATGTAATGGACATGAAGGTGCTGGGCAGGGACTTGACTTTGGGTGGGGAAACCCTGGAAGCTTTCAGATTCGGGTTTTCCCAATTGTGCCAATATGACATCTCTAATAAAAAGTAATTTTGAGGAAAATCAAGCCTCGTAGTTTTTTTTCGTTGGGGGTGTTACTTGGAACCCTGACAACTGTAGAAATCAAACAGGCCCTAGAGAAGGATGAATGGTTCCTCAAACATAAAAACACTTGCTACATGCAAAGCAGACTACCATGGGTGGGAGGCAAACTCTATGTTCCAGCTAGCAAAATACAAAAAACCATGCAAGACTGCCATGACTACAAATTTGCAGGTTTCTAAAAACTCTGCACCTCCTGAAATGACAATCCTTCTCTTCACTAGACTAGTCATGCCCAGTTCCTGTAACCGTTCTTCATATGTTTTGGTCCCCAGTCCCCTAATCATTCTGGTTGCTCTCCTCTGCACTTTTTCTAGAGTTTCAACATCTTTTTTATAGTGTGGTGACCAAAACTGGATGCAGTACTCTAAGTGTGGTCTTATTAGGGCTTTTTAGAGTGGTATTAGTACCTCACTTGATCTTGATTTTATCCCTCTGTTAATGCAATTTAGGATTGCATTGGCTTTTTTGGCTACTGCTGCACACTGCTGACTCATATTTAGCTGGTTGTCCACTAAGACTCCAAGATCCCTGTCACAATCACTGCTATTAAGCCTGGTTTCACCCAGTTTATATGTATACTTTTGGTTTTTCTTGCCTAAGTATAGTACTTTACTTTTCTCTACATTGAATTTCATTTTGTTAGATAGGGCCCAATGTTCAAATCTGTCAAGATCCATCTGGATCTTGAACCTATCTTATAGGGTATTAACTATTCCTGCCAACTTAGTATCATCTGCAAATTTGGTAACTTCCCTAACGTGATACTGCCATTCAAATGGAGGGAGGGGGGAGATGGGGATAATCTGTATTTTTATAACCGTTTTCCTCGCATCTAAGCACCCTGCAGTATTCTCACTTTCTTTGGAATGTAATAGAGAGTGAGGACCATATGGATTGTTTCAGTTTGCTGAAAGCAGAAGAAGATCCTGGGAACAGCTGCTTATATGTTTCTCAAGATGGCTGTTACAATAAACATCTTTAGACCTGTAGATTGGCTAAATCCACATTTGGATGGGAGGACAGGATTATAAAGCCCTATTTCTGGGGTGTACTTTGGGAGGGAATTTAGAGTCTGCTTTGCCTGTTCTGCTATCACTTCTTCTAAATAAAAGGTTCCTTTTGAAATACGTTTCAAGATTCAATACTTTCTTACTTTCAATACTTTCAAAGTCATGAAGCAAGGGTGACAATCTGTAGCTGAATACATTGAGGAGTTCTGGGACCTGGCCTGCCACATCGACTGGCCGGAAGACATCCTGGTGAGCTGTTTCAAAGATGGATTAAATGATGATCTCTACAACACCTGCATTGCCAGAGGAGCACCAGATCGCCTGCCTGAGTGGTACCTCACTGCAGAGGAAGCTGAGATTGACATGGTTAGAAACCCGTACCAACCAAGCTGAGGCTGGAAGAGATCCCTGCCCCAGGGGAAAAGAGAGAAATTCAAATCGCCACCATCTCAAGGTCATCGGCTTGTTTTAAGTGCGGGAAGGAGGGGCACCGAGCTATGGAGTGCCGATCAAAGATGCTGGTGAGAAAATCAGACCGCCTGTTGGGGGGGGGGACCCACAAAACCAAGCCCCTGAGAGAAGGAAACTGCCCTGCAAAGCAAGGCAACTGTCGAGTTTCAAGACCCCCCACCCTTGGGGACCAAAACTCCAGAAATCCAACTGGAGGAACTAATTTTCACCGAAAGAGACCCAGAAGACGAACCACCGGTAAGCAACCCAATTGAACCACTTACCATCCCCCTAAGACTGTTTATATCCAGTCAAGGAAGAGAAGTAAGACACTCTGCTTTTCTAGACTTGGGATGCACAAGTTGCCTGATATGTCCCATCCTAGAACGGAAACTGGGAATAAATCTAAGGAGACTAAGGAAGCCGATATAATTTTGCCAATTAGATGGATCAATATCCGGGGGAGAACCCGCCATCTTTGCTACTGAGCCTCTACAAATAACTATGGACAATCACAAAGAGACACTGACATTTTGGTGGCATCCAGGATGGAATGGCCTTTAGTATTGGGGTTAGCATGGCTGAGAAAATGGAATCCCAAAAATACCTGGAAGCAAGGGTCAATCAAATTTCAGTTATGGGTAACTTTTGTTGACAATAAAAAGGGAGACTGAAAGGGAGGGCTTGACTGTGAAATGGTGATGCCCGGTTGTGAAACACCAAATGCGTCTGATGAACTCCTCCCCTCCACCGTGCTACCGACTGTGCAATCGAGATCCTGCCAGGGGCAAAGCTTCCCAAACCAAAGATGTACTGCATGTCCCCTAGAGAACTGACAGAATTAAGAGCTTTCATTGACAAAAACCTGAAAAGAGGGTTCATTGAACCAGCATGCCCAAAAATCGCAGCCCCAGTATTTTTCAGAGAAAAAAACAGACAGCTCTATGAGATTATGCGTGGACTATACGAATTTAAATACAATAAGCGTACAAAACATGTATCCACTCCCCCTTATGAAGGACATGTTGGCACACCTCTCACAAGGGAAAATCTCTTCAAAGCTAGACCTGAGAGAAGCCTATTATCAAATAAGAATAAGGGAGGGGACGAGTGGAAAATGGCATTTAACACAACACTGGGCTGCTACCAATTTAAGGTACTTGCTTTTGTATTACAAGGAGCCCCAGCTGTATTCATGCAGCTAATAAACGAAGTGCTCCATGAACATTCATATAAAGGGGTCCTGGTTTACCTGTATGACATTTTAATCTGTACAGAGACAAAAGAAGAACATGTAAAATTACTCAGGGCGGTCCTAAATAAACTCTGCACAGCAAAGCTCTATGCCAAGCTCTCTAAATGCGAATTCCACCAGGAAAAGATTGACTACCTGGGATATTGCATTTCATACCAAGAGATAGAAATGGATCCCCAAAAAGTCCAAGTAGTAATTGACTGGGAAACGCCCCGCACACGCAAGCAACTGCAAAGCTTCCTGGAATTTGCTAACTTTTACTGCCAATTTATTCCCGCCTTTGCTCAAATCGCCCTTCCAATAACCAATCTCCTAAAAACAAAAGGGGAGAGAAAATCAAAGCCTAAACAGTCATTGAACTGGACAATGGAATGCCAAGCAGCATTTGAGAAACTCAAGCCACTTTTTTCGGCTGAACCAATTTTAAAACACCCAGACCCAGAGAAACCATTTGTAATACAAGTGGATTTTTAAAACACCCAGACCCAGAGAAACCATTTGTAATACAAATGGATTCGAGTGATGTGGCAATAGGGGCAGTCCAATTGCAAACAAACGAAAAGGGGCAACTGCAACCCTATGCCTACATGTCCAAAAAAACTAACAGAAACTGAGCAAAGGTGGGCTATCTGGGAGAAGGAAGCCTATGAAGTTTGCTGGGCACGCCTCGTGTGGAGACAATTCTTAGAGGGAAGTAAGATCCCTTTTGAAGTCTGGACTGATCACAAAAATTTGGAAGTTCTAAAAACCCCAAGGATACTCTCCCCAGAACCAGTCAGATGGGCTCAATATTTCAAACGGTTTGACTTTACCATTAAGTATCTCCCTGGGGGGGGGACTTCTTAACAGATGCCCTATCAAGGAAACTGCAATACAACAGCGCAAAGCCTGAAGTAACCAGACCAATCCTCCAGGACAATCAAGTTGCAGCTAAAGTAATCACTAGATTACAAACCAAAGAAGACAGGACCACCGATAACGCAACCACCCAAGCATTTAAGCAAGTCTTAAGCAATGACAACTGGTTCCTAAACCACAAAAACCTCTGCCTCATCAAGGAGGACTTAGTATGGGTGGGAGGAAAGTTATACATACCAGCCAGCCAAAGATTAGACCTTATGAAATGCTGCCACAACTCTAAATTGGCTGGTCACTTTGGATTTGTCAAAACATTGCACCTCATCAAAAGACAATTCTGGTGGCCGTCATTGAAAAAGGACATCAAAAACTACCTGGCTAGCTGTCCTATTTGTGCTGCAGCCAAAAGACGGCAAGGGAAAACCCCAGGACTGTTACAAACGGTAGCTGAACCTTCAGCACCCTGGAGAGAGATCTCTATGGATTTTATAGTAGAGTTGCCAGAGAGCACAGGGAACACCTATTTTCTTATTTCCTTTCCTCCTTTCCACTATTCTTCCCCTTTTAACCATTTTTTCCTGGTCTCTCCAAAATTCCACTTCTTAATAATTTTCTCCCTTCATCCCATTCTCTTATCTTCTTCTTCTTTTTTTTCTTTTAATATTTATTGTATCTTTTCTCCTGAATCCTTTCTCTAACTTTTGAGTCTACTACTCGCAGAATTCTCCCCAAGCTTTTACCTAATCTTTTTCCATTTCCTTCTCTTCCCTTTGATTGATTCTTTTTTGGGGAATATTCCCCCCTATCAATTTTTTTTGTCTGTAAATCCCAGTGTAATCATCTAACTTTTTGCCTTCAATTCCTTTTACTTCAATATTATTTTGCTTCTCATTTATTTTCTCTTTTTCCTGTTTTGTATGTTCTAACAAAGTTTCTGACTTTTTATTGCCCTTTAATGATTCACGCATATTTTTAAGCATCTCAATTCCTCACACATCCAAGACTCCATATTGTCAATTTAAAAAATTATTGATATTTTAACTTATATTTAATTAAGATTTAAGTCCATATAGTCTCTTTTTTATTTCCAAATAATATCCTGTTCAAATGTTTGTTCAATCCACTCCAATTTAAAGCTTTGTTGTTTTTCACCTCCTTTAAAAGTCGAGACTGAGCAGTTTAAAAAGAAACAAATACTTCTTGAAGTTTTTCACAGTTCTCTTAGTGATCAAAGTCACTGCTGTTATTTCCTTCAATTTTCAGGCCAGTTGTTGTAGTGTTTTCTTTCTACCAGAAGATGTCTCTCTCCAATCCACCATTCTCAGAACAACAAAGTATCAAGCTTACGAAAGTATTTTAAATCCACATAGAAAATATTTTCGCTCAGCTTTCTTTTCCTTTTATTGTTTTTAATTTCTCCAAGTTCAGTTTTAAATCCAGTTGTAAAATTTACTTTCTTGGGCTTTAATATTTTGACCTCCTCTTTGTTCTTCCTTCAAATATCAAAACTGTCAAAAATAATTCAAATCTTCATTAAAAGGTGCTTTCCCTCGGGTTTCTTTTTCTTGCATTAGTTTTAATTTCTCCAAATCCAATTTTAAATCCAAATATAAAGTTTTCTTTTTTGGGCTTTAATACTTTAACTTCCTCTTTGTTCTTCTCCCTCCATTAAAATTCCCAAATGCCAATTAGCTGCTCGTTTCCTCGCCGGGACACCTTTTAAAGTTTTTTTTTTAATTTCCTTTTTTACCTGTGAGTTGGCCAATCACTCACCCAGTACCAGTACTCCATTCAGACACAGCTCCTGCACAAAATCTTATTCTGGCTGCCCCAGCTTCAAAGTGGTAGTTTTTAACGGCCGCCACCCCCGCCAACAGTTTAAAGAGCTGCCTCCGACCTTTCGAGGAACTTTCCTGTTCCTCTTGGTTGTCCAAAGCGCCTCTCCTTCTTCACTGTCCCTACCTGATGGTTCAGGTCCGAAGACCCCCTGACAGCAGTTTGTGTGGCTGGATTTTCATGAGGCTCGTTGGAGCATGCTATTTTCCAGCCAGCTTCGCCATGACGCTTCTGGTTTCATCCTCCAATCTGTTTTTTAATGTTTCTGGTAGGTTGGGCTATAGTTTCTTTTTGTGTGAAAACCGATGAAAAGAATGAGTTAAGCAGCTCTGTTTTCTCTCTGTTGCTTGTTACTTCCTTGCCGTCTTCTCTCTTTAGTGGACCGACTATTTCCTTGATTTTTTTCTTATTTTTATGTTGGAAGAAACTTTTTTTGTTATCTTTGACTTTTGTTGCAAGTCTTTGTTCATTCTGAGCGCTTGCATTCCTGACTTCGTCTTTGCAGATTCTGGCTATCTGCTGATATCCTGCCTTAGTTATGTGTCCTTCAGCACCCTGGAGAGAGATTTCTATGGATTTTATCACAGAACTCCCAGAGAGCTCCTTAAACACACTAATTTGGGTAGTGATGGACCTTTTTTCAAAACAGGTCCCATGCCAAAAAATCCCAATGGCCAAAGCTCTAGCAAAACTGTTCTTACTTCACATATACTGCTTACATGGTGCTCCACATCACATTATATCAGATTGGGGGGTCCAGTTCACCTCCAAATTCTGGAAAGCTTTTTGGGACCTTTAGGGAACTGACCAGGGCCTCAATTCTAGCCTTGGTTTCAACTGCATCTTTTAAAGTTTTTTTAAAATTGTAATATATACTTTAATCAGCTGGTTGAATGCTGACCTATCCTATAACCCCTTGCTGGATTTTAACATCAACTTTGTTTTCTTATTGTTTATTTTGGAATTCTAAATTACATCCACTTTTACTGTAAGGAAGTTGGTGGTGAGAGAATTCACCCCTGGGTAGTGAAAGCTATTTGACTTGATTTACACTTATTTTGCTACAAGGACTTTGCTTTTATTAGGTTTTTTTTTTTAAAAAATCTAGTCTTATTTCCTTTCATTGAAAAATTCCTTCTTCTTTGGTTACTTTTTATTTTGGGAAACTTTATCTCAACTTTTTTCTTTGGTCATTTTGTTCAGGTATATCCGCTTGTCCTTGGGAAAGGAACTGTTTGTTCTTTTGTCATATTTGGACTACATTAAAATTCAAACAGCAAACAAAGGACTTTGAATGTTATACATCATATATTCTTTATAATGTCTACAAAAAACGATACAGTGGTTTGGGAAGCCTTTGGGGGGGGGGAAATTAACTTACAAGTGCTATTTGAAAACTTCAATAAAAAGATTGATCAACAATGGTTTTGAATCAATCCCAGAATGATATCCAGATGCAGATGGCAGATGTGAGGAAAAAAGAGCCTGGTCTGAGATTTCAGGCTTGGTGGAGAAGGCCGAATGGGACATTAATACAAAAAACTCAGAGATGATGGAATTGATGAATGATGGACTGCATTTTCTTGGAAAGATGGATGGACTTGGAGAATGGTTTTTTTTATATTTAACCAGAAAACAATTGAAAAGAGATGCTGTGTTTTTTTTTACAGGGAGATTTTCTGAATAACAGACGCCACAGAGATATTTACAACAGAGGCTTATGACTCTGCGAGGGAATGAGATGCAATTGTTGGGAGAGATCCCAAACAAAATTTTAAGGACAAGTTTTATTATTAAGATTCAGATGAGGATACTTGATCCTGAACAGGTCAGAGATAATGACTACAGTGATTTGTGGTAGATAAAAAGATGTTGTTGGCTTTCTATGTTAAATACAACAATAGATTGTTAACAGAGGCTTTGAAATATAACTATGCTGTTGGCTGTTAATTACTTTTTCTTATATATAGTAGCTAGTTGACAGGTTAAATTGGTTGCAAATAGATATATAGAATTTTATACATTATAAAATAGATATATAGAATTTTATACATACATTAAATTGGTTGCAAATAGATATATAGAATTTTATAGAACCATATACATCTATATGTAAACTTGCTTTGCTTATACTTATACTTATTTACTTATACTTTATATACTTATATACTTAATATACTTATATACTTAATATTCTTAATATTAATATTAATATACTTAATATACTTATATTGCATATACTTATACTTATTTACTTATACTTATACTTATCAGTATTCAACTGGGGTGACAATATAGGAATATGTGTTTTTGTATTTTATAATGCACGTTTTTAAACATTTTGTCTAATTTTGTTTGTTTTTGCAAATAAAAATTCTTTTTTTGGAGGTTGTATTTTAACTTTCTGCATTAAAAAAAATTATGAAAAAGAGTCACAATCTGGATTGGTTTCCTCACACCTATCATTCAGTTTTTTAAAAACCCTTGGGTACATTTTAATTACTAAGCCAAAATTTCAAATAATAGATTTTACCAAACATCTCCCTGTTGCATAGCAGTCATATTGCTATACTTTTTCACTGTATATCTTTATTTAAACCTATTCTTCTTCTTTTTCATCATGTTTAAAGCATGCCACTTATTAAAAAGACTGCTTAGTAAATTATGTCAATCTATACAATTATTTTATATGCATTCATTCTGGGAAGTTGGATTCTAAAATAAGGAGAACGCTGGAAAATGCAATGGGTATGTTCTATGCAGTTATTTTTGTATTTCTGAGACAGACTCTGTCATGCAAGAGGGCTGTTCCCATGGCAACAGTTGGTGACTCATAATAGTTATGAAAAAAACCCAGTAAGTTGTTCATGTTGGTTGATGGCTACATACATTTTAGATTTCTTTTTTTTTTTTTAGTCTCAAGAGGTGGAAGTTCAATATAAGTGAAGCAGAATCACTTAGAACACAAATGAATATTATAATCCTCCTTTCAGAAAATAGCATGTTTCTATGTAGAAATGAGTTGCTGAGTACAACATGGACAGAGGCGGGTTTCAAATAATTTTACCAGCAGTTCGCCGCGCACCAAAAATGTGTGCGCACAGCCTTCCACGCATGCGCTTTGCTCGCATGCATGGCTTGCACGTATGCACATGACTTAGAAAATGTGGCTAAATAGGACGGCATAGCACCAGGGCGGGTGGGCAGGCCCACCAGCAGATCACCACTACTGGTTCGTCTGAACTGGCTGAATACCATTTCTGAACATGGAGTTTTGCTGTCTGCTCCTTTATAAAGATTATCAAAAAGATGTCTTTGTTGATAAGATAAGGTAGAGAGATAGCACTGAAAAAGACTAACCATGTATATGGGGAATAAATTATTTATTTTTGCATAAGGACAATTATGAATCAAATTAATATTAGCAAATCTAGTAAATGCACTTTAAAAAATGAAGGGATCCATAAGTGGATGAATTTGTATTCAGAAATGCAAAAAAAAAAAGTTTTATAAATTCATTATAATTATGAAGAGGTAACAAGCTTGGTTTATGTTTTTTGAAGAAAAAGTAAGATTGGGCTTGCTTGAGTCAAATTTTAAACGGATTTTAAATTGGAATGTTTTAATTACGGCCAAAATTATTTAATTATTTTAAATAGATTTTAGATTTTGTATGTTTTGTATGTATGTCTTGTTTTTACTTTGGCTGTTCACCGCCCTGAGTCCTACATTGGAGAAGGGCGGTATAGAAATTTAAACAAATAAATAATAATAAATAAATAAGATTACATTTTTGAAAATCCCAAGTCCAGCTTTTTTGGGCAGAAGGACTCCAGCTTCTATTAGCATCAGTCAACATCGTTACTAGCAAGGTAGTTGTAATTTAAAATATCTAGTTTGCACCATATTTCTTTCTTGCTCCAGCCTTTCCAATCGTCTCCCTCTTTTCTTCTGATACAATAAACAGGTGGTTCTCAATTTATAACAGTTCATTTAGTGACCTTTAAAGTTACCATCGCAGTGAAAAAAGTGAGTTATGACCATTTTTCACACTTATGACCGTTGCTCCATGGTCACATGGTCAAAATTCAGACTCTTGGCAACTGACTCATGTTTATAACAGTTGCAGTGTCCTGGGGTCATTGAACACCTTTTATGACCTGACAAAGTCAATGGGGAAGCAAGATTCACTTACCAACCTGTGTCAAGAAAGGTTGTAAAATGAGTCAAAATTCACTTAACAAATATCTCACTTAGCAACATCAATTTGGGGCTCAATTGTGGTAGTAAATCAAGGACTACCTGTACTTCTCAGATATTGTTAGTTTCTGAATCATTAGCTTTATATCCTACCTTATTTCATCCTGAAACTCAAATAATATTTCCACATACAGGTGAAACTCAAAAAATTAGAATATCGTGCAAAAGTTCATTTATTTCAGTAATGCAATTTAAAAGGTGAAACTAATATATGAGATACTCATTATATGCAAAGCGAGATAGTTCAAGCCTTGATTTGTCATAATTTTGATGATTATGGCTTACAGTTCATGAAAACCCCAAATTCACAATCTCAGAAAATTAGAATGTTACATGAAATCAATAAAACAAGGATTGTACATAGAACAATATCGGACCTCTGAAAAGTATAAGCATGCATATGTACTCAGTACTTGGTTTGGGCCCCTTTTGCATCAATTACTGACTCAATGCCTTGGAAGGCAGGGCAGAGGATTTTGGACAATACCTGTACGACAAAATCGCTCAGATCCGGGGGGATTTGGACTCTGACTGGGTAGACCAGGGCAGAGTGACGAGGAATAGTCTTGAGAATGTTATCTGGGAGGAGTTTGACGCTGTGACTCCCGATGATGTGGACAGGATTTTGGGGAGACTTAGTGCGGCCACATGTTTACTGGACCCGTGTCCCTCCTGGTTGGTACTGGCTTCCCGGGAGGTTACACGAGGCTGGCTCCAGGGTGTTATCAACGCTTCGCTGAGTGAGGGCCACTTCCCCGCTGCCTTGAAGGAGGCGGTGGTGAGGCCTCTCCTCAAGAAGCCGTCCCTGGATCCGGCAATATTGGCCAACTACCGTCCTGTCTCCAACCTTCGCTTCATGGCGAAGGTTGTGGAGAGTGTGGTCGCGCGACAGTTCCCACAATTCCTGGAGGAAACATCTTATCTAGATCCATTCCAGTCAGGTTTCAGGTCTGGGCACAGCACGGAAACGGCATTGGTCGCGTTGGTTGATGATCTCTGGAGGGCTCAGGACAGGGGTTACTCCTCTGTTCTGGTCCTGTTAGATCTCTCAGCGGCTTTTGATACCATCGACCATGGTATTATGCTGCACCGACTGGAAGAGTTGGGGGTGGGAGGCACCGTGTTGCGGTGGTTCTCCTCCTTTCTCTCCGACCGGTCGCAGTTTGTGTTGGCAGGGGGGCAGAGGTCGACCTCGAGGCCTCTCATCTGTGGAGTGCCGCAGGGATTGGTCCTCTCGTCCCTTCTGTTCAACATTTATGTAAAGCCGCTGGGCGAGATCATCCGTGGCTTCGGGGTGAGATACCACCAGTACGCTGATGACACCCAGCTGTACATCTCCACCCCAGGCCACCCCAATGATGCCCTTGAAGTGATGTCCCAGTGCCTGGAGGCTGTGCAGATCTGGATGGGGAGGAACAGGCTCAAGCTCAACCCTTCCAAGACTGAGTGGCTGTGGCTCCCGGCATCCCGATATAGTCAGTTGACTCCATCACTGACTATTGGGGGCGAGTCTTTGGCCCCCACAGAAAGGGCTCGCAATCTGGGAGTCCTCCTGGATATGCAGCTGTCCTTGGAGGAACATCTGACAGCTGTAACCAGGGGGACCTTTTGTCAGGTTCGCCTGATCCGCCAGTTGCGGCCCTTTCTTGATCGGGATTCCCTGTGCACAGTCACTCATGCCCTCGTCACCTCTCGCCTTGACTACTGCAATGCTCTCTACATGGGGCTCCCCTTGAAGAGCACCCAGAGGCTCCAACTGGTCCAGAATGCAGCAGCGCAGGTAGTGATGGGAGCAGCATGGCGCTCCCATGTAACACCGCTCCTGCGCGAGCTGCACTGGCTCCCAGTGGTCTTCCGGGTGCGCTTCAAGGTGCTGGTTATCACCTTTAAAGCGCTCCATGGCATCGGGCCTAGCTATCTTCGAGACCGCCTGCTGCTACCGACGACCTCCCATCGTCCCGTGCGCTCCCACAGAGAGGGCCTCCTCAGGGTGCCATCAGCCAATCAATGTAGGCTGGTGACCCCCAGGGGGAGGGCCTTCTCTGTGGGGGCACCTACCCTCTGGAATCAGTTGCCCCCAGAGATAAGGAGAATCCAAGACCTTAGTGCCTTCCGCCGTGCCCTTAAAACCTAGTTTTTCCAGCAAGCCGGGCTGGCTTAAGAAGAAATTTTAAATGTTTTAATTGGTTTGTATTTTTTAATTTTGGGCCAAATTTATATATATTTTAATTGTTTTTTAATATTTGTATTTTATGTTTTTTAATTCTGGCTGTACACCGCCCTGAGTCCTCAGGGAGAAGGGCGGTATATAAATTTAAAATAAATAAATAAATGCGGAGTGGCATGGATGCTATCAGCCTGTGGCACTGCTGAGGTGTTATGGAAGACCAGGATGCTTCAATAGAGGCCTTCAGCTCTTCTGCATTGTTTGGTCTCATGTCTCTCATCTTTCTCTTGGCAATGCCCCATAGATTCTCTATGGGGTTCAGGTCAGGCGAGTTTGCTGGCCAATCAAGCACAGTAATCCCATGGTCATTGAACCAGGTTTTGCTACTTTTGGCAGTGTGGGCAGGTACCAAGTCCTGCTGGAAAATAAAGTCAGCATCCCCATAAAACTCGTCTGTGGAAGGAAATATGAAGTGCTCCAAAATCTCCTGGTAGACAGCTGCGTTGACCCTGGACTTAATGAAGCACAGTGGACCAACACCAGCAGATGACATGGCTCCCCAAATCAACACAGACTGTGGAAACTTCACACTGGACTTCAAGCATCTTGCAGTGTGTGCCTCTCCATTCTTCCTCCAGATTCTGGGTCCTTGGTTTCCAAATGAAATGAAAAAGTTGCTCTCATCAGAAAAGAGGACTTTGGACCACTGAGCAACAGACCAGTTCTTTTTTTCTTTAGCCCAGGTAAGACGCTTCTGATGGTGTTTGTTGTTCAGGAGTGGCTTGACAAGAGGAATACGACATTTGAAGCCCATGTCCAGGATCCGTCTGTGTGTGATGGCTCTTGATGCACTGACTCCAGCCTCAGTCCACTCCTTGTGAAAGTCCCCAACACTTTTGAATGGCCTTTTCCTGACAATCCTCTCCAGGCTGTGGTCATCCCTGCTGCTTGTGCACCTTTTTCTTCCACACTTTTCCCTTCCACATAACTTTCTATTAATGTGCTTTGATACAGCACTTTGAGAACATCCAACTTCTTTTGCAATTACCTTTTGAGGCTTTCCCTCCTTATGGAGGGTGTCAGTGATGGTTTTCTGCACAACTGTCAGGTCAGCAGTCTTTCCCATGATTGTGATTCCTACTGAACCAGACTGAGAGACCATTTAAAGGCTCAGGAACCCTTTGCAGATGTTATGGCTTAATTAGCTGATTAGAGTGGGACACTTTGAGCCTAGAATATTGAACCTTTTCACAATATTCTAATTTTCTGAGATTGTGAATTTGGGGTTTTCATGAGCTGTAAGCAATAATCATCAAAATTATGACAAATCAAGGCTTGAACTATCTCGCTTTGCATGTAATGAGTCTATGTCATATATTAGTTTCACCTTTTAAGTTGCATTACTGAAATAAATGAACTTTTGCACGATATTCTAATTTTTCGAGTTTCACCTGTAATCTCTTATTCAAGCATTGAACAAAGCCAGACCTTAAACCAAAGGGCCTTCTTCACTCACATCAAATCCCCACAAATGATAAATGGATATACATTTATCACCTCTCATTAATAAAGCAAGTTATTCCATTGGTATTACGATTGGGCAAGAAATACAGATATCAATTGCCTAAAGAAATGTAACTTTCATCATAATTTTCAAGGCCGAGGCTGAGTTTTAGTGCCAGCACTAAATTGATTTTTAAAAAACTTTTGCTTTACAACCTGACAAAAATATTTTAAAAGTTTCAGTACGATAGATTAAAAATGTTGAACCTCATCTATATGTGCACGTCCAAAGATTTCTTCTTTGGAGAAAAAGTATTCCTACTTTGTCTTTAAAACTTTTAAAAAACCCTCCTTTTCTCTAAGTTGCTTGCCTACAGGTGTGCAACCCACCGCTGGAGATCTCTTGCCATAATGTAACCTCATTGCTAATGAATAGCAATAAGGAAACTTGAAAAGTTGAAACCCCTCCCCTGCCCTTTCTTTACTGTGTTCGTTGTACATTAATCTTAGCAGATGTTCTAGTCTGAGGGAAAGAGCAGACAAAAACCCCTACTCCTGGATGCCATTGTTGAACCTGTCCTACTTCCAGGGCTCCATAGTTCTAGAGGAGTATTAAATAGTTCCATTTTTATCTATTCTGCATTTAAAACACTCTTTACCAAAAGCAAAATGTGCCTGTATCAAGGAGAGAAAGAGATCCTTTCAAATTACTTTGATAGTATTTAAAGATCAAAAAAGAGTGCATCAAACTTCAGAAGTTTTGTGTTTGAAATTGGCCTTCAAATCAGCTTGAATTAAAACATTTTGGACACCCAGTTATCTCTGAATCACTCTAAGGTTCAGAGTTCAGTCTCATACTAGTCTTCTCTCTTTGGTGTCAGTTAGCATGATTTATGGATTGGAGAAGATGATGTGTAGTGAATATAAGAATACAGCCTAGAGAAAATTCCAGGATGGAATGAAACTTGCCTTATGCCAAAGTGGCATAGCCTTTAAGATGTTGGACTAATATGAGGGAGGAGCAGTTTCAAGTGTACCTTTATACATTAAGCTCACTAGGTGGTAGGTAGGTAAACTAGGTAGGTCTTTGACCAGCATATATGCTGTACATATAACAATGTTCTACAGTACATACACCATAGAAAATAACAATAAAATGTTTTAAAAGTTCAAAAGAAAGGAAAGAATAGGCTAAGATTTTGAAGGTTTAAAGAAATGCAATTTTATTGGCTAACAATTGCTGCTTCACTCAAATGGCAGTGACACAAAATTCGGCTACATTATGGATAATAGTAGTGAGTTATGAGTCTAACATGCTTGTGAAGAAGGCACAGAAGAGGCTGTACTTCCTGAGAATGCTCAGGAAGGTAAATCTATCTCAGCATCTACTTCTGTCCTACTATCGCAGCACCATTGAGAGTGTCCTGACATACAGCATTCTCGCATGGTATGGGAGCAGCTCTGTAGCGGACAAAAAATCTCTATAGAGAATCATTAAAACTGCCCAAAATATCATCGGACTCCAGCTACCAGCCCTGGACGACATCTTCAAATCTCGCTGTTTGAGAAAGTTGCATAACATTCTCGGAGACTCTTCCCATCCTGCTTACAATCTTTTTGGACTGTTGCCTTCTGGCAGAAGATACAGAACAATTAAAACTCGGACCACACGTTTTCTGAATAGTTTTTATCCCAGAACTATAATTGCACTCAACAATGAACTAAAGGGCCACCATCAGTTAGCTGTTGGACAGTATTACTTGGTCTGTTGAATGGATGTTTGGGTGGTTTAGGGGTGGAGAATTGTGGTGGGTGGGAATATGTTTGGGGATTGTTATGTGTGTTGGACCTGGTCTTTGGGTGTTAAGTGAATTTTGTTGTATGGGTATACTGTGTATACACGTACAATGACAATAAAGTTATTATTATTATTATGATCTGCTATAAGATAGGTCCTGATAGGAGATATATTGGTGGTTGTCTCTCCCTGGGAATTTCTTTACCAGGGACTGAGTTAGTGCATTACACAAGTTCAAATAGAAATTATAGCGGAACAAGATGTGATCCTCTATGTTCCAATATTTGAGGGGCTGCCACAAAGAAGAGTGTCAACCTCGTGTCGGGGTTTCCATTCAGGTGGGTGGAGGGAGAACCCCGCTTACCAGCCATACCAGCTGTCATGTCCAGGGTGCTTGCCATTGCGGTTTCTACTCTGCTCACCATTGTTGCCATTCCCGCCGGAATGTAAAGCCTTGGATTGGATTGCTGCCGCTGCGGGAGCCGCCATTACAGCGTCTCCAAAGACGTCACTGCTGCACAGCTGATAGGCAGACCCAGAAGTGGCTAACTACGGGGCTTGTATTTTCAGACTTTTCCTGCTGACTAGACGAGCGTGAGGGGCGGAGCTTTGTAATACATATCTATGATGATGGAACATAGCCAGCATTGGGGTGGGACTATGGGGTGGAGTCATGGGATTGGTGGGTAACTTTAAAAGGTGGTGGAAAGCACTGCGCGGTAGCACTGACTATAATTCATTCTCCATGGGTGTTTGTCGGATTGTGCCAGAGCTGAGGATAAAGATTTCTATTACACCAAAAACATCTGGTTTGGAATCTTATTTTCTAACAGAATTCCAGAACCTGACAAAGAGGGGGTCAACCTATTTTCCAAAGCACCCAAGAGCAAGACAAGAAACAATGGATGGGAACTAATCAAGGAGAGAAGCAACACAGAGCTAAGAAAAAAATCCCTAACAGTGAGAACAATTAACCAGTGGAGCAGATTGATTCCAGATGTCACAGATGCACCATCACTGGAGGCTTTTAAGAAGAGACTGGACAGCCACTTATCTGGAATGGTATATGTTCAATATGTTGTGACCTAGCCCAAGTAATTATTACCAGACACAATCAGTCCTAAATAAAAATATTTTATTAGAACAGCTGAGAATTATTTCATTCTCAGTTTAGTCCAAATTAAGTCCAAAACAAATTCTTCATAAACAGTCCTTCAGCCTTATCACCAACCTTTGTCTTGTTTGGCACCCTGCCAAAGGCTTTTCTTGGCAAAAGTTCAGAAGCAAGAGACACTGACAAGAAACAAACGTAGCAACATTGCTTTCCTACAAAGATCCCAAGAGCCGTTGTTGCTCTTTTAAGCCTTCTGGGAGGGGCCAATCATCTCCTGGCCTTACTCCCGAGTCGTCCTTTTTGCTTTAACTGCTCTTGCCTTCTGGCAGCTCTTCGCATGCACGCACTAGGAACAGGCTCCTCTTGTTCCTCTGCCTCTCTGATATCCACCTCTGGAGGCTCTGGAGTCCGTGCATCGCTCCCGGATGGCCCTGGCCCCATCTCTGCCACCGATGCAGAGCCCTCGTCCGGGCCTTCCCCTCACTCTAGGACTGGCCCATTGTCCTCCCCAGCCTCCTCACTGTCCAACTCCGCTGCCAGCTCCGCAGGCTGCTGGCAGACCACAACACAATACTGGGAAAGAATGGAAGAGAAGCCGCTCTATTCCAACAGTAATCTTTATTCAAAGCATGGTAAAGACAGAACGGATAAGCTGGCTGGCAGAGCTCCTTTTCTAGAGGGCTGTCAGCTGTTAGCCAATCAGTCTAAACTATTTTCCCATGCTGATCGCGGACCAGAGGGAAAACTCTCTCCTACATATTTGCATACATAACAGCATAAGGTCTGTAACCTTAAACACTCAAAGAGCCATTTGGACCCATTTCCCACAGAAAAGAAAATGCTGGCAGCCACTAAACATGGGTGGCCGTAGCCAACTCCTCCCCCTGCGTGTGTCTCTCTCTCTTTCTCTCTCTCTGTCTCTCTCTTTCCCCTCTTTCCCACTCTCTCTCTCTCTTTCCCTCCCTCTCTATCTCTTTCTGTCTATCTCTTTCTCTGTCTCTTTCCCTCCCCCTCTTTCTTTCTCTGTCTCTCTCTCTTTCCTTCTCTCTCTGTCTCTCTTTCCCTCCCCCCTCTCTCTCTGTGTCTATCTCTGTGTGTGTGTGTCTCTCTCTGTCTCTCTCTCTTTCTTTCTCTTTCCCTCCCTCCTTCTCTTTCTCTCTCTTTCTCTCTCTCTCTCTCTCTCTGTGTCTCTTTCTCTCTCTCTTTCCCACCTCTTTCTCTCTCCACCTCTCTCTTTCCCTGTTCTCTCTTTTTCTTTTGTTCTCTCTCTCTCTCCCCTCCTCCCTCCCTCTCCCCCACTTCCCCACCCACACACCCAGGGAATAACTGTAAGGAAACTTGGCCACATTCTCTCTGTCTCTGGAAAGATATAAAAATAAACCTTGTGTTGCAAAAGGAGTGACTATCAGGCTGTTACATCACAGCACCATGAGGTTGCCATCTTAGATTGCACATGCTCCAGAGAAGCATCATCCCAAGCAGCAGCAGCTCTCACACAGGCACGCATACACATCCTGCAATTTGGTCCAAAGTGGCCAGAAAATATAGTCCCTGGGCACCCCCGAAAATGCTTGGCAGGCAAAGCATGGGATGACACCCCTCTATCATCAAGGCAGCGTCCACTGAATCCTTGAAAAACTGGGCAAAGGCAGAGAGAGGGGAGCAGACGGAGCTGAATCGAGCTGAATCTCTCTCTCTCTCTCTCTGTCTCTCTCTTGCTGCCTGACTGCAGTAAGAAATGGAGGCCAGCTTCTTCTGGCCTTGGTTGGTGTTGGACGCACAACCTGCTCTCTGCCCCGAGACACTGGACTGCCCTGTGCTGCACCATGACCAATGCTGCTGCTGTTGCCAGGAGCAAGTGGGGAGGGTCACATTGTGGCTCCGCATCATAATGGGCTCCAGGAGGAGGAAGGGACCCCCCCATTGTGAAGCACACTAACTTTCACTGTGCTGCACATGGTGGGCAGGCCATGGAGGCAGCAGCAGCAGCATCAGGAGCCGTGACAGAGGGCTGAAAGAGCCGCATGCAGCTCCAGAGCTGTGGGTTGCCGACACCCAGTATAGGATCTCCTGCTTGAGTAGGGGGTTGTACTAGAACACCTTCCAGGTCCCTTCCAACTCTGTTATTCTGATTCTGATTTTTATTTTATTTCCAAGTCTAGGCTATAGCGCTGGAATGTCATCTGTGGTTCATCATTAACTAGCATTACCCAGGTCCGACTCTGATTATCTGACTGACACCCTATTATTCCCATGCTCATTTTTAAATTTGGTTTTCTGTAGTACAAACATAAAAGACCTGGATGTGTTATCAAGGTTTGGGCTGTTAGCTGGGTTCATGAAGTTGCTGACTGGTGGCAAACTGGTTTTACCTCATTTATAGGGTATCAAATTTTTTAGTGTTCTTTGCATTTTTTGTTTTAAATGCTGTTAACTGCCCAGAGCCACTATGATAAGATGGCTGCCCATAAATATCAATACTATTCAATTAAAAAATAAATTTGCATATGAAATAAATTTGCATTGAATTAAAAATGAATAAGATTAGTACAAGCTAATTAATCATGTGCAGATAATTTTAATAGCTATCACAGCCTAATAAACATTCCAATAAATGTAATTATCCTCTGCTACTGATAAATGAATTTTATTGTCTTGTATAAGTTTCATAATGGCTTTGTTATATTTATTTTATTTACTTATTTTATTTTATTAGGCTTATATGCCGCCCTATCTCCAACGGACTCAGGGCAGCTCACAACAATAAAACCACAATCCAATGCAAGTTAAAATGCCTAATTAAACAAATACAGTTAAAACCCGTAAAAAAAAACCATCAGTCCAGGCCGGGGAACTCGAATAGCCAAGTTTTTAATTCGCGGCGAAAGATGCGAAGGTCAGGGGCCAGCCGAAGCCCCAAGAGAAGTTGATTCCAGAGGGTGGGCGCACCTACAGAGAAGGCTCTACCCCTGGGGGCCGCCAGCCGACATTGTCTCACCGATGGCACCCTGAGCAGGCCCTCCCTATGGGCGCAAACCGGGTGATGGGATGTTGTTGCTGGCTGCAGGTGGTCCACCAAATATCCTGGGCCTAAGCCATGTAGGGCTTTATGACCTATATCACCAGCACCTTGAATCTCACCCAGAGGGCAACCGGTAACCAATGCAAGTCGCGCAAGAGGGGTGTTACATGGGAGTATCGGGATTCTCCCATCACAACCCACGCGGCCGCATTTTGCACCAGCTGAAGCCTCCGAGTGGTCCTCAAGGGCAGCCCCATGTAGAGAGCATTACAGTAGTCAATACGGGAGGTGACTAGTGCATGGGTGACTGTGTGTAGGGCATCCCGGTCCAGGTAGGGGCGCAACTGGCGCACCAGACGAATCTGGGCGTATGTCCCCCTGCTCACAGTCATTATATGATCTTCTAAACTCAACCGTGAGTCCAGGAGGACACCCAAGTTGCGTGCCCTGTCTACAGGGGGTAAAACTTCACCCCCTATAGCCAGCGATGGAACCTCTCCCATGGACTAAGATGCCAGTATCCACAGCCACTCAGTCTTGGCTGGATTGAGTCGAAGTCTGTTCCTTCCCATCCAGACCCGTACCACTTCCAGGCACTGGGCCCTCACGTTGAGGGCATCACTGGGCTGGTTCGGGGTGGATATAAAGAGCTGAGTGTCATCAGCATATTGATGGTACCTCACCCCGAAACCATGGATGATCTCTCCCAGCGGTTTCATATAGATGTTGAACAGAAGGGGTGAGAGAACCGACCCCTGGGGCACCCCACAAGTGAGGAGCCTCCAGGTCGATCTCTGCCCCCCTGCCAACACCGCTTGCATTCGACCCGAGAGGTAGGAGGAGAACCACCATAAAACGGTGCCTCCCACTCCCAACCCCTTGAGGCGACGCAAGATACCATGGTCGACGGTATCAAAAGCCGCCGACAGATCTAATAGGACCAAAACAGAGGAATAGCCTCTGTCCCGAGCCTTTCAGAGATCATCCATCAGCGCGACCAATGCCGTCTCCGTGCTGTACCTGGGCCTGAAACCCAATTGGTACGAGTCGAGGTAATTCGCTTCATCCAGGGCCAGCGAGAGCTGATGCACCACTACACTCTCAACAACCTTTGCTAGAAAGTGGAGGTTGGAGACCGGACAGAAATGACTCAAAACAGCTGGATCCAAGGCCAGCTTCTTGAGGAGGGGCTTCACCACCGCCTCCTTCAAGGTGGTCGGGAAGCTTCCCTCCCTCAAGGAAGCCGTTATCACCACCTGGATTCAGCCTCATGTCCCCTCCCGAGCTGAATAAACCAGCCAGGAGGGGCATGGGTCCAGCACACAAGTGACTGCACTCAGCTTCCGCATGATCCTGTCCAATTCCTCTGGGGTAACAGAATCAAACTCTTCCCAAAGCACAGGACCTGCTGCCTCCTCACTGTCTGACTGTCCAGTCAGAGTCCAAGCCGTCCCGAATCTGAGCGACCTTGCCCAACAGGTGCTGGCTAAACTCCTCGGCTCGCCCCCACAGAGGGTCTTCCCTCACCCTCTGAGTCAGGAGGGAGCGGGACACCCTGAACAGGGCAGCCAGGCGATTCTCTGCGGACGCGATGACAATGGCGAAGTAGTGACGCTTTGCCGTCGCCAACTCCACCAGGTAGGCCCATGTGGCCGACCATAACTGGGACCGGTCAGATTGAGAACAACTGGTTCTCCAACAGCTCTCTAGGCCTTGGCTATGTCGCTTCATCCCCCGGAGCTCCTCGGTAAACCAAGGGGCCACCCGGGATCTGCGACATGTCAGAGGCCGCAAAGGCACAACCCGGTTAAGAGCCGCGGCAGCAGCCACATCCCAGGCCTCCACCAGGATTGTGGCCGGGGCGTGGGAGAGAGAGAGAGGTATCATCCCAAGCTCCACCTGGAACCTCTCTGGGTCCATCAGGCGCCTGGGGCAGAACCAGATGGTCAGCTCTGCCTCCCAGCAAGGAGGGGCAGTGTACTGGAAACCCAGCCGAAGGAGATAGTGGTGGGTCCATGACAGGGGATAAATAGAAGACAATCCCCCACCGAGCCCCACTCGCCACTGCTCCGAGACAAAAACAAGATCGGGCATGTGGCCCCCCTGTGTCTGGCCCTGAATGATCTGAGTCAGGTTCATAGCTGCCATGGAAGCCATGAACTCCCGAGCCACCCCTGACGCCCCACCCAGGGACGGCAGATTGAAGTCCCCCAGAACAACAAGTCTGGGAAACTCCACCACTGGCCCCAATAGGGTGTCGAGCAGCCCAGGCAGAGCTGTTGATACGCAGCTGGGAGACAGGTATGCAATCAACAAGCCCAACTGCCCACATGGGCCCCACTTCATGAGGAGGGCCTCATACCCATCTATCTTAGGAGCAGTGACCTCCCGTGGGCTAAGGGTCTCCCTAATAACAACTGCCACTCCCCTACCCTACCCTGGGCCCTTGGCTGATGGAGCACCCGGAAGCCTGGTGGGCAAAGTTCAGTCAGAGGGCCCCCCCATTGAGCCCAACCAGGTTTCCGTAATGCAAGCCAGATCTGTGTTTTCCTCCTCAATCAAATCACGAATGAGGGGAGCTTTGTTAACCACAGACCTGGCATTAAAGTAGATCAGCCTGAGCCCAGTAACCCTATCTCTCAAACCCCCAGGAGGTCGGATAGAACTAGGAGGGTCGGAGTTGAAGTTCAGTTAAATTAATATTAACTTACAATGTGCCAAAATATGATTTTGGAGGATTGAAAGATACCTTTTCAGTTCTAGGATGCATGAACAATGGAGCCCTAATTTTACATTTTACATCATTTTACATAAAAGTTTTTAATTTTATGATGGCTCAGGAAGGCAGTACAGGCCATAAAACCAGAAACTTCTGCCATTTTCATGGATTGGGTTAGAATTTTAAAAACTACTTTTTGCATGACAAGATAGAACATGTCTGTGCAGAAGGATTTCTTTTTTTCAAGTTTCATATTCAATAATGAGGGTTCAATACTTCATTTGAACAAGTGGACCCACATTACCTGCTGGTTTACGTGACAAGCATCAATATGCTGAAAGAAAGCATGCAGAATACTCACAAAGGGATATCTTCTCATAATTTTCACATATACACCACATATGTGAAATGCCATATACACAAATAAGGAAAACTGTTTTGGACTCTCACTTCTCCATACCCATATAGAGTTGTCTAAGAATACCACTCACTAAGTTAACAAAAAGTTAATAATGAAAAGTTAATAGTATGTATGCAGGATTTGACAAGCCCTCAGATATTACATCAATATTTCAGATACTGCTGTGCCTGGGAGCCCTACGGGCAGAAAGTCAACATAAAAAAGAAAACATTATTTCCAAAGCACAAAATTTCTCCTTGTTTGTGGATTTTTGTTAACTATAGAGTCATAGAATGGAAAAGTTGGAAGGAATTGGTGATCATTTACTCCAACCCACCCCCCATGCAGGAATTCACTGCTAAAATATCTCTAATTTATTCACATAATTTAATTACCAGGCTAGGATATGTGATAGAGATGTTCTCAAGTCAGTTTCACTTTCTCTATTTCCAAAGATACAACATCTCTACCGTTTTTCCCCGAAAATAAAACATCCCAATAATAAGCCCAATTGGGCTTTTGAGCGCACGGGCTATAAGCCCCCCTTGAAAATAAGTCCCCCCAAAAAAACTTATGCACATGCGCAGCCGCTCCCACAAATCGTAGCTTGCGCACCCCTTCTCTTAGTGGCGGCCGCAACGAGCGGCCACAAACAAACTCTTGCCAGCCCTAGCCCTGTCGACCTGGGGGGAGGGGTACTGGCGCCAGACCTCTGAGCAGTGGCCGGTATGGGCTGTCTGCGCAGCCATGAAGCAGGATCTGCATGGCCAGTTCTTGCCTGCAGCATTGCCAGCGAGGATCAGGTCAGAGCTGCTGCCACTGCCACCTAAGATCAGCAGGCCAGATTTGGTGAGCCGGACGCATCGCTGCCACTCCAGAGAAGAGGAGCTGCAAGAGAGCCCATTTCTGACGTTTTTCTGAGTGGCAGTAGCATGTTCAGCTCCCCGAATGAGGGTTGGCGATCTCGGCCCGTGAGGGGTAGTGGCACATGGGGAGGGGTGGGGAAGCGGAGAAGCGAGAATTCTGCCGCTCACCCAAACCCCAGATCTCCTGTTTGCCCTGCAGGCTCTTCAAGAGGAAGGCGATCGAGCTTTTGCAATCCAAGCCAGCGCTTCTTCTTCTGCTCCCCTTTCCTCCCCCCTGGAGCCAAACCAGAGAACAAAAGGATGGCTGGGAAGTGTTTAAAAGAGAGAATCCAAGGTGCTGGTTCTCAAGTTACACACCGCTGGTGGGGGGGGGGAATTAATTAAATCATAGTTTTCACCCTTGAAAGTATGGTAGGCATTTTAAGTATGGTCCTTGGATAATCATAATTCTATTGAGGAGAATAAATATTTCACTGTAACTATTTCTCTCTTAATCAGTTCATCAACATAAAAACACTGTGGCACAGATAATAAAACAGGTCAATTATTACAGCACCCTGGCCTGAACCCAATAATCTTTGAATTAACAGGTTGTGATTTAAGAATTTGGTCCTGTGGAATTTTGCAGGAAACAGCATATATCTTGTTTGTGGACCTAAAGAAGAGGTTAAAGCAAAAATTTGCTATAGCAATGACTTTCAAAAATGTAGCAAGCCTGTAGTAAAAGATTCCTGTTCCAGTATTATCTTTCCTCATGTGGAATCTGGAAACCCAGAGCAAAGAAAAGATGGAAAGTCTGAATGGATAAAAGGAAAATGGAAGGGAATAGTATGTGTATCTTTGCATTTGCAACCATGAACACTAAAGATGATCTTGATCATCTTTTTATTTATTTATAGAATTTAGAAACTGCCCAGCTCCCCCCCAAAGGGATTCTGGGTAATGTACAAGTAAACTATAAAAACTGTAAATAAATTACGAGTAGGCAAAGATGGTTAAATGCAAAGTTAAGAAACCAAGGGGAGGGTTTTCAGGGCACTAACCAAGCCCATGGCTGTGTGCTCCTCTGTGAATCCCAAGCAAGATGGGAGAATCAGGTTTTCAGACATCTCTGAAAAGCCAAGAGAGTGAGGAGTTCGCCTCACCTCTGGAGGGAGGATGTTACAAAGGGTAGAGGCAACGGCCGACAAAGTTCTCTTTCTGAACCTTTCTGGAGATGTGCTGGGATGCTTTTGTTCTCAGTAGCCTTAGTTCCTTAGTTATTATTTCTTACTGTGGTTTTGATACTTTATGATGTCATTTATTTATTTTATTTTAATTTTTTTATTTTATGTTTATTTCTGTTTTTTTTAAAAATCCTGGAGCAGCAGGGAAGTACCTGAGGATTGGAAAAGAACTGATGTGGTTTCCATCTTCAAGAAAGGGGGAAAAACAGACCCAGGAAATTACAGATCAATGAATCTAACATCAATACCTGGAAAGATCCTGGAAAAGATAATAAAAAACCAGATCTGCAAACAACTAGAAACAAATAAAGTTATAATTAGTAGTCAGCACACGTTTGTTAAAAACAGATCAATGCAAACCAATCTTATTCATTCTTTGATAAAGAGACTAAATTATTAAACCAGCTAAATGCTGTGGACATAGTATACCTAGATTTCACTAAGGCATTTGACAAAGTAGACCACAACTTACTTCTTGGTAAACTAGAAAAATGTGGAATAGACGACATCACCACCAGATAGATTTTTATCTTGCTGACAAACCATACTCAACAAGTAGTCCTTAATGGTACTACATCGACATGGAGAGAAGTAAGCAGTGGGGTACTACAAGGCTCCATCTTAGGCCCGGTATTCTTCAATATCGTCATAAATAATTTAGATTAGGGAATAGAAGTGGAACTCATCATATTTGCCAATGACACCAAGTTGGCAGGAATAGGTTAGTACAACTACCCCAGAAGATAGGTTCAAGATCCAAATGGATCTTAACAGACTTGAATACTGGGCCCTATCTAACAAAATGAAATTCAATGTAAAGAAAAGTAAATTTTTACACTCAGGCAAGAAAAACCAAATGTACAGGTATAGATTAGGTGAAATTTGGCTCAATAGCAGTAACTGCGAGAAAAATTTTGGAGCCCTAGGGAACAATCACTTAAATATGACCCATCAGTGTGCTGCAGCTGCCAAAAGAGCCAATGCAATACTAGGTTGCATTAAAAGAGGGATGAAATCACGATCACATGAAGTGTTAGTACCACTTGGTGGCTTGGTAACACCATACTTGGAATACTGCATCCAGCTTTGGTCACCATAATATAAAAAAGATGTTGAAAGTTTGGAAAGAGTGCAGAGAAGAATAACAAAGATTATTAGGGGACTAGAGGCTAAAACATATAAAGTATGGTTGCAGGAACTAAGTATGTCCAGTCTAGTGAAAAGAAGGACCATTATAGCAGTGTTCCAATATTTGAGGGGTTGCCACAGAGAAGAGAAGGTCCACCTATTTTACAAAGCACCAGAATATGAGACAAGAAGCAACGGATGGAAACCAATCAAGGAGAGAACAAACCTAGAACTAAGGAGAAATTCAAAGGCAGGTATCTTGAAGAATGTGCAAGAAGTCATGTTTAATTCCTGATGTTATTTTAAATTCCTTGGGGAAGTTCCTTTTGTTAGCACAGATATTCAGCATAAGCAGTTCTCAATTACTGCATCTGCATAAGAGGCAGTCAAAACAGACTGGCAGAAGTTGGGGATGGGAGGGATCAAAAGAGTTCAGTAAGAGGCAGCAATGCAGCTGCTAGGCAAGTAGATATATTATACAGACTCTACTACCTAGCCTCTCAGTGAATGATGACAGGAATTAATTATCTAAAACATATAAACCCAGTCTTACAACTGAAATAAAATTCATATGAATTCTTAAACATCCCCATCTCACCCTAAATCTTATCTGGATATTAATAACTAGATTGCCGAAAAGGCTGTAGTGGCAGGAATAATGTACAGAGAGCCTAACATACATACCTAACCATATTACGGCTGTGCTCCTCCTCTTTTTTCCATTTCCCTATGTATTATTTGGATTTTCATCTTGCGATTGTACCATAATTTCTAGCCTTTCCCGGATAGACCAGGCCGATTCCAGAAAGCACGAATGTGATCTGGTTGCTGTCCATCGTTCTGAAACTCCACTACTGAGCCCCGGTAGTCGGCAGATGGCACTCTCCTACGTGTTGACAGCACCCAAGCTACTTCCCCCCACCCCCTCCCTCAAATAGACAGATGGATTTCTTCAGCACCCAAACAAACAGGATCTTTCAATGTTGGACTCTGAAAATTTTTGCGCTTTTGTAGAATGCTTTCTGCCATGGGCCTTCCTTGCCCCTATAGCTCATTCTTCTCTTTTTCAAAGAAGTACTCACCATGTTGACTTCAGAGACCATGTCTATACTGGCGATCTCTATTCTCATCCCAACATCAACAGGAGAACCTGGAAACCGAGATGGGTGATTTGTTGTGTGTGTTTTTTTAATGACCAGCTAAGGAAATGAATTGGAACCTTCATTCCCACTTGTTTTTTTTTTTGTTGTTTTTTTTTGAGAGAGAGAGAGAGAGAAGGAAAGAAATTGCATTCTTCTGCCCATATGTTGCACTCAGGGAGCAGTGATTGATTGTTTAAGACTTTTGTGAAAGCCAAAAGCTAACAAATCTGACTGCTTGTATGAACACTGGCAACAGCCAATCTTTGTCCAACATGTGTGATTGTAAACTTGCATACCTTAGTGTGTGTGTAAGAAAGAGAGGGAGAAATTAAAAAAAGATATCTTTGGGATAGTATGCAGCAGCCCCTCATCAGTCATAGCTGGTTTAACAAAGCTAAGCAGAATCCAGTCTGGACAAACTTGTAAACTAGATTAAGTAATTTAAGAAATCCCAGAAGACAACGGCAAATCACTCTTCCAAATGGTTGTTAAATAACAGTGTCACATATGGACACGTAGATGATAGACACATCTATACATAGATGAATTCGATTCGAGGATTCTTTCCCTTCTACTCCCGAGACTGGACGTGCTACTTAGCAGGCAGGCTGATTAACATTCTTACCAGCCTTCTGCCTCCGAATGGAAGGCAGCGCACCGCATTGTCTCCTGTTGTAAACAAATCAGGGGAGAATTACCTCCAAAATCCGGCCTTAAGCGAATGTCATATCCTTTGAGCAATCGGTCCACCGTCTCTTTCACGTAGGACATGTTGCTGGGCTCGTTCACGCTAAACAAGGCAGAAAGAGAGAAAGTGATTCAGGACGAGGAGGGTGACACCCTCCTATTCCCGGCCACAATCTATTTATGTTTGCCTCCGGGGGGGGGGTCGAAATCAATAAGGAGGCTCAGGAAGGCAGGCGATGCAACCTGCACCACACACGGGCGCGCGGACACACGGGGGACTGGGGAGAGAGAGAAGGACAGACAGACACGCACGCATATACACGGATACCCACCCCACATATGCGCCTCCTTGAGCCCAAGCGCCCATCCTCACCTCTTAGCATAGGAGACCACAGCTATCATCACCGGAAAGACAAAAATCCCCGCGCCCTCTCGGAGCTGAACTGCCCACATTCCTTCCTCCTGGTGAACACCGGATGCTTCTTTTTTATCCCCTCCCCCCTTCTCACTCTCCGCCCCACCCGCGAAGATTCAAGGAATGCAACTTTCAAGCCACAGGCAGGGCGCCGCCACCGCCGCCGAGAACAGCGCCACGCATGCGTGACACTGGTTCAATATCTGAAGATCCCGGTCAGCGTTGGCCACTAGGCCTGTCAAGTGAGCCGCGCCGGAGGTCCCTGCTCGCTCTGCAGAGGGTGGCCCGCTGAAAGCCGAAAGTTCTTCGGCCCGGCAGAAGGTGAAGGTGAAGCTCATCGCAGTTGGGCTGCAACACCTCCCTCCCTCCGTTGGTGCCTCCCCTTTCCTACCGCTGGTTGGTAAAAAGGGAGCCAGTTTAGAGCTTAGCCGGCCGCGTTTTATGGCCAAAGCTATGGCTGGATGTCACAAGCCCCATTTCCTCGCTGCTGTTTTATATAGCCATAGATAGGATCAGAATCTACCATTACCTTATTTCAAGCTACTTTTCTCCTGCTGTATCTAGGGGATGGCCCTGGTGTCAGTTGTCTCCTATCCATCTACATATCAAATCCACTGCTCAAGTTTGGAGACTATAGATGACAAAGGGCTAAGGCAGTCCTAAATAACAATATCTCTTTCTTCCCAAGTTTCCTTTAAAAAAAAAAGGATGAGGGGACATAAAGTAATTTGACTTCCACCAGATTGGAGTCCCCTAAGCAACAGGAAGGTTTGCACCTACAACAAGAGATGATACCCTGTACATTCACTCATTGTTGCTGTGGGTAATACAGTAGTAAAAAAGGATTTTGGTCCTTTCCGCTCTGGTGATTTATAGCATCTTCCAGCATCACCAAGCCACCACTGTGGCATATGTTGATAAGAAAGATGGACTTTATTTTGCCACCACAAAAGTTGGAAGGTGCCATAAGAAGCTACGAATCATTAGTGTGAAAAAGGTCTTCTCCTGCACTTCTCTTCTGAATAATAGGGTGGTGAAATCAGGACAGGTATTCAGCTCACCACCTAGGAAAATATAGGAAACACCATTCATTCATGACTTGTTCCCTCCCACTGCTTTGCATAATTCAGTGCAGAAGGACTCCAAGCATAGGCTCCTGGTAGCCACAGTCTTCTATTACTCAGTCTGTCTTGCAACATCTCTTGAAAGATATGAAGGAGTAGAAAATGCAAAGGAACAAGGTAGGTACACCTCTAACATTATTGGCTAATCCATGCTGTTAGGAAGAGAAGAAAACAGAAGGGACACTAGGGGATCCGCAGGAAGGTTATCAAAATCAAAAAGGTTAAACTGATATCTATGCACTACATCACTGAGGCCATCTATTTTACATCTTGACTTTTTCAATCCCCAGCTCCTTCAACAATCCTGGAAGGGTCCAGCTGATTTGCTTCCTGGGGCAGTTACCCCATTGTTATACAGATTAAAGAGAGAATTCAGGAAAGCACATGAGAACTTCTTTCACAATCTGCCTTGTCTGTTGCACTAGGGCAGGGGTTTGCAACTTTAAACACTCAAAGAGCCATTTGGACCCATTTCCCACAGAAAAGAAAACACTGGGAGCCACAAAATCTGGGTGAGCGTGGCCAACTCAATATCACTCCCACCCAGTCACATGACACACACATTCCGCCATGCCTACCCAGGTTTTGTGGCTCCCAGTGTTTTCTGTGGGAAATGGGTCCCTCTCTCCCTCTCATTTCTGTTTTTCTCTCTTTTTCCCTACCCTCCCTCTCTCCCCCCTCTCTCTTTCTTTCTCTCCACCTTCTCTCTCTCATTTATTTCCCGCTCTTTTTCCTCTCTCTCATTCTCTCCCTCCAGCTCTCTCTCATTTCTCTCTCCCTCTCCCCTTCTCTCTCTCCCATTTGTTTCTCTTTTTTCCTCTCTCTCACTCCCTCCATCATTTTTTCATTTCTCTCTCTTTCTGTTTTTCTCACCTTTTCTATCTCACATTTCTCCCTCTCTCCCTCCCTCTCATTTCTTTCTCCTTTCCCCCTTCGTCCCTCCCTCTCATTTCTGTTTTTCTCTCTTTTCCCCTCCCTCCCTCTTTTTCTTTCTTTCTCCTTCTCTCTCTCATTTGTTTCCCACTCTTTTCCCTCTCTCTCATTCTCTCCCTCCAGCTCTCTCTCATTTCTCTCTCTCCCCTTCTCTCTGTCTCATTTGTTTCTCTCTTTTTCCTCTCTCTCATTCTCTCCATCCATCATTTTCTCATTTCTCTCTTTCTCTCTCCTCTCTCTCTCACTCATTTCTCTTTCTCTCTCTCCTCTCTCTCTGTGTCTCTTCTCTCTCTCTCAGAAAGCCGAGGCTTTGCCAACCTGGCGAGTTCTCCTTGGTGCGCTTTACTACTCCTTGTTAAATCCTCGCGGTTACAACGCCACACACACAGGCTCTGTTGCCAGGCGTTGTGGATTGGCTAAAACGCGAGCAGCTAAATTAGCTGGAGAATTGCTGTTCACGATTGGTTCACACTCTCTGACAGCTAGCTATTTAAGGAGCTGTCAGACAGGATTGTCTTGTTGCTGCTACGCGGAATTGTTCTTGTTCTGTTGATGTTAAATAAAGTTGGTGTTCAAAGAACCTAGCCTCTTGCCTGTCTGCCCATTGGATTCTACACGTGGCGACAAGGATGGGATCTTTCTGAAGTGAAGGTTGATGGAGACATCAACGGAGCTGAGGCGAGGAGCCGTAGTTGCCAGGAGTTGAGGGTGACGAGTCATCACCTCACGACAATTCGATTCCAGTTACAATGGCGGCAGCCCTCCCGGCATTCACGCCTTTCGAGCCAGCCTCGGAAATCTGAGACGATTACCAAGAAACACTCGGTTTGAGTGTTTCTTGCAAGCTAACGACCTAGCTGACTTGTCTAGCACTTGGAAGAGGGGCTACTTCCTTAGCTTGTGTGGCTGAGAGATCTTTGGAACAGCTAGGGCTCTGGCTGCCCCCCAACCAGTGTTTGCGATGCCTTGGGAGACCTTGCTAGAGAAGTTGACGCGCCACTACTCGCCCGCTCCCTCGAAAATTGCTAGGCGACATGCATTCCACCAGAGAGCTCAGAGGGAGGGGGAGTCCATCAACGAGTATATGACCTCCCTACGAATGGCGACACTGCATTGAGAATTTTGGAAGCTTGATGATATGCTCCTGGACCAGCTTGTGTGCGGAGTGCGGAACCTGAAGCTGCAGCAGAGGTTGCTGGCCCGCTCAGACGTGACTCTCCCTATAGCGTTAGACGAGGCCAGGGCCACCAAGATGTCTGCCAAGTCATTGGCCAAGATCCAACGTTCTCAGTCTGGTGGGGGACCTCCAGCTAATGCCTCTCAGTCCGTCCATTATGAAGAGTCGGACCAGGACGATGCCTCCGAGGTGGATGGCGAGGTGAGCTGCCTCAAGACAACCAAGAGTAAGACACGGCTACCCCTGGTCAAGATCTCCCAGGGCTGTTGCTTGGGCTGTGGAGGCTCGCACAACCATGCAGAATGCAGGTTCCGGACCGCCGTCTGCCGGCGCTGTGGAAAAAGAGGGCACCTTTCCAGGGTCTGCCGTTCTGCTTTTCCAGCCCCAGAGGGTACCGGGGAACCAGGGCCCAAGCAACTGAAGACCAGACGGCCCGGACACCGCGATGTGTGTTTCATGACGTCTCTCTATGGTGAGATCGCAGCGGTGGCCATGCCTCTGCCCCATTCACCGAGAGCAAGATCTATGTTACCATCCTATTGGAGGGAGTCCCCTGCAAGATGGAGGTTGACATGGGCTCCTCCAAATCATTGATTGCATGGCCCACTCTCAAAGCCTTGTTTCCTTCTATCTCCCTGCGGCAGTTACAGCCTTGCCACATTAAGCTGAGGGATTACCAGGGCAAACCAATCCCCACTCTAGGCTGTGGCACCTTCCATGTAGTTTACGACACCTTTCCGGTTGCCTGCCACTGATAGTCGTGCGCAACAGCCTTTCCAGTTTGCTTGGGTTAGAGTGGTTTGCTGCCCTACACCTCGGCGTGTCCGGAATCCACTCAACCAACCCTGACGCCACTGCTGAACTAATCCACAAATTTGCTGATGTATTTGATGGGCAATTGGGTAAATACACCGGGCTTCCCATTTCCTTTAATTTGGATCCCCAAGTGGTGCCAATCCACCTGAAACCGTGGAGGGTGCCTCTTGCTCTGCGGCCCCGGGTGGACAAGGAATTAGACAAGCTGATAGCTCAAGGGGTACTTCAACCGGTAGAACACTCTAAATGGGAAACACCTATTGTAATTCCCCTCAAGCAAGACAGATCGATTAGAATCTGCGCTGACTATAAGGGGACCATAAATAAGGCCCTCCAGGCAAACCATTACTCTGTGCCCATAGTTCAGCATTTGTTACACTCCCTGGGCCAGGGTAAAACCTTCGCGAAGCTGGATTTAGCTCAAGTTTATCAACAGCTTCCGGTGGACGATGCCACAGCCCTGGCCCAGACAATTGTAACTCACCAGGGTGCTTTCAAGTGTACCCGCCTACAATTTGGGGTTAGCATGGCCCCTGGGATTTTTCAGAGTCTCATGGAGCGCCTGCTTCTTGGGCTTAATGGGGTAGTGTCCTATTTTGACAATGTTCTGATCGTGGCTGCTGATCAGGCGGCGCTCATCGCTAAGCTTAGGGCAGTCCTTACCCGTTTTAGGCAGGCAGATCTGAAGTTGAAGAAAGAAAAATGCAGGATAGGAGTTCCACGGGTTGAGTTCTTGGGCTTCCTTATTGACTCCTGTGGCATCCGCCCTGCCCCCTCAAAGGTGGATGCAATTAAACACGCCCCAGTCCCTACGAATAAATCCGAACTGCAGGCCTTCCTTGGCCTCCTCAACTTCTACGCGGTGTTCTTGCCCCATAAGGCTTCCCTGCAGAGCCTCTCCATAGGCTCCTGGACGCCAAAGCCCCTTGGCACTGGGACCACAAGGTGGCTGCTTCCTTTCAAGCAATTAAGGACATCCTCACCTCCGACGCGGTCCTCTTGCAGTACGATGACAGTTTGCCACTCTCGTTGACTTGTGATGTCTCCCCCTATGGGGTGGGGGCTGTTCTGAGCCATATCCTACCCACCGAAGCCGAGGCGCCTATCACGTACTATTCCAGGACCCTGTCGGTGGCAGAGAAATTATAGCCAGATCGATAGGGAGGCGTTTGCAGCCGTAGCGGGAGTTAAACGCTTCCACGACTACATCTATGGGAGGTTTTTCTATCTTGTCACTGACCATAAACCGTTGTTAGGGCTGCTGGCAGGGGACTGGCAAACCCCTCAGATACTGTCATCGCGCACGTCTCGATGGGCGGAATTCTTGGCGGCTTATTTGTATCAGTTACAATATAAGTTGGGAAAGGCCATTGGGCATGCTGATGCCCTTAGCCGCTGTCCTCTCCCCTTGGCTGTCCACGATCCAGCCCCAGCGGCTAATGTCCTCCTGGTAGACGACTTGCCTTCCTTAGTGACCTCCACAGACATCCACACCCAGTCAGCTTCGGACCCGATTCTGCCCAAAATCCTGGACTGGGTATGCAGGGGCTGGCCACCATCTCAGGCGCCAGCGAGTTCATCCCTTACTACCACAGACAACATGAGTTGTCTGCTCACAAAGGCTGCCTCCTGTGGGGTAACCGGGTAGTGGTGCCCTCCAACCTCAGGCATAAGATTTTGTCTTACCTCCACAATGCCCACCGGGGCATTGTCCACATGAAAGCCCTTGGCTGTAGTTATGTCTGGTGGCTGAACATCGACCAAGACATTGAGGACTGGGTGGCGCGCTGCCCGCAGTGCCAGCATTCTAGGCCAGTCCTTCCAGTGGCCCTTGTGCAGAAGTGGGAATCTTCCAGAGCCCCTTGGGCGAGGGTACACCTAGACCTCGCGGGCCCTTTCCAGGGTCAAACTTTCCTAATCGCAGTAGACGCACATTCCAAGTGGGTAGAACTTGCCCTCATGCAATCCACCACTTCAGCTGCAGTTATTAGGGTTCTGGAGGGTCTGTTTGACACCCATGGGTTACCGGATACCGTAGCCACTGATAATGGGCCGCAGTTCACCTTGGCACCCTTCCAGCTGTTTCTTGCCCGGTTGGGCATTCACCATGCCCAGATGGCTCCATTTCATCCGGCTGCTAATGGGCTGGCGGAAAGGGCCATAAGATTGGCCAAAGAGGCGTTGTGCCGTTTAGGCACCACAAATTGGCACCAAAAGATCCATCAGTACCTTTTGGCCCAACACACAACCCCTAGCTCGACCACCAAACATAGTCCAGCTGAACTTCTCATGGGCAGGCGGCTTCGGACGACCCTAGACCGCCTGCACCCTAACTACAACCAGGAGCCACACCCTGGGGCGCACCTACCATCCAGGGTTTTCAGTGTGGGGGACTTGGTCTATGCCCTAAACTTTGATAAGGACTTCAGGTGGCTTCCAGGGCAAATAACACAAATATCTGGTCCCTATTCATATAGGGTCCAGCTCTCTGATGGGAGAGTTTGGCGGCGGCATGTAAACCAGCTTAGAAGGAGGATCGCTGATGCAACCACCCAGCGGCCTAGCCTGGATCAACCGACTCCACCTAGTAAAGACCACACAGGGGGACCTAACACTACTCCTTATCCTCCTACCGCGGCGTTCTCAGCGGATGGCTTACTTGTAAGCGCAGGTCCGGCTGCGAGTTTGAGTCTTCCGTCCTCAAGCGAAGCACAAGCTCCAACAGTCCCCACAAGTGAGGACTTGGCTCCACCTCCTACATTATCCACGCCTGAGCCAAGACGGTCTGGGCGGCGCCGTCGTCATCCGGCATATCTGGAGGACTACGTGTGCGCAGTCTGGATGGAAAGGGGTGTTAAATCCTCACGGTTATGACGCCACACACACAGGCTCTGTTGCCAGGCGTTGCGGATTGGCTAAAACGCGAGCGGCTAAAATAGCGGGAGAATTGCTGTTCACAATTGGTTCATGCTCTCTGACAGCTAGCTATTTAAGCAGCTGTCAGACGGGATTGTCTTGTTGCCGCTACGCGGAGTTGTTCTTGTTCTGTTTGTCGAGCTTTGGTTGGGTCTCGCCATCACTAGGGAGGACGACGAGGAGGGGGCAAGCTGTTGGACTCTCCGAGGGCGTGTCATCAGCTGTTTGAGAAGTCTTTACCACCCGCACACAAAACGAAGCAAACTCTTTCATCGGAGATGGGGGGGCATGGTGTTTGCAGATGACGCTGCCTTGTGCTGTAACAGAGGGCACTCCTCCTACAGGCCAGCTTGAGGAAGGAGGGATGATGTTGACTGATTGTTAATTGATTTATTGTGCTCCTCCTTCAGGCCAGCTAGGGGAAGGAGGGGTGATGTTAACTGTTTAATTGCCACTTGATTTATTGCTGTGTATATAAAAGGCGCTACACTGCGATTGCGTGTAGTGCTAACTTTAAACCTTGTTTCCGGCTTGTGCCTTTCTCCTGCCTGTGTTTGCTGTGCTGAACCTAATTAAAGGATTGCAACTGCTTTATTCCGTTCTGGTGTTGGCTTGTTTCCAGTGCAGTTGGGTGGACTGGCCGAGAGAAAGTTAGCGCTCCCCCCACTCACCAATTTCAACTGCCTACGTTCCCTAGCTGCAGTCCGGCGAGAAAGGCTGTCGGTGATGGCAGAAGGGATGGCGCTGGGTGATTCGGAGTTGGAGGTCCCTCTAGAGGCTGACGTGGAGGAGGTGGTTGTGGAAGAGGAGAAGCTACAAACTGCAACCCCTCATCAACCGGTAGTCAGACCCAAGCTGTGCCAGCCATGTGAGGAGGACTGTGTGGAGACGGCTGGTGCGCAGAGTCAAGGGCTAGACCCTTCGGGACAGGTTTCCAGTGGGGGCTGGTGCCCTAGTTCTACTCATACCAGGCCCCAATGGCCATCTACCCCCCCATTGGGTCCGTCATTTAGAGGTTGGCGGGAGAGACATTGGACAGACGAGGAAGAGGCGGATTGGGGCTATGATAATACAGGGCCTGAATCCAGTGCTATGGATGCCATAAGAGATCGGTTTGGAGAAGGGAGTTTCCGGGACGCCCCATCTTGGCAACCCTGGGCCGCTGGGGCGGAACCGTTATAAGGCAAGTCTTGGCAGGATGAGGGCCTTTCCAGGCCAGAGGCTCGGTTTCGCATCGCTAGCCCCAAATTCCGAAGGGAACAGGAAACAGGAAAAGGAAAGGGCCAATTCGAAGACCGGGACTACCACCTGCCTAAGAGGGAGGATAGCACCAGGGGCTCCGAACAGCCATCGACCAGAAGAGAGGTAGGAGCTGGAAGGTGGGCACAATGTCCTGTGGGGGAACGGAGGCCCGTTGGAGATCTGAGGAGAGATGGGGAGAACAGACCGCCTGTACCACCCCCAGCATGGATCCCGGTTCCTGGGATGTGGGCACCACCTCCAATCTGGGGCCCTCCTGCACTGCAAGCCACCTTTGACGGGAGCCCAGACCGTGTGGCGTTGTTCTTAAGCCAGGTGGTTAGTCATCTAGACCAGTATGGTCGCTGGTATCCATCACAATGGGCCATGGTGGTAGCCATTACAGCTGTGTTAACCGGTAATGCAGCAGACTGGGTGGCGGGATTACATCGCAACCATGCTAGAGAACTAGTGGACGTGGGTAGGTTCTTGGAAGCTCTCCGGTCTGCTTTTGAGGATGACTCCAGTGTACAAATTGCGGAAGGAGATCTTGTAGCCCTCAAACAGCGGGGTGTTCCTGCAAAGGACTATGTACGTGATTTCCGGAAAATTGCTAGTCGCTTAAGGGACTGGCCCGAACGGATGCTAGTCCAGCAATTTCGGATGGGGCTGGATCGTGAGTTACGTCAAGCCTGTGCGTACTGAGGCCTGGCTCCGCGCCTGGCTGTTTGGTTTAAAGCCGCTATTGAACTGGACATTACACTCCGGGAGTTTAGGCCTCGGTCGGAAGTTAATGTGGGACAGAGAGGGGTTCCCACGGAGAGGGCCTCAGAAAAGCTGCCAACCACGCGGGTTCAAGTACCTCCGCCCAGCAGCGTCCTACCTGAAAGGTCTCAGCGACCGGCGTTTCGTTGTTTTCGCTGCAATCAGATAGGACACAGAGCGGCTGAATGTCCTGTACCTCCAGTACGAGTACAAACCCGAAAGCCGGCTACGGGGGTAGCGACCAGAGGCCGACCACGGCAGCCACAAGAACGTACCCAAGCACTTCAAGGACCAAAGTCCGTCGTAGATCATCAGGTTCGTGATATTACACCAACCACTGTGGCGGGGAGATTCCCGGTGGTGTCAGGGGACAGTGATGACAACGAGCCGGAGGACCCTATGGTGAGCAAAACTGTGTTCCCTTTTGTCATACCTGTGATGCTGAGGAATCCCCGAAGCACAACGGGTTTTCAGTATGGTGCTTTAATAGACACTGGATGTACCCGTTGTCTGGTGCGGAGAAGTGTGGTGGATGCTCTGGGCCTACAGATAAAAAAGCTAAAAGTTCCTGTGAAGTTCGAACAGATGGACGGGTCATTATTGGGGGGGGCGCCTGCTAACCACGTAACTGAACAAGTGTTGTTGGTGATAGGTGAACATCAAGAGTCCATCCAGTTTATTGTGGTTGAAAAAATGATAGAGCCAGTTATTCTGGGTCTCACATGGTTAGATAAATGGCAATCTCACATCTGGTGGGAGGGAGGTTATCGTAAGCTTAGAATCCCTTTGGGACCTGCTGTCCCGTCCCCTGCTTCTTCAGTGGGACAGTCGAATGAGGGACAGGACAATAGCTGTGCCTCCACAGAGGTGTTGCTTACACCGGACTTTCCTATTGTTTACCAAGACCTTTCAGCCGTGTTTAGTGAAGAGGAATGCGAAGTACTACCCCCCCATCGGACTACGGATTGCGCTATCGAGTTGGTGCCTGGGGCTAAGTTACCGAAACCTCAGATGTATTCCATGACCCAACAAGAATTATCCGAGTTACGACAATATATCGACAAAAATTTAGCTCGAGGTTTCATCGTCCCTAGTAGATCTAGGATGGCTGCCCCAGTCTTCTTCAGGGAAAAGAAGGACGGTGGGGTTCGGTTATGTGTTGACTTCTGAGGTTTGAATGGAGTATGTATAGAACATCTATACCCCCTTCCGCTTATGAAGGATTTGTTAGCTGCGCTATCTACAGGATATCTACAGGGTATTTACAAAACTCGATTTACGGGAAGCGTACTACCGAGTACGTATCAAACAGGGCGATGAATGGAAGACCACTTTTAACTGCCCTCTTGGTAGCTACCAATATAGAGTTATGCCGTTTGGACTTCAAGGCGCTCCAGCGGTGTTCATGCAGCTTATCAACGAAGTTTTGGATGAACATTTGTATAGAGGAGTTCTTGTTTATTTAGACGACATTCTAATATATACGCGCACCTTGGAAGAACACGTTGTGTTAGTCCGTCAGGTTTTAGAGAAGTTGTTAGCGGCTAAACTGTTTATAAAGCTTTCGAAATGTGAGTTCCATAAGTCGAAGATAGATTACCTCGGGTACAGGATCTCAAGCGATGGGATAGAAATGGATCCACGTAAAGTCCAAGCTATAGTTGAGTGGCAAGCACCGAAAACCAGGAAACAACTCCAAAGTTTCCTTGGTTTCGCGAATTTCTATCGCCAATTCGTCCCTGCATTTGCCGCTATAGCACTACCGTTAACAGACCTGTTATGCACTAAATCTCCTGTGATAAAACCAAGACCAAACCAGTTATTGCAGTGGACAGCTCAATGTCAAAGTGCGTTTGAACAGTTGAAATATCTTTTTACCAGAGAACCGATACTTAAACACCCTGATCTGTCTCGTGAATTCATCGTTCAAGCCGATGCTAGCGACGTTGCTGTGGGAGCTGTGTTGCTGCAAAAAGATGAACAGGATAGGATACGCCCTTGTGCTTATACCTCATGTAAATTAAACACCACAGAGCGAGGGTGGGCGATCTGGGAAAAGGAGGCCTTCGCTGTCAATTGGGCTCTACTTACGTGACGTCACATCCTGGAAGGGGCTACTATCCCATTTGAGGTATGGACAGACCATAAAAATTTAGAGGCATTACAAATGCCTAGATGTCTGTCCCCAAAACAACTACGCTGGGCACAATATTTTCGAAGATTCAATTTCAGACTCAAATATGTGCCAGCAGGAAAGAACTTCCTCGCCGATGCACTTTCTCGTATGCCACAATATAACAGTAAGCGCGAGGAAGTAGTGGAATCTCTTATACCACCTATTGAGAGTGGGCATGCGGTTGCGGCGGTGTTATGGAAAGAAGCGTCCTTCTTAACGAATCTTCGGATAGCTATCAGCCAGGATACGTGGGTAAATCAAAACCAAACGTCAGTAATCTTACGAGATGGATTAGGGTGGAATGGAGATCGTTTATACATTCCAGAACCGCTTCGAACTACAGTTTTAAGATGGTGCCATGATGCCAAACCAGCAGGTCATTACGGTTTCCTTAAAACACTTCACCTGATTAGACGTCAATTTTGGTGGCCACGAATGCGTGGTGAAATTGAACGTTATGTTAAATCGTGCCCCACATGCGCGGCAGCAAAACCATGGTCAGGAAAACCACTCGGTCGATTACAATCGGTGGCTGATCCTAGTCGTCCGTGGGAGGAAGTGGCGATGGATTTTATAGTGGACCTACCGCCCAGCAATGGACATACCGTTATTTGGACAGTAGTAGACCTATTTTCAAAGCAGGCGCATTTTATACCCTGTCGGGGTTTACCATCTGCCCGACGATTGACAGACATGTTTATACAACATATCTACCGCCTTCACGGGGTCCCGAAGCGTATTATATCAGATCGGGGTGTCCAGTTCACCGCCCAGTTTTGGAGATCTTTCATTCACAGGATAGGGTCCACTCAAGGATTAAGTTCCGCCTTCCATCCCAGTACAAATGGAGCAGCTGAACGGGCTAATGCCGCTGTGGAACGATATCTACGTTGCTACGTTTCGTATCAGCAAACTGATTGGTCTGCCTTACTCCCGTTCGCTGAAGTTGCGTACAACAATATCAGCCACCGTAGCACGGGATTTTCTCCTTTCCAAATCATCTATGGAAGAGAATTCCCTGCCATACCTGAGGTAGAATCTCCAGCTACAGGGGTATCTACACATTCCGGTTGGGCCGACAAGATCCGACAAACGTGGCCAGCAGTAAAAACGGCGCTTCAAAAAGCAGCAAATGAATACAAACTTTATGTTGATAAAAAAAGAGCCGACCCAAACCCATTTTCTGTAGGGGATCACGTGTATCTATCGACAAAATACTTGAAATTACGATTACCTAGTAGGAAACTAGGTCCCAAATACATAGGTCCTTTTCCTATAATACGTGTGATCAACCCTGTCACTGTCATGCTTAAGCTACCTTCACTGTTAGGAAAAATACATCCTGTTTTTCATAGCAGCCTCCTTAAACCTGTCAAAGAGGAAAGGCCCACACATCAGCCTGTTTCCCCGGGACCGAGTCATTCAGATCAATATGAGATAGATAAAGTATTGGATTCACGTCTACGTAGAGGCAGGTTACAGTACTTAGTACGGTGGAAGGGTTATCCACTAGCACAAGCATCTTGGGTAGCAGCTCCAGACGTTCATGCCGACCGGTTGCTCCGTCGGTATCATCGTAAATATCCAAATAAACCAGGTCCCAGTGGGTAGAACGGTTGCTATGCTAACATCTTTATTTTATTTCCTGCAGGTGGACTCCTGGTAGAGAGGAGCCGCCTGTCGAGCCTCGGTTGGGTCTCGCCATCACTAGGGAGGACGACGAGGAGGGGGCAAGCTGTTGGACTCTCCGAGGGCGTGTCATCAGCTGTTTGAGAAGTCTTTACCACCCGCACACAAAACGAAGCAAACTCTTTCATCGGAGATGGGGGGGGCATGGTGTTTGCAGATGACGCTGCCTTGTGCTGTAACAGAGGCGTGCTCCTCCTACAGGCCAGCTTGAGGAAGGAGGGATGATGTTGACTGTTTGATTGTTAATTGATTTATTGTGCTCCTCCTTCAGGCCAGCTAGGGGAAGGAGGGGTGATGTTAACTGTTTAATTGCCACTTGATTTATTGCTGTGTATATAAAAGGCGCTACACTGCGATTGCGTGTAGCGCTAACTTTAAACCTTGTTTCCGGCTTGTGCCTTTCTCCTGCCTGTGTTTGCTGTGCTGAACCTAATTAAAGGATTGCAACTGCTTTATTCCGTTCTGGTGTTGGCTTGTTTCCAGTGCAGTTGGGTGGACTGGCCGAGACTGTTGATGTTAAATAAAGTTGGTGTTCAAAGAACCTAGTCTCTTGCCTGTCTGCCCACCGGATTCTACACTCCTTTTCTTTCTTCTTGGCAACTTTTCAGAAATCTGGGCTGGTTGAGGAGTGAGCATGAGCTAAATAAAAATTGCTTCTTGAATAAAATAATCTGTTCTTCTTTCTTCAAGTGATTTCAGAGAAGACTGCTGCTCCACTGCGGTGCACATGAGCACGCTGGCTCCGTTGGGATGGGTATGCTGAATACGCCAGCGGAGGCACATCGAAGATCTAAAAGGTAAGGCTGATGCTGGCAGTGGGGGAGGGAGACCCGCTGTGTTCGGCTGAAGAAGAGTCGCCTCAGGGGGACATGGTGAGGCTCGCTCGCCTTTTGGGCCTGACGTGCTCAGCTTCTATGGGGCCTTTGGGTGACTTCTGTCCGCTTGCCTTCCCCTCCGCCTTGGGTCCCGCTGCCCGCATCCAGCCTATGATTGGGCACTGCTTCCGAGCCAGGCCACCTGCCCACACAGAGCACTTTTTTCCTTCTCCCGCCACCACCACTGCTCAGACCCGGTGTGTGTGTGTGTGTGTGTGTGTGTGAGAGAGAGAGAGAGAGAGAGAGAGAGTGAGAGAGAGAAAAAAGAAAGAAAGAGAAAAAAAGAAAGAAAGGAAGAGGAAGGAAGGGAGAGAGAGAGACAAGAAAGAGAGAGAAGGAAGAAAGGAAGAGAAAGACAGAGAAAGAGAGAAAGAAAGGGAGAGAGTCAAGAAAGAAAGAGAAAGAGACAAAGAGGAAGAGGAAGAGGAAGGGAGAGAGAGAGGCAAGACATGAGGAAGGAAGGAAGGAAGGAAGGAAGGAAGGAAGGGAGAGAGACAGAGACAAAAAAGAAAGAGAAAGGGAGAAAAAAGAAAGAGAGGAAGGAAAGAGAGAGAGAAAAGAAAGAGAGACACAAGAAAGAAAGAAAAAGAAAAAAGAAAAAAAAGGAGAAAGAAAGAAAGAAAGAAAGAAAGAAAGAAAGAAAGAAAGAAAGAAAGAAAGAAGAAGGAAGGGAAAGAGAGAGAGAGAAGAGGAAGGAAGGACCACAAACCCTGGCACTAGACATGGCTTCAGAAGACGTTTTGAAACAGCACAGCAATTTAGGGCTGGAATGGATCTCATAGGGCAGTGATGGCTAACCTTTTTGCCATCGCGTGCCAGGAGAGGGGGTGGGGGTGGGAGGTTCAGGCGTGCCCACACCCATAATTTATGCACCCCCCTGTGCATGTGCATGCAACCCCTCTCCCCCCCTCATCTCCTGGCACGCAATGGCCTGGTAGGCCCATTTTTCTTTCTTACCTGGCACCAGATCCTCTCTATGCATCTGAGAAGGGCGAAAACAGCCTCTCTAGGAGTCTCTGGAGGCTGGGGACAGCAAAAAAGTCACTTCCTGTCCCACCAGGAGTTGGGAAATGGGCCCTTTCAGGCCTCCGGAGAGCCTCCGAGGGAGTGGGAAAGGCTGTTTTCGCCCTCCGCAGATGCATAGAGAGGATCTGGAGCCAGGTAAGAAAGAAAAATGGGCCTTCCCCACCCACCCACCCAGGCTTTCTGGAGGCAGGAAACAGCCTGTTTCCCTACTTCTGGTGGGCCCAGAAGGCCCGAAAATCAGCTGCCAGCACATGCATGCGTGCCAGAGCTGAGCTGTGGCATGCGTGCCATAGGTTTGCCATCACAGTCATAGGGCATCTAGTCCAATCCCCTGCTGCAGCAGGAAACCTTATATCGTCTTGATTATTTTGGTTCCTCTAACAGAGAGGAAAATTGCCAGAAAGGAGAAGGCGTTTACTAGGACAAGGCTGCCATGTACAGGAAGGCAGAGATAGTCCTTGACTTATGACCACAATTGAGCCCAAAATGTTGGTTGCTAAACAAGAGCATTGTTAAGTGAGTTTCACCACATTTTACTCAATCTATGACATCTCCTGGCTCTAACAGTGAATGAAGTGAGTGACGTCAAGTTGGCCACGCCCACCCAGTCACATGACCACTAAGCCATGCCCACCCATTCACATGCCCACCAAGCCATGACCACCGTTCACATGACCACCGAGCCACACACACCCAATCACATGACCACCAAGCCACGCCCACAGAACTCGTAGGGAAAATTTTTGGATTTCATTACTGGTTGAGACTATAGAAAGAGAGCAGAGAAGAGCAAGAAAGATGATTAGAGGACTGGAAGCTAAAACATATCAAGAACAGTTGCAGGAACTGGAATGGGTATGTCTACTCTAACGAAGAGAAGGATTAGGGGTAACATGATAGCAGTCTTCCAATATTTGAGAAGCTATCACAGAGAAGAGGGCATCAACCTAGTCTCCAAAGCATCCGAGGACAGGACAAGAAGTAACAAATAGAAGCTTATCAAGAAAATCCAACCTAGAACTAAGGAGAAATTTCCTGACAGAACAAATAATCAGTGGAATGGCTTGCCTCCAGGAGATAGTGCTCCATCACTGAAAGTTTTTAAGAAGAAATTGGACAGCCATTTATCTAAAGCCTGAGTGGCGCAGCAGACTAATGCTTCTGTTAAAAGGTAGTATTTAACTTCCAGCTGCCTGCAATTACTGCGAGTTCGAATCTCACCAGGCTCAAGGTTGACTCAGCCTTCCATCCTTTCTAAGGTAGGTAAAATGAGGACCCAGTTTGTGGGGGCAATAAAATTGTATAAAAAATATTTTATACAATTTTGTATAAAATATACAAAAGTATGAAGGCTATTGCTTAATGCCTTGTAAACCGCCCTGAGTCTCTGGAGAAGGGTGGCATATAAATCAAAAATAAAATTTAAAAAAATAGTATAGGGTCTCCGGCTTGAGTTGGGGATTGAACTAGAAGACCTCCAATATCCCTTTCAAATTCTGTTATTCTTTTTTTTATTGAAAAAGTTTTTCAAATACAAATCCCCCCCTTTTTTTCCCCTCCTCCCTAACCCCCCTCACCCTCCCCTCCCCCCTGTGGCTTCTTCATAATAAAACCCAAATTCATAACAGATTATATAATACTTTACCATCCCCTTACTCCATCCCCATATACTGACCCTTTCTTTCTAATAATATTATTATATCCCCCTTATACTATACATTTCAAAATGACATTCTACTATAACATTATATAATAACTCCTAATTTAGCATAATAATATTATTATATCTCCCAGTTTAGCGATTTCTGCTCATAATCTACCCTTTTTCTACCCCCCCATACATATATCTCTTAAATCAAATCTTTTATGTATATTAATATAACATTTCAAAGCAACCTTCCACTATAAAACTATATAATAAATCCTAATTTAACATTTATTCAATTCATAGTCTACCCATTTCCTTCACCCCCATCGATATATCTCTTAACTCAAATCTTTTACATATATTCATATCTAAACGTAATATCCCTTTTCTTAAACTAAACAATCAATAAACTAACCTGTTTCCACCCACTTTCCTACAAGACTACCATACTTAATAATTCGTAATATCTTTATTCTTCTGCCCACACCACTAAAAAATATTCCCTTATGTAAATAAAATCCTAAAAAAGACTTTAAGCTTGTAATCCATATGATATCTTCTGTAATGTCTTTCAGCTGGATTGTTAACTCCATCACCCATGTTAGGGTAACATAACATCCTAATTCCAACAGTATGTTCGGTATCTTCAATTACCATCTGCCCCCATCAATAGCAAATATCTTCAAAAAAAAAGAAAAGAAAGAAAGAAACAACAACCACCCGAGTGACTTTATATTTGTATTCCATATAGTGTCTATAGAGGTGTCTTTTATCCAAATAATTAATTCCAACCACTGTAATAGGGTAACAGCCAGATCATCTGCATGCCCCAATTCCATAGCTCTCTCGCCTTGTAGCTCAGCATAAACGTAGTATATTTATCCAAAAAGAAAAAAAAAGAAAGATAGTTCCAATCATTTCAGTTTAAGGCCCTTTTCACATCCCAAAAGTACAGCACTGCAGAAGTCTGTCACTCTCCTCAGGATAATATAAACCAATACTTTGCCTCAGCTATCTTTTCATGTATTCAATCATCTCTTAAATAACTGGCATTACATTGTTGTTTAGTTTAAAAAATTTTGTTTTTGTGTGACCTGCTTCTTCTTTCCTTGACTTTTGGTGGGTTAGATCTCCATCCTAATTTCCTTTCTATAAATTGTATATCAACTGTTTGATTTTCATGCTGATCTATAACTTGATCTTGTTGGTTTTGCTTTTGTGGCTTAAATCTCCATTCTGGTTCTGTGAGTTTTATATCAACTGATTGATTTCCGTGCTGGTCTGTAACTTGGTAAGTCATCACTTTAGAATCCAGAGCCGCCTCTCTTATATTTATAAATGGTCCAGCTGAGACCTCTGAAGGAGAATCCAGAAGCGGCTCATCTACAAGAACATCTGTAACTTGTTGTTTTTCTTTCTTTCTTTTTTTTATTGCAAAAGTTTTACAATTACATTTTCACCCCTTTTTTTCCACACCCCCCTCCCCAAACTTCCCATCCTCCCTAACCCTCCCTAACCCTCCCCCCCCAGACTTCCCTATTATGTACTCATAACTAATAACACTGATATATAAGCTTGAACCCATCCCTCCCCCTGTATAATTTTTCCTCTTTGTCTCTTTACATTAAAATATTTCTAATACATTATTTTCAAATAAAAGCTATTTGATACTTTCTAGTTAGGTATTTGTTCTGAACATATTCTATCCACCTTTTCCATTCCCATTCATAAGTCTCTTGTGAACAATCTTTTAAATATGCTGAAATCTTCGCCATCTCTGCAAAACTAGCCATCTTCAAAGTCCATTCCTCGATAGTAGGCAAAGCTTCATTCTTCCAGTATTTACCTATCAACAATCTTGCTGCTGTTATCATATACAATATCAGTTTTGTTTCACCCCGTGTAAAACCCTTAACTATGCCCAATAAAAACAACTGTGGAGAAAATTGAATTTTTTTCCTCAAAACATTCTGCATGACCCACCAAATTTTTATCCAAAAAGCCTTAACTTTGCTACAGGTCCACCAAACATGATAATACGTAGCATCCAACATTTTGGCTGAACATTAGGGTACATACATGACAACTTTTTAGGATCTAAATGCCATCTATAAAACATTTTATAAAAATTTTCTCTCAGATTTTGCGACTGTGTAAATTTAACGTTCTGAACCCAAATTTTTTCCCAAGTTTCCAGCATCACTGGTTCTTCAAAATTCTGTGCCCACTTAATCATACAATCTTTAACTAATTCCGTTTCTGAATCTCTTTCTAACAAAACATTATAAAGCCTTTTAATATGCATTGGACCTTTCTCTCTTATATGTCTAACCAATTCTTCCTCATGCAACATAATACCAGTTTTTTGGTCCTCTTTCCATCTCAGTTGTAGTTGATTGTATTGTAACCAAGTTAAATTAAACCCTTCATCCAACAGTGTCTGTAATGTCTTCAGCTGCCATCTGCCCGCATCTGTGAAAAGAACCTCTTTATATAAAAACCCCCCGAGTGACATTATATTTGTATTCCACAAAGTATGACCAAGATCCAGCCACAGCGGTATTTTGTAATCCCATTTGAGTCGGTGCTTCTTCCAAACTCTCATCAAAGAGTCTCTAAGTATATGACTTTTAAATACTTTATCTACTTTATCGTCGTAAAATAAGTAAGCATGCCATCCAAATTCAAGATCAAAACTTTCTGCATTCAATATTCCAGTCTTTTTACTTCCAAACCAATCACTTGTTAAAGTTAAAGCTGCTGCATCATAATATAACTGTAGGTTTGGGAGTTTAAGGCCTCCTCTTTCTGGAACATCTTGCATAATTTTCAATTTCACTCTCGGCTTCTTCTCGTTCCAGACAAACTTATTCACACCAGACTGCCAAACTTTCAGTTGTTTATCACTTTTAAGCACCGGAATCATTTGAAACAAAAACAGAAATCTTGGCAAAATGTTCATCTTAACTGCTGCTATTCTTCCAAGTAAAGACAGTTGCAGCTTTTTCCAAGTCTCCATGTCTTTCTGAACCTCTCGCCACAACACCTCATAATTATTTTGAAACAATTTCATATTTGATTCTGCAACCTGAACTCCAAGATATTTTACCTTAGGTACAATTTCAAAACCTGCCCTCCTTTCAAGCTCATGTTTACGATCTTGTGTCATATTTTTAACTATCATTTTAGTCTTTTTTGAATTCAGTCTAAAACCTGAAACTCTACCATAGTCTTGTATAATGTCCTTCATCAGGATTGTTGATTCCATTGGTTGTGATAGGGTAACAACCAGATCATCTGCAAATGCCTTTATTCTATAATCCTCTTGCCTTATCATTATGCCTTTCAAAATTTTAGAGTCCCGTATTGTATTTAGCAAGACTTCCAATGTTAAAATAAATAAAAGTGGGGACAACGGACATCCCTGTCTTGTTCCTTTTTCAATTTTAAACTCTGTCGTCAGACTTCCATTAATAATAATCTGTGCCTTTTGCTCTTGATAAATTGCTGAAATCGCCTGTATAAATTGGTCCCCCAAGTCCATCTTTTTTAAAGTCTTTAGTAGAAAATTCCAATCCACTCTATCAAAGGCCTTCTCTGCATCCAAAAAAACCAGCACTGCAGGGATCTGTTTATTCTTCTCAAGATATTCCAATAAATCTATTACTTGCCTTACATTGTCCTTCATATATCTACCCTCAATAAATCCCGCTTGGTCCTCATGAATCACCTTTTGGATTACTGGCATCAACCTGTTGGCTAATACTTTCGCATAGATTTTATAGTCTGTATTCAAAAGAGATATTGGTCTATAATTCTCTGGTTTTTTAGGACCAACTTGTTCTTTTGGTATCAAAGATATATAAGCAGTTGTCCATGATGGGGGTATTTTACCCCCTTGTTGAATATTGCAAAATAAATCTCTAAGTTGTCCCACCATTTCAGCTTGTAAAGTTTTGTAATACACTGCAGTCAAACCATCCGTACCAGGAGCTTTAGCTGTTTTTAACTGTTTAATTGCTGCTATTATCTCCTCCTCTGTTATAGGGTAATTCATTCTTTTCTTTTGTTGATCAGTAATTTTTGTAACTCTCTTGTCATTTAAATATTTTTCTATAAGTCCATTCTGCAGCTCCTCTTTGGCATATAGTTTGGTATAATAGTCCACAAAAGCTTCTTTAATTAATTTTTGTTGAAAAATTTCTTTCCCTCCAATATCAATACTATCAATAGTCCGTATACTTTGTTTTTTCCTCAATGTGTAAGCCAACCATCTGCCCGGTTTATTAGCATTGCAAAATGTATTATGCTTCGCATATCGTAAGTTTGTTGCAACTTGTTCCGCCATAAGCATTTGAAATTGGTCTTTCAAAAGTTTTATAGCACTTCGTATTCTTTCATCTGTTGGGTTTTTAATAAGTAACTGTTCTTTATTCTTTATTTCCGTTTCCAATTCAAATCTTTTCTTTTGTCGGAACAGTCTATGTTTAGAGTTCATGTAGATAAGTACCCCTCTCATATAAGCTTTACTTGCGTCCCAAACAATTTCAATTGGGGTACCTTTATTCAAATTTGTTTCAAAAAATTCTTTCAAATGCTTTTTAAGTTCTATTGTATTTTTTTCATATCTAAACAAGTTCTCATTTAATCTCCAAGAACGTCTCTGAACCTTATCCATCTCAATTTCTATCCATACAGGGCTATGGTCAGTCAAAATTCTTGGAAAAATCTTTGTTCTTTTTGTCTTAACAAGTAGATCATTTGACAACAGGATAAAATCAATCCTAGAAAAGGATCTATGTCTATCAGAAAAGAAAGTGTAATCCAATTCTTTTGGGTTATGTATTCTCCAAACATCTTTTAGTTCCATAACTTGTTGTTTTTCCATTACTTCCACCTCCTTTTGCTTATCTTGAGTTTCTATCTCTTGTTGGTTTTGCTTTTGGAGAACCTTGTAGTAAAATTCTTCCGCTTTTTCAACAGTATTTAGCTGATATCTTTCTCCTTAATATCTCAATATTATACCAACTGGAACGTCCCACCTGAATGAGATATTTTGTTTCTTTAGCTCAGTCACCAAAAATCCAAATTTCTTTCTATCTTTTAGAATCTTAGGTGGCAACTCTTTATATATCCAGATCTTTCTTCCATACAGTTGTAGAGTAGAATTAAAAGATCTTTGCACAATATCATTTCTTATTTCTTTATCTGTGAAATAAATCACCACATCTCTAGGCAATTGCCTTTGCTTTGCAATCCAAGAATTTATTCTATAAGCCTTGTCAATCTTACAAGATACCTCCTCAGGATGAACCTTTAAAATCCCGGCCAGAACTTGAGCAGATATTTTTCTTAAATCATCTCTATTATTTTCCTGTAACCCTCTCATTTTGACCGCAAATTCCGTGAGCCTGTATTGCATCATTGTAATTTCTTTTTCAATCCCTTGCTTTATATCTTCTGCATTGTAAGTCTCGTGACCAGCTTCCTTTTTAGACTTTACTTCTAAGCTATTGTCTTGAATATTTATCAAATCATTTTCAATTATTTGTATTTTATTGTCCAAAGTATAAATCTTATTATCAACTTCCTCCATTTTAGACTCTAATAACTTGATATTTGTATCCATCTTTATAACAATTTCTGAAAAAGCATTAGTCACTGTTACAATCTTTCGTTGCAAATTATCATACTTTAGTTGTATCATTTCTTTAATTTCTTGCCTAAATTTTTCAAGTTTCTGGTTCACAGTCTCGTGATATCTTGCTATTTCCTCCTGGAGAAATTCTTTTAAATTAAAGCCATTCTGCTGAGTCTGTAAACTCAGAGCTTGCTCACATAATTGCAAATGGGGGAACACCCCCCCCCCCGCTGCTTGTTTATCAAGCTTTATTAGTTTTAACGCCATCCTGCCACACAAACTCTTTTTAAAGAAAGAAAACTTTTCCCCAAACAAGATCAAGTACAAATCTCCAAGAAAAAAGAAACTTAAAATAGATATTTTTCTTCCAGATTCTAGCCAGCACTGTTTATTCCGCTACTTTGTAGCTTGTTACGGAAGGACTTTCACTTTCGGCTTTCTTCTTCTTCCCAAGTCTCAGCAGTCACCATTTTAAAGTTTTTTTTTCCTTCACTCTAAAATGCTTATAAAATCATTAAGAATACTTGCGATTTAGGGTCCCAAATCCAAATCTCGTCTTTTTTAATTAATCCATCTGTTAGTTTCATTGATTGGTCCGGTTCCAGTGCCTAGCTCTGCAAAAAGGCAGAGTTCTCCCAAAGCCCGGAGCAGTGGCGAGCGGGAATAGGGAGCCACAACCTGCTCGTCCCCAAGAGTAAAAAAAAAACTCTGGGGACTTCGCAGGGGCTCTACCTGCCCTCGCCTGCTCTGACTCACATTCCCTTCAGGAAATGGAGTTTTTCTAGCCGCCTTTCAGATGTAAAGGCGGCTCTTTACAGGCATCGGGGCTGGCGGTCTCAGAGGACCGTCTGGCGGTTAATAGCCCTGTTATTCTGTTGTTATTCTGTTATTATTCTGTTATTTTTAGGTTGTGGGATCAGCTAAAATCACTGTTCATGGCAATGACCACTCCTAAGACCAGAAGATCACTGTTCTATCATGTCTTAATCATATTTAAACTATGGTAAATACATGGTTTCCTCATGAAGATCACCCAAAGGTACAGCTGATTTAATTTGAAGTGGCTTAACATGTATAGATATCAGTTTGCCATGCAAAATTAGTACTTTGGGAATTGCATTGAGTTTGCTTCCTGCTGCAATTCAATATACTAGTTGTATCTTTTAAAGATCTACCTATGCATTTCTGGGATTGCCTGCTGTGGCATCAGTCTATTCTTTAACATCTAAAGGAGAAGATTTCCTCTGGGCCCCTACTTCTAACAGTTCATTTGCAGAGATTATGGAGTCAGGTCCTCTCTATTATTGCCACCATTCTCTGGAGCAGCATTTCTTTGGAGGACCCTCCTCAATTTTGGCCTTTCAAAAAGAGGATGTCACACTTCTCGTTTTAAAGTGTTTTGTTTCAAAATTACATGAAATTAATTGATGTTTTAATTCAAATTCTTGACTCATTCTCCTCATATAAAAGAAACCCAAAGCTAAATAAATTTACCTCTGCTATAGACTAAAAAAAGAGATGCTCTTATACCAATTCCCTAATCCTTAAGGCAGCAACACCCCATTTAAACATTTTTATGTGCCTCACAAGATTTGAATTGGCAAGCAAAAAAAAAAAAAAAAGCAGATTGTGACATAACACTGGGAAAACTAAAAACAATGTGGTGCAAAAACAGAGTATACTTTTAAAATTCAGAGCTTAACAGGATATGCTCTATTAATTCAATAGATCATCCGCTGGCTTCAGGGAACAGTTGAGTCTATCCAAATTAAGGTGACTGGAAAACAGTGACACATCCAGCTGGTTATCCATATCCCTTATTCTGAACTGTACCATGAGTCTGGCACTCTCTAACCCTAGAGTCAAGTTGCCTCTGGAGAAAAATAATTCAACTGGAGCCTAATCTCCAAAAGAAAATGTCAAGAATATTGATAAGACTAAAATATTAATATAAGAGAACTTCAATTCAAGGAGATTAAATTTAATCTGGCCAGCAGTTACAAACTCTTCCAGATCTTCACCTCTACTTTTAAAGATTGAATGTTCAGTAGAATATATATAATAATAATAGAACCGGAAGGGACCTTGAAGGCCTTCAAGCCCAACCCCCTGCTCAAGCAGGAGACCCTGTACCATTCAGATAAATGGTTGTCCAGTCTCTTTTTGAAAGCTCCAGTGATGGAGTATCCTCAACTTCTGAGGCAAGCTGTTATATTGGTTGATTGCTCTCGCCATTAGGAAATGTCTCCTTAGTTCTCTCATTGGTTAGCTTTCATCCATTGTTTTGTAGGGAAACAATAATAAGGATATAATAAATAATACTAGAATATGATATACTGGTATACTAGATTCTGTAACCATTAGGTTCCTGTAATACATACGTATGCCTTTGTATTTGTGTCACATATATTATGCCTTTATATTTGTATCTCCTGTAACAAACATATTCTGTTATTAGGCCTCTGTAATGTATCTGGTATTTGTCAAACATATGTCCCTGTCAGCCTCTGCCTTTACTGCTTTGGCTGCCATAGTAACGGGAGGGGGGAGAGCTAGGTAGCATGGTGGGGGGAAGCGTGCTGCAGGAATCGAAAGCGATAGTTAAGCCACCGGACTGTATCTTGCTGTATCAGGAATGCCATGACCGTTGACCCAACAGCAGCTGTACCCGAGCTGCTGTCAGGTCAACGGTCATGGCATTCCTGATTGATGACGCTGCCAGACGTGTGCTTCCACCTGACCCCTGGGAGACCTTTGGATTGGATGATTTACGGTGGACAGTGGGAGGGGATGCTTTCTATATGCACTTTTTGCGCTTATTGCCTTAGATTCTGCTTTCCTTTGGTTGCGTTCACTTCATTTTCTAGTAAAAGTACCTTTCTCTATAAACAATGGAGTTTGGGTCATTCTTTCCTGGACTTTGAAGGAAGCACACCTGACATTAAGCAGAATCTATTCTCCAGCCATCCCGGATAAACACTGAGGGGGCTGAACCCAAAATATGACTGACTAAGAGAGTGAAGGAGACCAGATGGAAACTTCTGGCTCTACTATAATTTCACTTCAAGCAGAGAAGGAAGCCGCAGAATGGATGGAAAAAATTTGGCTGAGAGAGGAGCCAGAGGAAGCTAGATGGTTGAGGGGAGTAGGAAGGTTGCCGGACCTGGGGAGGACCCCCCAAGGAGTAACCAGCTCCAGACCCCGTAAGGGAGAGGCAGTGTGGCTGCAAGAGTAAAAGGAGAGCCTCATGATTGCTTAGGCGATGCAACTCCTCCGCGATGCCGAGGAAAGCCGGAAAAGCTGTGAGCCTTATGTATTCCCTGTGGTCGAAGGGAGGAGACTACCCCAGGCTGGATCCAGAAGAGACAGCCTGTGGGGGAGAGGAAGAGGAAGCTGGGGAAGAAACATCTCAGGCTTCTGGAGCTCAAGCGAGGGATGCAGCAGCCCAGGGACCCCCAGCCTTGCAGGCCCCACCCCGCAGACACAAAAAGCCAAAAATTCCCCCCCTAACCGGAAAATATGATGGGAATCTGAAGACCTTGGGGCTTTTCTTGACCCAAGTGTGGAACCACATGCAGGACTGGGGGGAGGATTACTTATCAGATGCGGCACGAGTGAGATGCGTCACAAATGTCTTAGAGGGAGTAACAGCTGAATGGATGGTGGTCCTCAACAATAATAACTCCCCCTTGCTGAGGAATTACAACTTGTTCATGGGGGCTATTAGGAGGCGATTTGAAGACCACCTAGCTGAGCAGAAAGTGAGGATGAAGGGTATCCAGCAGGGCCGGAGATCGGTGGCAGAATACACCCAAGAATTTCGCAAACTGGTGCCCTACATGACAGGGTGGTCAGAAGCGGCCCTACTGGAGAGTTTCAAGGACGGACTAAATGAAGACATATACAAAGACTGTAGAGCACGGGGGGTCCCCGAAGACTTGCAGAGTTGGTACGTAGTAGCTGAGGATGTGGACATCGAGCTGGCCCGAAGCCGACTCCGAGGGGGCCGTGCAGGGGACCCGTCATCCTCCTCCTACCGCAAAGGAGCACCAAAGACGGGCGCGGGGAGAGCGGAATTCAAACCCAAATCGAAGCCCTTGACGTGCTTCAAATGTGGAAAGGAAGGCCATCGGGCCACCAAATGTTTCTCCAAGCCAGTGCCAAAATCTACCGGCTCGGGACCAAAGAAGGCTGACAAAGCACACGCAAAAGCTCGCAAAACCACCCTGAAAGGAGAAGTCCTTGAGTTCGCTCCCTGAAACCAGGGTGAGTTGGGAACTCCGACCATGGCGGACAACAGGGGGATGGACTCCGACTCCGATGATCTGGTGAGTCATACTAAGGGCCCCATGCTCATCCCCATAGAAATAAGGGTGCCATCCACAGGGGCACATGTGCAGATGTTAGCCCTATTAGACTCTGGGTGCACAAGGTGCATAATCAACCCAGAAGTGGTGGAGAAAATGGGCCTGAGGCTAAAAACAAGGCCCATTGCGTTCTGCCAGTTGGACAGATCGATTGCAAGAGGTGGCCCAGCCAGCTTTGTGACCAAACCCATTGAAATGCAATTGGGGGATCATATAGAGACCCTCAGTTTTATTGTGGCCCCTGGCATGGAATGACCCCTCATACTTGGACTGCCCTGGCTCCGTAGATGGAACCCACCTGTTAACTGGAAGACGGGGGTTTTGCGCATTCGCACCAGAAAACCGAGACTAGAGAGGGAAGAAACTCCCCTGTAGGATGGAGTAGGGCGGAAGGGCGGAAGTGGCAATAGACCACATCGAAGGGGAGGAAAAGATTCCAAAGGAGTATTGGGATCTCCGAGAAGTTTTTAGTGAAAGGGCCTCGGATGTGCTGCCCCCCCACAGAGCTACGGACTGTACCATTGAAATACCATTGAAATACTACCATTGAAATACTTGCTCCCTAAGCCAAAGATCTACCCCACAACCCCTCGAGAACTAGGGGAATTGCAAAAATTCATTGATAAAAACCTAGAACGGGGTTTTATCCAACCAGCCAGACCAAGGGTGGTGGCGCCTGTAATGTTCCGAGAAAAGAAAGATGGCTCCTTTCGTTTGGTAGTTGATTATAGGAATCTCAAAAAGGTCATCTTTTTGATTTCATCCCTTGTTCTAAAATCCCTTCAGCTAAAACCGTTGCAAATGTCAGGTGTGCTTCCTTCAAAGTCCAGGAAAGAATGACCCAAACTCCATTGTTTATAGAGAAAGGTACTTTTATTAGAGACGAAGTGAATGCAACCATAGGAAAGAAGAATCTAAGGCAATACACGCGAAAAGTGCATATAGAAAGCATCCCCTCCCATTAAAGAGGGGTTCTGTGGGTTATCCTGTGGTGGGTCTGGGATTGGCACAAACTCTTGGCAAGAGGCCATCTTAAATGGAGTGAAACCAGTGCTGCTATGTATGGAGTTATTATACGCCACCTCCGCAAATGGCAATAAGTCCACCCAGTTATCTTGCTGGTAATTTATGTAACATCTTAGGTACTGTTCTAACACGGCATTGGTTCTCTCACAAGCCCCATTTGTCTGGGGGTGGGGTGGGCGGAGCTTAACCCCTGGGCAGAGCCTATTAACCCTAAAAACTCCTTCCAAAAGTTGGAGGTAAATTGCACACTCTTTATACGTTAGCTTACTGAAACCGGAACATTCATCCCCTTTGCGTCCGAACCAGGACTCTCCTCCGGTCCCCATACTGATAGAAGGGGAACAACATTTTGAAGTTAAGGAAATCTTGGATTCTAGGAAGCATCACAGTAAAGTGCAGTATTTGGTGGCCTGGAAGCATTTCCCATTATCTCAAGCTGAATGGGTGAATAAACGTGATGTCCAGGCACCAAAGAAAGTTCAGTTGTTTCACACCAAATATCCTGATAAACCCTAATTTCTGTGTTGTGTTGTTTTCTCTTTCCCTATTTAGGACTAACATCTCTTCCGCAGAGGGGCCGAATGTCAGCCTCCGCCTTTACTGCTTTGGCTCCATAGTAATGGGAGGGGGGAGAGCTAGGTAGCATGTGGGGGGAAGCGTGCTGGAGGAATTGAAAGCGATAGTTAAGCCACCGGACTGTATCTTTGAAGCTGCTGTCGGGTCAACGGTCGTGGCATTCCTGATAGATGACGCTGCCAGACGTGTGCTTCCACCTGACCCCTGGGAGACCTTTGGATTGGATGATTTACAGTGGACAGTGGGAGGGGATGCTTTCTATATGCAATTTTTGCACTTATTGCCTTAGATTCTGCTTTCCTTTGGTTGCATTCACTTCATTTTCTAGTAAAAGTACCTTTCTCTATAAACAATGGAGTTTGGGTCATTCTTTCCTGGACTTTGAAGGAAGCACACCTGACAGTCCCTGCCATTTGACCTGAACCCATATCAATCTTCTTTCTGTTTTTTCTTGTGCCATCTAAGAGCATGGTACGTATCTCCAAGGGATAATTTATACCTCAGCCCTAATTTATGTTTGATCTGGATAAGTTCCTGCCTTGCAAAACCAGGGGGCCAAATGGCCAATTGAGAAAACAAAGGAATGCTCAAGGACAACTAATTGGGAAGTTTCTATTCTTTTGCAGGGCAAGAATGAATACTCGAACCTAAACTAGGAGGCCAGAATTGGGTACTAAGCTGACGTCTCTGAGGGTATAAAAGGACGCCATACCTTCCCCAAGGTGTGGCTATCTCCTCGCATGCATTGTATCTGTATGTTCTAGATATAGTTCCACCCAGTATTTTGTTTTTGACCTCCTCTTCTTTGTAGGAGCCACTCAAATATTGCAACACTGCTATCATGTCTCCCCTAGTTCTTCTTTTCATTAGACTAGACCTACCCAATTTCTGTAACTGTTCTTTATATGTTTTAGCCTCTAGCCCTATTATTATTCTTGTTGGTCTTCTCTGCATTCTTTCAAAAATCTCAACATCTTTTTTATATTGTGGTGACCAGAACTGGATGCAGTATTCCAAGTCTTACTTCCAAGTCTTATTCCAGGTCTTACTAAGGCTTTGTAAAGCAGTACTTCTATTTTATCATTTATCATATCATATCATCATCAAACTGGGAATTTTTAATCTTGGAACATTACCTTAAGTAGACATCAGCAAAGAGGATCATTGTTCTGTAAATGGATGGACATTTTTTTTTATGGGTGCTGCTTTTAGAAAGGCCAAGACTTCTATTTGCTGATAATTAATACTCCATTTGTCAAATTCCTACAGTGCTTCTCTCAGATTATTTGTCCTTGTAAGTGGTGGTTGTAGTTAGCAAATTATTCAACTAAGTCATTAATATTAGTGATAGAACCAAAATATACTCTTCTTGATTTTGGCAAAGGGATGGACTGATCTTATTCTGAGAGAGATATTGTGATGATGGCATTTGATTACTGCAATCACTTAATGGTCAATAGACAGTTTCCTACCTTCTCCAATATTTAGTCTTGGAACTGAATTAAATGTAGATTTAAAACCAATATCTACTGCATAAAGAGTGCTTCTGGGGATATTCTATATTACTGTAATAGATGGTAAAGGGTTATACAATAATCTACAGTCGATTTTGGAATCCTAACTATTCTACTACAGTTCTCTTTTTTATTATTATTTTCAGTCCATGCCTGCAGTTCTTGTATTTTCCATTAGCAGAACAATATTCTACCTTCAATCAGCAGTGAAATATCAGTTTAAAACTTGAAACCCAGCCCTTCTAATATATTGAATTCTAGCAAGGCAGCAACTGGGGAAATGCTTTTTGTGGACTCCTCTTGCCATTCTGTTTCTTGCATATATTTTATCTATCTAGTTTTTCCTGATATCTTGGTTAACTGATCAAAATGGATAAATATTGACAAGCCACTTTCACTCCAGTACAGTACAAGTAAAAATAGTCAAGTTGCTGACTATTCAATTAATCTGCAATATTTGATACTGACACTAAGAAAAGCTGAATGAGAGGTAAGATGCAGCTTTGGGTGTAGAACACTACTATTTGATTTGCTGGCTTCTACAATATCAGAAAAGGGAGATGATCATGAATCATTTACAAGAAATTCCAGATCTGTTAAAGGGATTACATAAAGGGAGATTTTAGCTACAATATATAATCTGATGTCTGCTGTCAGAAGGGGTGTTTAGGGACCTAGATGATAACATAACTTTAGTCAACCGAGCCTGTAGTACAGTGGACTAAAGCACTGTTATTAACAGATTAACAACTGCTGCTTGCAATTACTGCAAGTTCAAATCTCACCAGGCTCAAAGTTGACTCAGCCTTCCATCCTTTCAAAGGTAGGTGAAATGAGGACCCAGATTGTGGGGGCAATAAGATGACTTTGTATAAATATACAAAAGTATGAAGGCTATTGCTTAACACATTGTAAGCCGCCCTGAGTCTCCGGAGAAGGGTGGCATATAAATTAAAGCAAAAAAAAAAAAAAAAAACCACTAGCAATCTTCAAGAGAAAACAAAGGTGGTATTTCTTCTATTATGGATGGAGATAAGTCATAGTGTCTCACAAGTGAAATCCACAAAAATGTAACCATCATATAAAAATACAGTTGTATATATTGGAAATTAAGATTTGTGGTGATAAAATAGTAAGGTAAATACTTAGATTAAGAGGTTATAATGTTTCTTAAATTTGTGTTTTGATATTGATGTTAGAAGAAGTAATGGAGAAAATTTAGGAAAGAGTTAGAATGAATTTTGATTTATATTTGGATATAAAAATGAGTGGAGTTTATTTGGGAATTAAGATTTGTGGTGATATAATAGTATGGCCTAAATTAAGATGTTAGAATTTATGTTAAAAAAATTTGTTTTGATTTGTAACTTTAAAAGATGCAATGAGGAAATTTTGAATGGAGTTTGTTAAAAAATGTAAGTGATTGTACCTATTTATGACCGGATCAAGACTTCGTTCTTAAAATATATATTTTATGTTTATGTTTGAAAAAAATAAATAAAAAATATTTTTTAAAAAAATCCAACCATCATAGCACCTGAGGGAAGGGCAATGGATGGAAGTTTGGCACAGGGAGATCCAACCTGGAAATAAGAACAATTTCCTGAAGTGAAAATGATTAATCAATGGAACAGCTTGCCTCCTGGAGTTGTGGGTGTTCCATCACTGGAAGTTTTCAAGAAAAGAACATTTGTCTAGGATGGTACTCCTGGCTTGGGAGACTTCAATGGCCCTTTGAGCCCTATCATTCTATATTTTCTGATCCACATCTTAATGATTCCTTCCAGAGAGATAGTCCCACAAAAATCAAATTTGTGTAGTAAACCAACTTCTCAGATTTCATGTATATCACACTTGCTGAGAAAGAATAACCTCGCTACGTAATTTTAAGGATGTAAAATAATTATTCTAACATTTTGAAGTAATTCCTTGACTATTTATTAACAATGAAAGATCTCTTCTTAAATTCTAAAAAATGTGTTCGGGTTTTCAAGAACAATCAAGCCCATATAATTTTTTTGCAAAGTTCCATATGATATACATATAATCAACAATGCCACTCCTGGCAGAGGAAATCACATAGATAATATGTATAAAAATACAGAGAATATATCCCTTCCAAATGTGTCTCTAGGCTATTTACTTGGCAAACTTTTTAATCTATTAAAGTTTCAGAAAATGAGTGGGAGGAGAGTCTGACAAATTATTATAAAACCTAGACTATTGAAAGCTCAAGCAGAAATTATCTCTAAACTAGAGAAATTGAAATATTTGCTATCAGTAAGCTGTACAGCACTAGTCTAATTTAAATTTATAGTGCCCTCGGCCAAACTAATTAGTGAATTTCCACAGAAAGTTATTTTAGTCCCAACTCTAATTAAAATATTTGGTAATAAAAACAAACTTTTTATGTCAGTTCCCCAGACTAAACGAAGGGAAGATTATAATGGTGTGGTTCTGGCAAGTACAGAATGTTTTCAATTTCATATAAACAAAGAAGATACTATTGTTAAAAGAAATTATCATACTTGTGTAAAAGATCAAAACTCAATGTTGCTGACTACTCTACTGTAAGCAAACTGGTGTAAGGATCGCCTCTCCTTCCAACTTAAGAAAGTACGAACTCTTGAAATGTGGTTGTTCAAAATGATTCTTTTATTAAGCAGAAGTGACAGCCATCCAGCTAAAGCAATCTGAATACCCTTAGGCAAAGCAGTAGGATTAAAGTGGTAGAGACCCCTCCCTTTAAGTCAGAATGCAGATTTTAGCCAATACACAAGTGTGAAGATGTTTTCTTTACTATTTCTTATGAGAACCCGAACAAACATGCATTCCCACCATTTACTTTAAAGTGAGACAACCCACATGGCTATCATAAAAATTCCTGCAGGTAAAGGAGATCTCAGGGCTCTTTGGTGCCAGGATATAGGTTGTAAAGTATATGTTGACACAGGCGATGCTAGAGAATCGAATCCAAGTGATCCCCCTCCTCCAACTGAATGGCAGTATCACTTTTAAGGATCTGACATGCTACCCTCCCTAGAAAGCGAAAGTGTCCACCTGAAAAAAACAAAATATACACAAGATTTCATGATAGTATATTAACAAGGTTTGTTAGGATATTGGGAGTGAAATTTTCTCAGTAAGATTGGAGCCCTAACCTGGTGTTTAGCGATCCATTCATTGTGTGCTGATGGTAAATGTTTCCAAGCGACTAAGTATTGGATTTTCCCTCTGTGGATCCTAGAATCAAGGATTTCCTTGATTTCAAAGTGTTGTCCACCTTCAATCATGATGGGAACGGGTGGTGTAGATGCAGGTGGTCTGAGGGATGAGATTACTTCTCGCTTGAGTAAACTAATATGGAATACTGGGTGGACTTGCCTGAGTGTCTTTGGAAGGAGTAGTTCAACTGCTACTGGATTGATCATCGGAGATGATCCTTTGTGGAGCTCCATGAAGTCGATAAATGTGTATTAGGAATAATTTGGCTAAACGTTTAGCAGATGGGATCTTTTGGCAGGATATAAAATGTGCCTGTTTTGAAAATAGGTCTGTCACGACCCGAATAACAGTATTTCCCTCACTGTTTGGCAATTCCACGATGAAATCCATACCGATCTCTCTCCAAGGCGCTGAAGGTTCAGCTACCTTCTGCAATAGACCTGGGGATTTCCCCTGGCGTCTTTTTGCTGCTGCACAAATGGGGCAGCTAGCTACATAGCTTTCTATGTCCATTTTAAGTGATGGCCACCAAAATTGTCTTTTAATCAGGTGTAAAGTTTTCACAAACCCAAAATGTCCAGCTAATTTGGAGTCATGGCACCTTACCATTAAGCATAGTCTTTGGCTGGCAGGAACATACAACTCCCCCCCCCACCCAAGCCAAGTCTTCTTTCATCAGACAGCTGGATTTGTTGTTCAAAAACCATTCATCAGTGGCCAATGCTTGTTTAAAATTTCGGGTGGTGTCATTGCCCGTCAATGTCTCTTGGTTTGCCTGGGATCTGGTGACTATTTAGGCAGCTAGTTGATTGTTTTGTACTATGGGTTTGATTACGTCTGGCTTTGCACTATTGTATTGCGGTTTTCTGGATAGCGCATCCGCCAGAAATTTTTTTTCCCCGGGAGATATTTTAGAGTAAAATCAAACCATTTAAAGTACTGAGTCCATCGTATTTGTTTTGGGGAGAGTTTCCTTGGGGTCTTTAGGGCTTCTAGATTTTTATGATCAGTCCAGACTTCAAAAGGAGTCTTACTACCTTCTAGGAAGTGCCTCCAGGTTAACAACACCCAACGAACTGCATAAGCCTCTTTCTCCCAAATGACCCACCTTTGCTCAGTCTCATTCAACATTTTGGATGTGTAAGCGCAGGGTTGTAGTTGGTCTTACTCATTCTTCTGAAGCAGGACCGCTCCTATTGCCACATCGCTGGCATCTGCTTGTATGACAAATGGTTTCTCTGTGTCTGGGTGTTTTAGAATTGGTTCTGCCGAGAACAGCCGTTTAAGTTTTTCAAATGCCGCCTGACATTCCATTGTCCAGTTCAATGGCTGCTTCGGTTTAGGGTTGTCCTCCTCCTTTGTTTTTAAGAGCTTGGTGATGGGCAGGGCAATCTGAGCGAAAGCAGGGATAAACTGGCGGTAAAAGTTGGCAATACCCAGGAAGCTCTGTAACTGTTTACGCGTGCATGGAGGGTTCCAATCAAGTACAGCCTGTACTTTTAGAGGATCCATCTCAACCCCCTGGTGTGAAATGCGGTACCCCAAATAGTCAATCTTCTCTTGGTGGAATTCACATTTGGAAAATTTAGCATAAAGTTTGGCAGAGCGGAGTTTGTTTAAAACCACCCTGACTAGTTTTACATGTTCTGCTTTGGTCTCGGTATAGATTAAAATGTTGTCCAAGTAGACCAGGACCCCCTTATATAAATGCTGATGCAGCACTTCATTTATTAACTGCATAAACACTGCAGGGGCTCCTTGTAACCCAAAGGGGAGCACCTTGAATTGGTAGCAGCCAAGGGGGGGTGTTAAATGCCGTTTTCCACTCATCCCCCTCCTTAATTCTGACAAGATAGTAAACCTCCCTTAAGTCCAGCTTTGAAAAAATTTCCCTTTAACAAGGTGTGTAAGCATATCTTTCATAAGGGGGAGGGGATACATGTTCTCCAGACTGATTGTATTCAGATTTCTAAAATCAACACATAGGCGTTTTGAGCCATCTTTTTTCTCTCTAAATAGCACTGGAGCTGCGATTTTTGGTTGGGCTGGCTTGATGAAACCCCTTGCTAGGTTTTTCTCAATAAATGTCCTCAGCTCTTCCAACTCCCTTGGTGACATGCTGTACATCTTGGGTTTAGGGAGTTTTGCGCTGGGTAAGATTTCTATTGCACAGTCAGTGGCGCGGTGGGGGGGGAGCTCATCTGAGGTTTTTTCACTAAAAACCTCAGCTAAATCCTTGTATTCTATGGGTATGCTCTCAGTTGGTATGGCGTGACCAAGCATGGGTGTTTCTCGATTCTCTGCCCCCTCAGTTCCTTCATGTGGATTCTCAGCAAAAGTCACATTTCTCTGGAAATTTATGATGCCTTGTTTCCAGTTGATTTTTTGGGTTCCATTTTTTCAGCCATGCAAGGCCCAGAACTAACGGCCATTCCATGCCAGGTACCACTATAAATGTAAACCTTTCCTCATGGCTTCCAATGCCTATATGTAGAGGCTCAGTGGCAAAAGAAGCTGGCTCCCCTCCTGCTATTGACCCATCTAGTTGGCAGAAAGCAATAGGGGTTTTCAGCTTTCTTATGTTAATCCCTAACTTCCTTACTAAGGTTGGGCTGATCAAACAATGGGTGCACCCTGAATCCACTAGGGTGGGCATACTTATCTCCCTGTCCTGGTTTGGGATAAATAGTCTTAAGAGGAGGTTAAGCAGTTTAATTGGTTTGCTTACCAGTGGTTCATCATCTGGATCGCTTCTGAATGAGTGTGATTCCTCCTGTTCAGATGCCAGGGTTTTCTCCCCAAAGAGGGGAGGGGATGGGACTTCTACGGTCTCCCTGCTCCTCAGAGCAGTCTCCTTCCCATGCCGAACCAGTTTTGCAGGGCCCTCCCCCGGTGGGTGGTTCCGGGCAGGTGTTTGCGAATGACACTCTGCAGCTCGGTGCCCCTCTTTTCCACACTTGAAATAGGCTGAAGGTCTCGGAGAGAATGCGGTTTGTGGTTTGGGGGGCTCTTGCTTCCATTGGGTGAGGATTTCTTCCATGCTCTCCCCGCTCGATACTGGTTTCTGGCCATATCAATCTCAGCTTCTTCGGTGGTGACATGCCATTCATGTAGGTGATTCGGTGCACCTCGGGCCACGCAGGCATTGTATAGATCATCACTCAGCCCGTCCTTGAAACAGCTCACCAAAATATCTTCCGGCCAGCGCACACGACACACGAGGTCCTGGAATTCTTCAGTATACTCTGCTGCTGGCCGTCGCCCCTGCTTTACCACCTTAATGCAGTCGCATGCTTTGCGATCTGCCAGTAGGTCTTCGAACCGACGTCGCAGGGCCATCATGAAATGGTCGAAATCCCGCAGTTCTGGTGCATTGGCATTATGTAGGGTCACCATTCATCTGGCTGCGGCACCCTCTAGGGCTAGGGTCACAACTCGCACTCGGGATCCTTGGGTTTGGAAATCACGCCCATACTCTTGCATGTAGGTTAGCACATGTGCCACAAAGAATCCTAATTGTTGCAGATTCCCATCAAACTTCACCCCAAGCGGGGAGTTTCTCTTTCCAGTTGTGGGACCTGGGGCTGATTGGGAATGGGCGCCAGTGTGCATGCTGCCTGGGGGGGAGGGTTTGCTGGGTCTTCTCCCACTGCTGCAGCGCCCTCTGCTCGATAGGCAGGCTCCAGAAGGGGAGTGCCTCCTGTGGCCTCATCCACGACAGCTGCCCTTTCCGCGCCCTTTGGTTGTTGTCCTGGCTCCCTTCGGATGTTGAGATTTTCCAAAGTTTCCATCACCAATTGGGTTATATGCCTCTTCAGATAGTCCTCCCTCAAGGGTGCTTCAGTCAGTTCCCCCCGGTCAGTAAGGGCTTCTAGTTCCAGTTTCCACCCCAGTTTTCGGTTGCCACGGTTGAGGGTGACTCCTCTGGTTTTCTCATCCCAGCTATCTTTCTTCCCGATGCCAATTGACCAGCGGGGCTTTTCAGGATTCTCCAGGATTACCTCATTCTCTCTGATGGGGTGCACGAAACAGGCATCCGACTGGGTGGCTGTTGCTGTCTCTTCCCAGCAATCAGTTTCTCCCAGCTCTCTGCTTCGTTCTGACATGATTTGCAAGGTCCCCTCAGTAGAGCGAAGATTGCTTCTCTGGGTTGACCATTTTGCAGATCTTGCTTTCTATAAGGATCGCCTCTCCTTCCAACTTAAGAAAGTACAAACTCTTGAAATGTGGTTGTTCAAAAGGATTCTTTTATTAAGCAGAAGTGACAGCCATCCAGCTAAAGCAAGATCTGAATACCCTTAGGCAAAGCAGTAGGATTAAAGTGGTAGAGACCCCTCCCTTTAAGTCAGAATGCAGATTTTAGCCAATACACAAGTGTGAAGATGTTTTCTTTACTATTTCCTATGAGAACCCGAACAAACATGCATTCCCACCATTTACTTTAAAGTGAGACAACCCACATGGCTATCGTAAAAATTCCTGCAGGTAAAGGAGATCTCAGGGCTCTTTGGTGCCAGGATATAGGTTGTAAAGTATATCTTGACACAGGCAATGCTAGGGAATCAAATTCAAGTGTCCCCCCTCCTCCAACTGAATGGCAGTATCACTTTTAGGCATCTGACAATATTACCAAGACTATTATTTCTATTCTAGACAGTACCGATAAAAATTGAAAAGACTTATTTTCAACATCTTAATAAGATAACAAGGAAATTTATATGGCAAGGAAAAAAAGCAAGAATAAGTATGAAAATGTTACAGGACACAAGAGTACATGGAGGATTTGGACTGCCGAATTGGGAATTATACTTCCAAGCAGCAGCATTGACTTGGATGAAGGAATGGCTTGAATTAAGAAATATTAGACTATTAACATGACTTACAATTGGGATTCGATGCATTTCTATGGTATGGTAGAAGTAAGATACACACATACTTTCATAGACATTATATAAGAAACGCATTGTTAGGCATGGCATGGGAGAAGGTTAGAGATAAATACTATGTGAAAATACCAATATGGTTATCAACAATGGAAGCTTTAATACATCCAAATATTTTTAATTTCAGAAATATTGTTAGATACAAGGAGTTATTAACAGATAAGGGGGAATTGAAGGGGAAGCGAGAATTGGAAGAACAGGGGATTGAGATGGATTGGTATATGTATATGCAAATTCAAACAAGATATGAGAAAGATATTAAACTATATGATTTTCACTTAGAAAAGACAAGAATTGGCTAGGATACTCACCGGAACAGAGGATAAATTAATTTTTAAAAATTACATTTTTTTTAATAAAAAGTTTTTTATTTTAAACACATTAAAATAAACACAAAACACAAAACATACAACACTTATGTACATATCATTTTTCTGTTGTTATCAGCTCATTTAAGGTGATCCTTTCTTATTATTACATACTGTATATTCTAACTTTTTCATTAATCTGCTTAAACAATCTAACTTCATTTATATCGACTATACTAAAGTTTGATCTGCAACACAATCTCCTTCCCCCCCTCTTTTTTCTTTTATTCCTTTTTTTCATTTTTTCTTTTCTCCCACTAATCATACCATCTGTGCCACACTCTATAATAATCTGTATCCTCTCTTTCATTAATTTCCTTTGTTAACTTGTCCATCTCTGCACATTTGAGGATTTTTTTAATTAAGTCCTCTTCAGTTGGTGGACATTCCTTCTTCCAATTCTGTGCATATATTATGCGAGCTGCTGTTAATATATGTAGTGTTAAATATTGTATATCTTTTGTATAATTTTCTATTGGAATCCCTAGTAAAAATTGCTCTGGCTCTCCCTTTATTGGTTCCTGTATTATCTCCTCTAGAAGCTTTTTAACTTTGGCCCAAAATTGCTTTGCCACTGGACAGGTCCACCAGAGGTGATAGTATGTTCCATGGTTATTCTTACATTTCCAGCATTTAGGTGAATTACCAGGGAACATCTTTGCTATTCTAGTTGGCGGAAGATGCCATCTATGAAATATTTTCGTCTGGTTTTCCTTGTATGCCGTTGATATTGTCAATTTCATTTTTATTTTCCATATCCTTTCCCACTTCTCTAATTCTATCGTATGATTAAAATTTCTTGCCCATTTAATCATAGTGTCTTTCACTGTTTCCTCTTCCATTATATACCGCAATAAAAACTTATATATTTTACTAATTAGTTTTTGATCCTTTCCATATATAATTCCATATATAATTTTGTTGTTTTGTTCCAATTGTATCTGATTGGTCTTTGTATCCTCTGTATATTTTGATCTGATTTGCAAGTACGTCCACCATTCGACTTCCCTATTCAAGTCCTGCTCTAATTCTTGTTTTGTTTTTAGTTTTTCCAATTCGTTTAATATATCCCTATATCTAACTATTTTGGTCCAATCTAATAAATTTGGATAATTTAATGTTTCGTTGGGTGAGATCCAATTTGGTATTCTCGTATAATCTTGTTTTTTAATTTTGTTCCAAATTAATGATAATGAGTTCCTAATTATATGTCTTTTAAAATATCCATGTGATTTTGTTTTTTGCCCCATAGAAATGCATGCCATCCTACCTGTAAGTCGTGATCCTCGATTATTAAGGTTCTTTTATTTTCCAACTCAATCCATTCCTTTATCCAGGTCAGGCATGCTGCTTGATAATAGATCTCCTAATCAGGCAGGGCTCCACCTCCTCTATCTCTAGTATCTTGTAGGGTTTTTAATCTAATTCTGGGTTTTCTCCCTTGCCAAATAAACTTTGCAATCAATCTATTTAGTAAATCAAAAAAACTTGTTTCTATTTTTATCGGTATAACCTGGAAGAGGAACAGTATTTTGGGCAGAATATTCATTTTTATTGCCACCACTCTTCCCATCCATGAAATTTGAAGGTTCTTCCAATTTTCCAAGTCTTTCCCAATTTGCAGCATTAATTTATCGTAATTATATTTTTTAATTGAGGAACCTCTTGCTGTTAACCAAATCCCTAAATACTTTATTTTCCTTGTTATCTGAATATCTGTAATGTTCTCTAGTTCTGTCTCTTGTTTTTTTGTAAGATTTTTTGTTAGCAATTTAGATTTCTTTTTGTTAATTTTTAGACCAGCCACTGCGCCGAATTCCTCTATTTTTTTAATCAATTTGGGGCCTGATTGTAGAGGTTCCTCGATTACAAACACCAAATCATCTGCAAAGGCTTGCAATTTATATTCTTCTTTTTTTATCTTCAGTCCTTTAATCTCCCGATCTTCCCTGATTTTTGTTAAGAATGGCTCCAATGATAGAATAAAGAGAAGTGGGGAAAGTGGACAGCCTTGTCTCATGCCTTTAGTAATCTCAAATTTATTCGTCATATCCTGATTAATAATTACCCTTGCGGTTTGTTTTGAGTAAATTTTTTCAATCATTTTTTCAAATTTTGATCCAAATTCCATTTTTTTGATTTGTTGTATCATATATTTCCAATTCAAATTGTCAAAGGCCTTTTGGGCATCAAAGAAAACCAGTGAAACCTGTTTCTCTGGGTGGGCTTCATAGAACTCTAGAATGTCAATTATAATCCGTATATTATTTTTAATTTGTTGCCCAGGCAGAAAACCATTTTGGTCCAAATGTATAAACTTTTCTAGAACTGTCTTTAACCTTGCAGCAATAATTGACATATATATTTTATAATCAGAGTTTAATAGCGAAATAGGCCTATAATTTTGCACTAATTGCTGGTCTGAATCTTCCTTGTGTATAAGTGTGAATAATTCTTCTGTCCATGTTTTGGGTATGTTTGATTGTTGTAGTGCTTCATTAAATGTTTCAAGCATTAATCCTCCTGTTTGTTTTTGTATTATCCTATATAGTTCAACTGTTATTCCATCTGGTCCTGGTGTTTTATTGCTTTTTTGCCTTTTTATTGCAAATTCGAGTTCTATTTCAGAGATTGGTCGATTTATTGTGTCTTTCTGTTCCTCCGTGAGCTTATATAGATTTGTCTCCTCTAAATAGGTTTTAATTTCTGATTCTAATGTTTCTTCCTGTGTGTATAGTTTGGAGAAAAAAGATTGAATTATTCTTTTCTTATCTTCTTTTTTGTATTGAATTTTCCCTTCCTCGTCTTTCAGACATTATATCATTCTTTTATCCTTTTCCTTTTTTAATTTATAGGCTAACCATCTGCTCACTTTGTTTGCATGTTCAAAATAGTTTTGTTTTGCCATCTTTATTTTCATAGCAATTTCTTCTTGGGTTATCAAATTTAATTTGTGTTTAGCCATTCTCCAGTCCTCTTTTACTTTCTTATTTTGTGGATCTTTCTGTAAAATTCCTTCTATTTTTTAAAGTTCTTCCTATAAATTATCTTGTTGGGACTTTTTCTTTTTTCTTTTCTTTACCATATATGCAATTGTCAAACCCCTAATGTATGCTTTTAATGTGTTCCATAAATTTTGAGTCGACGTGTCTTCTTTCTTATTTATTCTTAGGAAGGTCTCTAATACTTTTTCTAAAAATTGCTTATATTCTTTCTCTTTACATATGGTTTGATTCAGGGTCCATCTCTTATATCTTTTCTGTCCTTTCCATTGAATAATTATCGGGTTATGGTCAGCCCATTCATTTGTTCCTATAACTGTTTTTTCTAAGTCTAACTGTAGTTGTGTTGTCTTCCAGGCCATATCTATTCTGGACCAGGATTGGTGTGGGTGGGAGTAATATGTATATTGTTTTTCTTCTTTGTTAATTTCTCTCCATATATCCCTTAAATTTAGTTCTAGTACCATGTTAAAAAACTCCTTAGGAAGTGTTTCCTTTTTTTAAAAAAAATTCTTATTGCTGTAATAATCTCTTTTACTGTCAACTATAGCATTATAGTCTCCTATCATACACATGTTTTCTATCTCTTGTTCCAATATTCTGTTATGTACTTTTTTGTAATATTTCTGTTGATTTTTATTTGGGGCACATAGCACTACCAATAAGATTTGTTTATATTCCGTATTTAATTTTATCATCAAAATTCTGCCCTCCTCGTCTGCATAAACTAGTTCTGAATTTATTCTTTCTTTTACATAAACTGTGATTCCTCTTTTTTTCTGTTGCAATAGTGATACATATGGTCTTCCTAATTTCTTATTTTCAAGTAATAAAAAATTACATTTTTTTACTTGGCATTGAATTAGAGGAAGAACAAGTAAAGGAAACAATGATAGCTTGGGCTAAGAATTTTGGATACTCAGTTGAGCTAGACAAATGGCAACAGTTATGGGAAAGGAATTACAAACTAACAATGTCCACTGCTTTTAAAGAGAACCAATATAAAATGTTTTATAGATGGCAGATGTCCCCTGAGAAACTGGCAAAAATGTTTAAAGATAAATCAGCTAAATGTTGGAAATGTCACCAGTTACCAGGGTCTTATTATCATATGTGATGGACATGTCCAGAAGTTAAAAACCATTGGAATAAAATTAAGATGTGGTTAGAGGAAATTATACAACAACGTATTGATTTAAAACCAGAACTGTTCCTACTGGGTATCCTTCCAGGGAAAATTAGCAAAGAAAATACTTATTTGATTATACATGTAATAACAGCTGGAAGGATTGTTTTTGCACAAAATTGGAAAGCAGAGAAAATACCTCTGGAAGGAGAAATAATTAAAAAAAATTTAGACTGTGCAGAAATGAATAGATTAACATTGAAGATTAAAGAAAGAGAGGATTCAGAATATTTTAAGATATGGGATCAATTTTACTATTGGCTAGAAAAGAGATATAGAAATTAATAGCTATGTAAAAAATGATATAATTAGAATATTGTACCTTTGGAGAAAGGTGAAAATGAAGATAGAAGAAATAACAAAAGAAAAAACCAGATGAAGTCATGGAGAAAACACTGAGATGTCACACGGAAGGGATGATTGATGTATTAAATGTTTGTTTGTCTATAAAATAAAAAAAAATCAAAAAAAAAGAAAAAGAAAAAGAAACACCATAGTGGAGGTTGAACAGGCCTCACCGGGGCCTCTGGGGCACTGGGGACGAGATGCATTCCACCAGTCGGTCTTTCTGGGGCCTTCTGGGGCCCAGTGCCCATGTCTCCCTTGCGACAGAATTCTCATAACCCCACATCCAACTTGATGACTACCTGAAACCATTGTTGCAGCTGATGTGGAGGCCTCTGGGCCCTGTCAACCCTCAGTCAGCTACCCCGCTCTACGTACCTCACACTCCTTCAGCCTCACAACCAGTTGTACGCCGTCCTCTGAAACCTCTGGCTTGAGCACCTCATCATCCTCAGCAGTCTCCACCTCAGCCACTTCTGGCACCTTCCCTTCAGCCATCGCACTGGCTTTCTTCCCCCTCGCTGACCAACCCTGCAAAAGTAGAAGACAATGAGGGGAAAAGAAAAAAAGAAGAGCACTAACTTTCTCTCAAAGGTCCAGGCCTGGACCAGGGACGATCAAAGCAAACATGAGGAAACTGAGCAACTCAGTAACCCAGACTTTGATTCCCAACTGTAGGCTGAAGCCTTGGTACACGTTGAGTATGTGTATGTTGTGCAAAGTCAGCATTGGGAGCTCTCATCTCTCAGTGCACTTTATAGTCTGGGACCATGTCTGCTGACCAGCCTGACATGCCTGCTGATCACCCAGCATCCAGCTGTCTGTGGCTGACATCTGGTAGCAGCCACTTGGCCAGGCCGACAGCATAGTGCAGAGTCCAGGGAATCATGGTTGGAGGCATGTGCACAGCTGCAGGGGTGATCAGTTAGTGAGTGGCTATGTGGCGCTGCCGCTGGAAGTCCCGTTGCTGCCATTGCCTCCCTATTCTTTGCACCAGCCGCATACCTCATTGCCTCCCGATGCTGCTTGCAGCCAGACCTGGCCAGAAGAGTGGCCTGCTGATGAGCAGCTGAGTGGTGCTGTCCTGACGTGTTCCACTGCTGCAGCCGCAGCCCCAATTGTCATTGGACTCGCTGGCTCTGATGTGTGCTGCTCCATGCCCTTCCCACTTCTACCACCCCCAGGCATGGTGAGCCCCAGATCGGGACTAGACAGATGAAAGAGCTGAGGAAGTACACCTAGCCTGCGGATTCATCCAGCCAGCGAAATCTAAGGTGGCAGCCCCAGTCCTCTTTAAGGAAAAGAAGAGCTGGTCAATGAGGCTGTGCATGAATTTTAGGGGAATCAATACCATATGTGTGGAAAACACCTACCTGCTCCCCCTTATGAAGTACATGTTGGCCCACCTGGCAAAGGGGAAAGTGTTCACCAAACTGGACCTAAGAGAGGTGTACTACCAGGTGCAAATCAAAGAAGGTGATTAGTGGAAAACTGCCTTCAACTGCCCCCTCAGTAGCTTTTAGTTCAGATTGATGCCATTTGGGTTGCAGGGAGCACCCGCCATCTTCATGCAGCTGATAAATGAGGTGTTGCATGACCACCTGTCCAGAGGGGTCCTTGTGTACCTGGATGACATTCTTATATTTACCAAAACCCTAGAGGAACACGTGAAGCTAGTGCGCCAAGTGTTAGAGAAACGTCTTGTGGCCAAACTAAACATAATGCTGTTAAAATGTGAGTTCCACAAGACCAGCATAGACTACCTGGGCTATTGAGTGTCAAACGAGGGAGTAGAGATGGATCCAGGAAAAGTAAAAGCAGTACTAGATTAGCAATCCCCATGCATGCGCAAGCAACTGCAAAGTTTCCTAGGGTTCACCAATACTACTGGCAATTCATCCCTGCCTTTGCCGAAATTACCTGGCTTATCACCAAACTGTTGAAGACAGGGAAGGGCCCCCAAGAGCCATGGCCAAGTCAGCCCCTAAAATGGACCCTAGAGTGCCAAAGCACCTTTGAGCAGCTGAAAGGATTGTTCACCAAAGAGCTAACCCTCAAGCACCCTGACCCAGACCAGCCTTTCGTTATCCAAGCTGACGTCAGTGATGTGGCCATCGCAGCAGTATTCTTTCAGAAAAACACAGAGGGGAACTTACAGCCCTGTGTGTACACCTCCAAGAAACTGATGGAGACTGAACAGAGATGGACAGTGTGGGAGAAAGAAGCTTATGCGGTCCGATGGGCCCTACTGACCTGGAGACACTTCCTCAAGGTTGGTTCCATGCCTTTCAAAGTATGAACTGATCATAAAAACCTAGAGGTATTAAAGACACCCCACAAACTCTCCCCAAAGCAGGTCTGGTGGGCACAATACTTCAAATGATTCAATTTTGAACTGCAGTACATCCTAGGGGGAAAACCTCTTGGCCGATGCTTTGTTGCATGAGCCACAATACCATGGTAAGTGGGAAGAAGTTGTTTATGCAATGATACCCCCTCTTCAACTGGCATCACAAGCATTAACCTACCTGAGGTAGGTCAGGCTACCTGAAGGAGAGTCACGGATGGGGGGTGGTTGGGTGGGATGACCCAAAAGCTGAAAGACGAGCCTCATCTAATGCCTTCTGAGTTACTGCCCATGTGCTCTTTAATTGTTCAATCCAATCCATCAAGGAGGGATTCTGGGGATCATCTTGTGGTAGCTCGGGGATGGGTACGAAATCTTGGCCCGATGCGACCTTAAAGGGAGTGAAACTGGTGCTACTGTGTATGGAATTATTATATGCCACTTCTGCAAATGGCAACAGGTCTACCCAATTGTCTTGCTGGTAATTTACGTAACACCTCAGGTATTGTTCTAGAACCCCATTGGTTCTCTCACAGGCCCCATTTGTTTGAGGGTGGTGACTGGAACTCAGCCCCTGGGCGGAGCCTATCAACTTCAAAAACTCTTTCCAGAAACTGGAAGTAAATTGCACACCCCTGTCAGAAACTATTCTTTTTGGAGATACATGTAGTCGGTAAATCTGCCGAATAAATAGTTTTGCAAGGGTTTTTGCTGAAGGGATCTTTGAGCAAGGGATGAAATGTACTTGTTTGGAAAACAAATCAGTTACTACCCAAATGACAGTGCAGCCTTCACTCTCTGGTAAGTCCACAATAAAATCCATAGATATTTCTTTCCATGGGGCATTCGGTTTAGCCACACCTTGAAGTAATCCAGGGGGTTTTCCTGGAGGTCTTTTAGCCAAGGCACATACTGGACAGCTAGCCACATATGCCTCTATGTCTTTCTTGAGTGCAGGCCACTAAAATTGCCTCTTAACAAGATGTAGAGTCTTAACAAATGCAAAGTGTCCTGCGGCCTTGGCATCATGGGCATATTTCAATACGGTTATTCTTAATGTGGTCGGAGCATACAATTTCGATCCAATCCAAGCTAGTCCGTCACGAACTGTACATTCATTCGAGTGGCTCTTAACCACTCATCAGTTTCTAGCGCTTCTCGCAATTTTTTGAGTAAATCCCCCGAGAGTTCTGGCTCGGTTTTTGCCTGCGCTCTGGTAGTAGCAGGTATTGCCAATTGTGTCGAGGGGATCATAGGTTGAACCACCTCCTTCTTGATGCTGTTGTACTGAGGCAATCTGGAAAGTGCATCCGCCATGAAGTTCTTTCCACCAGGAAGGTAACGTAGGGTGAAATTGAAATGATTGAAATGTTGGGCCCAATGAGCCTGTTTTGGTGACAGTTTGCGTGGTGTTTTTAACGCCTCTAAATTCTTGTGATCAGTCCAAACTTCGAAAGGGTGCTTCACTCCTTCTAAAAATTGTCTCCATGTTAACAGCGCCCATCTAACTGCAAAAGCCTCCTTCTCCCATATGGCCCATCTCCTTTCCGTTTCTGATAGTTTACGGGACGTGTAGGCACAGGGTTGCAATACCCCCTTTTCATTCTTTTGCAAGAGTATTGCTCCTACAGCTACGTCACTGGCGTCAGCTTGTACTACAAAAGGTTGTTCCATGTCTGGGTGTTTGAGCACTGGTTCAGCCGCAAACAGCCATTTCAATTTTTCGAAAGCGGCTTGACAGTCCATAGTCCATTCCAGTGGTTTTGAGGGTTTGGGCTTTACTTCCCCTTTCGTTTTTAGCAAGTCTGTAATTGGTAGTGCGATTTTTGCGAACGAGGGGATAAATTGTCTATAAAAGTTAGCAAACCCCAAGAAGCTCTGTAATTGTTTACGGGTGCGTGGTGCGGCCCATTCCAACACTGCCCGAACCTTTTCAGGTCCATCTCTATTCCCTCATGTGATATATGATATCCAAGATAGTCAATTTTGTCTTGGTGGAATTCACATTTAGAAAGTTTGGCATAGAGTTCAGCAGCTCTGAGTTTCTTCAAGACCGTCCGCACCAATTTTACATGGTTGGCCATGTTGTCAGAATAGATGAGAATGTCATCCAAGTAGACCAAGCACCCTTATACAGGTGCTCATGCAATACTTCGTTGATCAACTGCATGAATACAGCAGGGGCTCCCTGTAGTCCAAAAGGGAGCACTCTGAACTGGAAACATCCCAGTGGGCAATTAAATGCTGTTTTCCATTCATCCCCCTCTTTTATTCTCACTCGGTAGTATGCCTCTCTTAAATCAAGTTTGGTGAAAATTTTTCCCTTCCCTAAATGGGCTAACATGTCCTTCATAAGTGGGAGGGGATAGACATTTTCTACGCAAATAGCGTTGATATTTCTATAATCGACCACCAAACGAAAGGATCCATCTTTCTTTTCATGGAACATTACTGGCGCCGCCACCTTGGGTTTGGCTCATTCGATGAATCCCCATTCTAGGTTCTTGTCAATAAAATTTCGCAATTCCCCTAATTCTCGAGGTGTCATGGGGTAAATTTTTGGTTTGGGAAGCTTCACCCCAGGGAGTATTTCAATGGTGCAGTCGGTAGCCCTGTGGGGAGGCAGAGCATCCGATGCCTTTTCGCTAAAGACTTCCTTGAGATTCCAATATTCCTTTGGAATCTTCTCTTCTCCCTCAATATAGTCAGTGGCTACTGCCGCCCTTTCTGGTTTTATGTCGTCCCTCAAGGGGGAGCCTTCCTTCTCCAGATTCGGTTCTGCCATGCGGATGCGCAGGACCCCCGTCTTCCAATTCACCCGTGGGTTCCATTTTCGAAGCCAGGGCAGTCCTAGAATGAGGCGTCTCTCCATGCCAGGGGCCACAATAAATCTGAGATTCTCTACATGATTCCCCAACTGCAGTTCAAGGGGTTCAGTCATAAAACTAGCTGGGCCCCCTCCTGCAATCAACCCGTCTAATTGACAGAATGCAATGGGTCTTTTTAAGGTTTTTAGTCTTAGACCTATTTCCTCCACCACCTTGGGGCTAATTATGCACCTAGTGCACCCCGAGTCCAATAGGGCTAACATTTGCGCATGGGCTCCTGTGGATGGTACCCTTACTTCTAAGGGGATGAGCAAGGGTTCTTCCGTGTGACTCATCCGATTGTCGATGTCGGAGTCGGAGTCCGTCTCGCTATCGTCATTGTGGGTCAGAGTTCCCAACTCACCCTGGTGTCGGGGAGCGAACTCAATGACTTCTCCTTTCAGGGCGGTGCCACGGGTCTTGGCGGGTATTTTGTCGCCTTTCTTTGGCCCGGCCCCGCCAGCTTTTGGAATGGCTTGGAGAAGCATTTGACAGCCTGGTGTCCTTCCTTCCTACATTTGAAACAGGTGAAGGGCTTTGACTTGGGTTTGAATTCGGCCTTCCCCCCAGCCATCTCTGGTGCTCCCTTACGGTGGAAGGAAGATGACTGGTCCCCCATATGCCCTCCTCGGAGTTGGCTCCGTCTCAGTTCGATCTCCACATCCTCAGCTACTATGTACCATATCTGCAAATCTTCGGGGACCCCCATACTTCTACAGTCTCAATATATCTCTTCATTCAACCCATCTTTGAAACTCTCCAACAGAACCATTTCTGACCAGCCTGTCATATAGGGTGCCAGTTCACAAAACTCTTGGATATACTCTGCCACCGGTCTCCGGCCCTGCTGGATGCCCTTCATCCTGAGTCTCGCCTTTCGTTCAGCTAAGTGGTCTTCAAAACGCCTCCTAAGAGCCCCCATGAACTGGTTGTAATTTCTCAGCAAGAGGGAGTTGTTATTGTGGAGAACCACCATCTATTCAGCAGCTAATCCCTCTAAGGCGTTCGTGACACTTCTCACTCTGGCAGCATCTGATACGTAGTCCTCCCCCGAATCCTGCATGTGGTTCCACACTTGGGTCAGGAAAAATCCCAAGGTTTTCGGATTTCCATCATACTTCCCAGGTAGGGGGGGGATTTTTGGCTTTTTATGTCTGCGAGGGGGGCCCTGCAAGGCTGGGGTTCTCTGGCCGGTTGCATCTCTCCCTTGAGCTGCCGAAGCCTGGGATGTTTCTTCCTCAAAATCTTCCTCTCCCCCACAGGCTGTCTCTTCTGGCTCCCCCCTGGGGCCTTCTCCCCCCTTCTCCACAGGAATCCCAAAAGACTCACGGTTTTTCCTGCTTTCTTCCACATCACAGATAAGTTGCAAGGCTTGTTCCATCATGAGATGTTTCTTTTGCTCCTGCATCCACACTGCCTCTTTCTTATGGGGTCTGGAAGTGGTCACTCCCCGGGGGTTCTTCCCCCAGTCCGGTAGCCTCCCCACTCCTTTCGACCATCTGGCTTCTTCAGGCTCTAATCGGAGTTTTTCCAACCATTCCGCATTCTCTTTCTTCGCTTGGAGGGCGGCTGCAGTTGAACTCGCTGCCCCCATCTGTTCTCCATCACTCTCTCGATCTGACATAATTTGGATTCACAGTCCCCTCGGTTTTTGTCCGGGATGACTGGAGAGACTTCCAGCTTAATGTCAGGTATGCTTCCTTCAATATCCAGGAAAGAATGACCCAAACTCCATATTTTAAAGAGATTAGTACTTTTACTGAATATGAAATGATCGCAACCCAGGTAAAGCTGGAAGTGAGCAAAATGCGCGAAATAGCATCTAGTAAGCTTCTCCCCCCCCGTGTCCATTGATCATCATCCAATCCAAAGGTCTCCCAAAGGTCAGGTGGCATCACGTCTGGCAACGTCATTCATCAGGAATGTAGGGCAGTTGGTCAGCCGGCCCCTTTGGAGATTCAGTTTCGTTTCTTGGAAAGACACCTCCTGCATTGGAAAGACACCTCCTGCAATCTTCCCCCCCCCACCCCCTTAACTGGTCCCTCCCCTCCCGTTTCTTATGGCAGCTGAAACAGGCAAAGCGGAGGCTGACAGTTGGACAATGTGACAGATTGTTTTGGAAAATTGAGAAACTTTTACTTATACTGGGGTGGAAAGCGTGGGAACTTTCAGTACTGGCTTTCCACCAGTTTATGCCAAGATGATGTATCTAAATAAATGTGTTCTTTGAGGAAATGAAATGCCTTGGAGTTCGATTTGTGATGGGTGCATTACTTGGAACCTGACACATTGTGGTGAGACAAATTGCCTCATCAAAATATGCAGTTGATTCAGTTGCATCAATACATTTTGCCTTCTGTTCACTGGTCACTCCATTGTGCAATAAAGGAAACTAACTCATGAATCTGTAAGTGTGGGGGTTTTAGTAATACCTTCACAAGTGTAAAACTGTTTATGTATCAGGGTTAAAATTTCTGGATATTTATCTTTTACATTTACAATGGCAATATGCCTTAATGTATTACCCCAGTTTCTCTTCTCCATTTAATTTTTCTTTTTTATTAATTTTTAGTCTGAATGGAACTTTGTATTCCAAAATCATTATTAAGTGTTTTTTTAAAGGGTGAACTTAATGTACAAGCTTATTTCATTTGCAGCATTTTCACAGCCTAATGAGGTTCTGGCAGTGAATGGGATAGTAATAAATCATATCCATTGACTATCATACTCAGTCATAAAGTCATAAATTGGGCCTCAGCTGTTTATCAGAGCTACAATAGGCTGGACTTCCTGGGAAAATGGCAAACTGAACACATGCATGGGGAGAGATTTCTGAAGGATTTCTCCCTGGAGTGTTGCTCTTCTGTCTTTTAACTGAAGGGACTGATATCCCATCAGCCTTTATGATCCTGGTTAGGGTGTGGTTGAAGAACTTTCCCTCAGGACCCTTCAACACAGCTGTAGACCAGCAAATTGCTTCTGGAGTTGAACTCTGAAACTATTTGCATGCCAAAAGCTGGGAGGGGAGGGGTTACAATCTGTTTGGGGGTCGAAGAAGCTGTCATTTTGAAATTCATTTTTCAAACAGACAGTAAGTTATGCCTTCCTTTCTTAATCACCTTCAACAATTATTATTCTATCTTAAGTCAACTTAATAGAGGCTCTTTCTAGCAACAGCCTGCTATACCTTTTTTTTTTATTAAAAAGTTTTGCAAAAAACAAAAATTTTCTTCCCCCCCACATTCCCCCCGCCCTTTCCCTCCCCTCATCCCACCCTCCCCCCCAGACTTCCCAGAGCAAAATACAAGGTATTTCATTTAGCAATCATAAAATAGATTAAGCTACTTATCCTCCGACTACTAACTCCCCCCCTGAAACCTTAACTCCACTATAGGTAATAAAATACTTCTAATACTTAACATTCAATCATAAGCTATATGATATTTTCTTGTCTGATACTTATTTTGAATATAGTCAATCCATCTTCTCCATTCTGATACATATCTTTCTTGTGTATAGTCCTTCAAATACGCTGAGATTTTCGCCATTTCTGCTAGGTTCGTTACTTTCAGTATCCACTTTTCAATAGTAGGCAAAGAGTCCTTCTTCCAATATTGCGCTACCAACAGCCTAGCTGCTGATATTAGATTCAAAATCAATTTAGTCTCTACTACTGTACAGTCCATAATTATACCCAGTAGGAACAATTGAGGAGTAAATTTCAACCTTCTTTTCAAAATATTCTGCATCACCCACCAAATTTTTATCCAAAATGCCTTGATTTTCTTACATGTCCACCATATATGATAATAGGTTGCATCATTACATTCACATCTCCAACATTTAGCTTGCAAATTAGGGTACATACATGACAATTTTTTAGGATCTAAGTGCCATCTATAAAACATTTTATAAAAATTCTCTCTCAGATTTTGTGCTTGCGTAAATTTAACATTTCTGACCCAAATCTTTTCCCACGTTTCCATCATCACTGGTTCCTGAAAGTTTTGTGCCCATTTTATCATACAATCCTTAACCAATTCGTTTCTGAATCTATTTCCAATAATGCATTATACAACCTTTTAATATGCATCTGGCTTTGGTCTCTAATCTGTTTCACCAGATTTTCCTCATTTTGCATAACACCAAATTTTTGATCTTCCCTCCATCTATCTTGGAGCTGACCATACTGAAACCAAGTATCAATTAAATTAGCTGATAGTCCTTTCCTTACGTATATGACTAGTCCATTTTTCTTCTCTGGTGCTGATGCCACAAAATGTGTACCTAATCTTGAATTTATGAAGTATTTTTGATCTAATAATCTGATATGTGTTTCTTTTTTGTGGTGAATTTAGGCCATTGACATTCCAAGATAGGAATTTAGTTGCCATCTTTAGCCTTTTGAAGCCTTGTGAGCATCAGCTGAAGCTCCTCTTCTACCTTACTCTTCGGCCTAGCCCGCCCCCCCACTGCTTCTGTTTTTTGAACTTCTTGAGATAAATCTTGAGATTGTTGCTTTTTTGATTGTTGTTCTTGAAGTTTATAAGTTGACCGGGTCAGTCGTTGTACTTTCGGCTTTCCCTTCTTAGGTGGTTCCAAAGTTGGAGGTAAGCCCCCAAGATCCAAATCTTCTTCCACGATAATTCCTCCAGCTGCAACTTCAGCATAGGTTTGTATCTGTTTTCCATCTTTTTCTTGCTGTAACAACTCTGTTTTCTTCCTCCCCCCCCGCCCTGGTGAGAGTGGGTATCCAGCCTTTAAAACATTTACATAGAAATCTTTTGCCTTCCAAACTGTATTAAACCGGTATCTTTCTCCATTATAAGTCACTATTAGACCAACTGGAACATCCCATCTGTATGCCACTTGTTGGTTTCTCAGCTCATTTACCAAAAAGCCAAAGTCTTTTCTATTTCTCAACATCTTTGGAGGAATCTCTTTCAAAACCACCACCTCTTGCCCAGCCACTTGAACTTTATTCTTGTAAGAAGCTTGTAGAATATCATTTCTGACCCTCCTAGTTGTGAAATAGACCACCACATCTCTTGGCAGCTGTCTTTGTTTTGCCAACCAGGAATTAACCCTGTTACCAATTCATCATCCACTTTTTCTGTTCTGGTCATGACATCACCCATTTTGCTTTCCAAATTTAAATTGGCTTCATTAATTTCTTTAACTTTCCCATCAAGCTGGATAACAAGGTTTGACAATCCTGATACAGCATAAACAATATCATCTCTTATTTTATCGTGTTCCTCTGCAACCGCTTCCTTGATCGAACTTATATCCTCCTCAATTTTCTTAAATTTCCCTTCCACAAGTAGTGTTAAATTATTCATTGTTGTGGCTTGGTTATTCATAGCTTCTGTCATTGCTGTTGCTTGATTATTCATGGCTTCTTTCATAAATTCTTTAAAATCATTAAGTGCTGCATCTTTAGCAACTCCTGGTTTCACTTGTCTAGAAGCCATTTTTTTTCCTCCCCTCTTTTAAGGAGATCTTTAAAAGCCACAAAATCTTTGAAGATGTTTATAATTTATAGTCTCTAATTTGCCAGGCAGAATAGTTTTTTTTTTCCTTCCCTCCACAAGCTCTCAGCTCCCAGCAGTTAATAAGCAGCTAATCCACTCTCCCAGCGCAAAGTTCTCAAGGACTTTCATTTCTGGCTTTCACTTTTAAAACCATAACAAAGACGCCATCTTCAGCCTCCAGCTCAATAAGATTCAAATTGCAACAAAGTAACTTCGGAGTTAAGCTCTGCACTTTTAAGGCATGATCTCCTGTTTTCCGCTCTGCCTGCACTTGTAATCAGTCAAACTCACTTTAAAAGCAGGATCGGATCGCGGCTTCTTGCTCTGCCTTTGCAGAGTCGTCCTGGTTCCGGAGCTTCTTGGCGGGCTGGCTGGGGAGCTCTCACCCTCCAAGCCTCTGGAAATGTTCCAGAAGGCTTTCGGGGAGCTCTATTCTCGCCCACCAGCTCTCCTCTCCTTCTTTTCCCGAAGGAGAGTTTTTCAGCCGCCAGACAGCCGGTTTGCGCTGTCAAGTCAGCTTTTACGGAGACGCAGGGCTGGCGGTCTTAAAAGACCATCCACGGAGCCTGCGGTGCCGACCGGAAGTGGGCCTGCTATACCTTTTTGAAGTCCTGTGCCATTTTAGGGACTTGTCGTAAAGAACAAGGAAGAAGGCTGCTAAGGCAAGCCAAATAAGGAAGCGTGCTGAGAGAAAAAAAGAAAAGTTGATGAAGAAAGATAAAGATTGAAAGTCATGATTTTAGTGTACTATTGTAGTAACTGGTAGCTTGATCTTCTTAGCTGTGGGTGGGTAAATTTTTCTGATTCTGATTCTGACTAAAAGAGGAAGCCAAGATGGTGGAGCAAAGTATTAGAGATATATTTGAAAGGTCTCTAAATAAAATACTTGAAAGGTCTCTTAATAAAATATGCCAATTTGTGGGCCAGTTGCTCTCTGATGATAGAAAATCCTCTTAAAGTACTTCTGAGATGCAAATGTGGAGAAGGTTACCAAACTGCCTAGCCAACTTCACAAGTAGCTGAAAATGCAGAGGAGTATATTGTAGCCTTGGAAGAACCACATATTAACTTTCATTTTCACCCTCATTATTACGGTTCAAATGTAAACCTCTCAACACAACTGAAAGAAGAGTGGGAAGAAAAAAGACAAATTTGGGACTTTTTCTTTAAGGACATTACCAAGATTGAGGATTTCATGATAAAAAGAAAGGATTACAAGTTTTTGATATTTCCAGAGAAGAAGAAAAAATTATTCCATGAAGATAAGCTGGAAGGCATGACAATGAGTTAACTGGAATCAGGATACATTTTTCTCTGCTTGATATGTGCAACTGAAAGAAAAGTTTAACTCAAAATTTGAAAATGTATTATTTTTAACATATATATAATGCTTAAGTAACGCTTAAAGTAGGCAAAAGCTATTGAAAATGTATTTGAGAGTACTTGTAATAAGAGAAAGTTAAAGAAAATGATGTACTAGTTTAAAGAAAAACTCTGTATGTTAAAAAGGATGTTTATAAAAGAAAAAATTCTATAAGGGAGTTTGGAGGAAAGGAAGCTAAATGCAATATTGAAGTTTAAAGCTTGGATGTTAAAGTCAAAGAAATAAGATATATTAGAAAGTTTTGATTTTAAAAAAGTGCTTTTTGTTTTTTAAAAGTTTAGTACTTTGAGGGAAAGGGGAGGGTGAAAGAAAGGGGGAAAAAAGGTCCCCCCCTCTTCAGTAAAGCCAAAGAATTTGAAAGAATACAATAAATTTTGTAAATAAAAATGGTAACAGTTCACAAAAATTCCTAGGTGCAAATAGAAATACACATTATTTCCATAGCAAGGAAGATAAAGCAGGAATGGTTAAATTGAATTAAATTAAGTTAAATTAAATTTAAAAAGATTTGAAAGAAGCAAAGCAGTTCAATCCTGACATGCAGACCCCTTGAAGGAAAAGGGCACTGGAAAAAAAATCTTGGCTAGAACTATTGTTTCAATTCTAGGTTTTTCTGTGTAAGGCAGTTTCTCAATATCAGGTAGCTCTTCCAGTCTTTCTCTGGTTACTGAAGTCCGATGGCTGATTTCTCATTGGATCTGAAGTTTAATGGCCCAGCAGTGAAATAGGTGGTGGCATTATGATATTCTGTGAATACTGGACAAAGGTGCTTGTGCAAGTAGAAGAAGCAATGGTTTTAGCTCAAAATGGTATCCTCTTTTGTTCCTGAGGAGGTTAGGCTTGTATTTATGAAAGAATTCTTAACATTGTACTTCAAACTGTCCTTTATATTGGAGATAAGAGCCTTGGTAGTACAGGGGTTTAAGGCACCCTGTTATTAAGCTTATTAAGACCAGCTGCCTGCAATTACTGCAGGGTTCGAATCTCGCCAAGGCTCAAGGTTGACTCAGCCTTCCATCCTTTCTAAGGTAGGTGAAATGAGGACCCAGTTTGTAGGGGCAATAAGCTGACTTTGTATAAATATACAAAAGGATGAAGGCTATTGCTGAGCACATTGTAAGCCGCCCTGAGTCTTCGGAGAAGGGCGGCATATAAATCAAATTTTTTTAAAAAAAGATAAACATAGAGCTTGGAATCATAGGACTGGAAGGTACTCAGGAGACTTCTATTCCAACCTTGTGCTCAAGGCAGGAGCCTTATACCATCCCAGTCAAATGGCTGTCTAGTCTATTTTTGATAATCTCTAGCAATGGAGCACCCACAACCGCTGGCAAGTTATTCCATTAATATTGTTTTTAATGTCAGAAAAATTCTCCTTATCTGTAGATTGTATCTCTTTTTGACAAACTTCCACCCATTACTTCTTGTCCTGCCCTCTGGTGCTTTGGAAACAAGTCAATCCCCTCTTCTTTATGACAGCTCCTTAAGTACTGAAAGACAGTTACCATGACCTCCCTGATTCTTCTCTTTGATAAGAAATATACATACTTAGGCCCTTCAACCTGTCATCATATAATTTAGCCTCCAGACCCTTTATCATCTTTGTTGTTCTTCTCTGCACATTTTTCCAGGGTGTCAACATCTTTTTTGTATTGTGATGACCAGGAAAAGCCAGGCAAAGGGTGAAAAAGCTGGAGCTACCTGTGCTGGTTAAGGCTTGATCAGACATAGGCCCTGTAGCATTCACCTTCAGTCCTTTTCTCATGGATCTTTTATTTTTCCTGCTTCAGAGCTGCCTGCCAGCCACTTTTCTCCAGCCCTGCAGCAAAGTGTGAAAACTGCAAAGGGACTGTTACGGTTGCTCAGGGCAACAGGAATTTATGACCAGCTTTGCATCATAATGTTCCAAAGGGGAACATTTTGTGCTGAAGAGTTCTCCTCAAGATTTCTCCCAGCAGCCTGGCTTGGGCCTCAGTTGCTGTAGGCTACAGGAGCTGAAAGAAGCATTGTATGAATTGCTGGGAGCAAGAAATGAATGAGAAAACTGAAGAGTGCTGAAGAGTTCTCCCCAAGACTTCTTCCAGCAGCCAAACAGAGGCTTGGGCCTCTGTTGTTGTAGGCTACAGGAGCTGAAAACAGCCTTGTGTGAATTGCTGGAGCAAGCAAGGAATAAGAAAACTGTAGTCTGTAAGCAACCCTCCATTCATCTGCTTCCTCCCATTTTTCCAAAGCCTTTGCACAAACAAAGTCTGGAGAAAACAGCTTCAAGCTCTGAATTTATTTATTTATTAAATTTATATGCTGCCCATCTCATTCTGAAAAGCAACTCTGGATAGCTTACTATTATAATCATAAAAAATGTAAAAAATAAAACTAAAAAAACTACAAAACAAGAAGCAAAAAAAGGCAAGATCAATAAGGTGATAGCATCTTCTCAGTTAATACATCAACAATCTCCAGTGTTGAGCACCCCCCTCAATTTCTAATTGTTAGGTGTTTTGTGCCAGCCATGGCAATCTCTTCAAAGGCCACCAGATGGGGCAAAGAGGCACCTTTGATCCCACTGGTGGGTCAAGAGGCTCCAGCCCCTGCAGCCCCATTGGGGAAAATTAATGGCCCTCGGGCCCCCTCACACCTTGTAAGGGAGGGGCCAGGGACCCCTATAAGAACCCCTGCACAGGGGCTGCTCCCTGCTTTCCCTGCTCTTGTTCGACTCTCCTATGGGACTGACCCATGGGCTCAATCCAGGCATGGATGCCTCCATGCCTGGGAACTTATTTTACTCTACTTTTACTTCTAAATAAAGACTTAATTTGATTGCATCCTTGCGTGCTGACCTTTTCTTGGAAGCACCCTCAACGAACCATCGTTCTTTGTGAGATCCCTCACAAAGTGGTAGCCAAGATGGTTTGAGGCAATGCTTCCAAGCCAGCAGAAGCAAGATGCCAGGAGATTCCAGCAAGAACTCCCAAGAGATGGATGGTAGGACTTCCCCGGTTATGACCAGGAGTCTCCAAGCAAGGATGGCAACCCTGCATCCAGTCCCTGATGCGAGCTTCGATCCAGAGGAGGATACAGATGATCTCTATGCCCACAGAGGACCCAGCGGAATGCAAGGGACCCCTTTGCATGCTTCCTTGCAGCTGCAAGCCACAGAGGAAGGCATGGAAGACCAGCAGTCCACCCAGGACTGCTAGGACACCGGGGAGGAGGCCAGGGACCAGGCCACCCCCAGCATAGACCAGCTCACTGGTGAGAAATGCAGAGAGCTGCTACCGAACGCTCCTAGCAACCCGAGGGACGCCAGGAGCCCAGCCACGTGGGACACCAGCGCAGGGGGCCTCTGGACACGGGGTAAGTCCTTCCCCAGCACCCAGGAAGCTCCCCAACATGGCACCGGCCACCCTGGGGGATCCCGGGGACCCGGAGCTTTTGGCGGGAAAGTCCCCGCCAAATCGCAACCTGCAGCTTCCGGGGCCAACCGGAAGCAACATGGCGGCCCCCAGGCCACCTACTCCAGCGAGGCTTGGTAGGCCTCAGCTAGGCCATGAGGCCCAGCAACGGATGGCATCCAGCCAAAGCAGCATGCAAACTGCTTCCCCCCCCCACCGGCAAGCCTCGAAGTCTGCCCAGCCACTCCTGCTGCAACGGGCATCAGGGCTGCAATCCAAGTCCTGGTCGTAGCTCTGGAGGCCACGATGATTGCGGCCTCAACCTCGGGGGCAGCCAGCCTCCCTCAACAACCCTAGGGGACCAGCGAGCCCCCCAGTCAGGACCCAGGTCTCCAGAGAGCCCCAGAAGAACCCCTGGGGGCTCCAGCCTTCCCAACACCCCCACCGAGGCAACGGAGGACTCACCTGGATGACTTCATGGGGCCTCCAGCCGAGCCTCCCACCTCCCAAGATGGCTGCCTCCTCCAGAGTCTTCAGGACCAGCAGTGAGCCCTTCCAGGCGATCCTCAGCATTTTTGGGCTTTTCCAGCCCCATCCTGCAGCCTTCGCCCCCTGGTAAGTGTTCCAGTACCAGGGGGGCTTCCAGAAGACTCTTCAGAGCTTCACAGGCCTGGGCCCAGGCCTGGCCCTGAAGCACAGAGGGAGAGGTCCGCTCCTGTTGGCTCCTGGGCTGGAATGAGTTCTGAGCATGCTCAGTTGGCCCCATCTGAAAAGGAGAAAAATAATCAGAGAAAAATACCTACACGGGCCAGCAGAGGGATCCTTCTCCCATTTACTTCAATGGAACCAAAGCAGAGATACCAAGGACTGCAAAATACATCAGCATTTTCTGCCCCAGCTGTGTCTGTTCTCCCAAATAACTTTGAAAAATTACATCTGGGAGGGGAAAATTTTAACATATGGAATAAAGAGATACAGGTATGTCTCTTAAAAGAGGGGACCCTAGAAATGGTTTTAGACCCCCCACCTTTCCTTTGGGGGCCTCAAGAAGAGTGGTACTACAGGAGAGCCTATACCACTCTACTGAGCTCACTGGATGCTAAATTGTACCCTAGCATTCCAGATAGGCTCACAGCTGGTGAAATTTGGGGGTTGTTATATAGCTTATTTAATTGTGATAACTTGGGCTCCACCACAAGACTCACAACGGAGTTCTATAACACCAAGCTAAAATTCGGGGCTAGCATGGCTGAGCACCTGGGAAAGTTGAAGGCACTCAGGGCAGAGCTGGTGCTCAGGGACTACCTCGTGACTGAGGCCAACATGATCACTGTCATTCTGGCATCCCTGGACAAAAGTTGGGACAATTTTATTGTCTCACTAGAGGGAACCAGAAAGGAAGCCATGACTCTGTCCTCCCTCACAGGGAGGCTTAATGAGGAAGACAGGAGGCGTAGAGATGCGGGAGAGTACAGCAGGGCCACAACTCATCGCATCAACAGAAGGCACCAGAGTTCAGAACAGGTTAACGCTCTACCCAACTCATCTGTGGCTCTGAGGAGCATCTGAAGAAGGACTACCCCCATTACCAGCAAGGACCTAAGCGTGGTTCCAATCAAGGAAGGGGCAGGGGGCAGAGAAGGGGGCCTGGTGGGGGCAAAGATGGTGCTAAGGGCAATTTTGTGTATACTAGTTACCTCACCCCCCGCCACAAAGGCTAATGGCCCTACTGGCCTCTGGTTACTGGACTCTGGGGCTTCATCTCACATTGCTAACTTGAGGCAAGGCTTTAAGAGGTTAAGGAGAATTAACTCCTCCATTAAGGTTGCAAATGGTAACAATGCTTTGTTTGTTGGGGAGGGCACTGTCTCTGTACCAGGGCTGGGCAATGTCGAAGGTGTATTACATGCTCCCTCTATAGCCAATAACTTGTTAAGCATAACCAAGCTATGTGATGATGGCAGGGTGGAGGTATTGTTTTGCAAAGGGGGAGTGTCAGCATTCCAAATTAGGCTTTCTTCCAGCGCTGACATAACAAGTTGAAGCAGAAAGAGCGGAAGCTTGATTTATTGCTGAGATGAACTTTTACCTAGTTTTGTTTATACAGATAGGGTTTCCTGGGAGACGAGGGTGGGGGCTGCATTCCTGTGAAAAGAACGTGCCGGGATGTAGAGATGGATCTGTATGATGACCAATGGGACGTGGGGGCTGGAGAGCGGAAGAGGAGGGGGTTGGAAGGAGGGGCCAGTTTGGCTGCAAATTTGAGTCAGAAATGTCGGATTCTGCTATGCTTAAAAATAAAATGTTTCATTAGACAGCTTGCGCTTGAGAATGAAGTTTATTCAAGATAGCACCGAAACCTGACAGACAGCCAAACTCTCCTCCAAATCCAGGCTGGCTGAGTTTAAATCATCCCGTTCCCTCCCAGACATCTGGTCGGACGGACTATGGCTGAAGCCAAGCTCTCGGAGGAAAGCCTGCTTCAAGAAACGGGAGGAGCAGAAGCGGTCGTGATTCCAGCCAACTTGGAAAATACAAAGGTAAAAGATAAAGAAAAACCCCTAAGTGAATTGGGAAGGGCGAGCTGGGGATGGGAATGGCAGCGAAGCCCAGACAAGGCAGCACCTCCCCACCCCACGATGAGAGACGAGGCAGAGGACTACCAACACCAAGGCTGGCCCTCCAGAGCTCAGCACAGAGAGGAGAGGGCAGAGAGGGAGGAACCACCCCAGTTCAGAGGGAAATTCGATGGTGACCCAGACAACCTCGCCCAATTCCTCGATTCAGCTGAGATATACATAGAGCGGTTCGGACACCTCTACCCTTTCCCCAGAGCCCTAGTGAATGCTATCTCGGAAGGGCTGGAGGGAGAAGCAAAGAGGTGGTCAGCATCACTCTACAAATACAGGGCCCCCCAGCTACAAAATGCGGATGGGTTCTTGCAACTATTGAGAGCCCGTTATGAGGAGGAGGAGGAGGACCCCTATGTGGAAGACGAGCTCAGAAACCTAATGCAGAGGGGGAAGCCTATCAGAGAGCATATCCGTGAATTCAGGAGAGTCATTGGGACACTGCCTCCTCTACCAGAGCGATTGCTGGTGTATTTTTTTAGAACAAGCCTAGATAAAAGAATTTCCCAAGTGACTGCCTATCGTGACATCCCAAACCGACTCGCTGAATGGTTCCGGGTAGCGATAAAAGTCGACAGAGGGCTGCGGGCGAGTGACACGTCAAAACCACCAGACGGAAAGGAGAGAGGCCGACCAGTCCAGGGGCCACTCAATAGACGAGAAACCCCAACATCACAGCCCTCCTACAGACCAACTGCCCCACGGAGCCCACTGAAATGCTACAGATGTGGGGGAAGCGGCCACATAGCAGCAAGATGTGGAACGCCTAGACCGGGACCCGATCCACCACCCAAAGCACGGCCGGAACGAGGGCCCAAGCGCGTCACCCACGTACTGCAGGAAGCTCCCCAAATCCCTGAGTTTTTCGCTCATCTGACCGAAACCAGAGGAATCCCAGACGAGAGAGATCAGTTCCCCGAACCCTATGACACGGAAGACGAAGGCGAGGATGACCCGATGGTGAGTGGACCCGTCCACCCTTTTCTTTTCCCCATACGCCTAACAGCCCCCAAAACAGGGGCCCAAGAGACTTTCCAAGCCCTAATAGACTCGGGTAGCACACGGTGCCTAATCAACCTACCCACAGTTCTAAAATTGGGAATCCGAGCTAAACAGCTCAAACAACCAATTCGCTTCGAGCAAGTTGATGGGTCCCTAGTGGGAGGAACGTATGCCACACATTTGACTGAACCCGTGAGACTAGAACTCGCAGATCACTGGGAGACGATCCGCTTCATAATAGCCCCCAAGATGACAGAACCAGTCATATTGGGACTCTCATGGCTCGACAAATGGGGCCCAATCATCTGGTGGCAAGAGGGAACCCGCAGGCTGAGAATAGCAAAGGGGCCCCAACCCCTGCCGCCCCGACCAGAAGAATTCCCTCCCACGCTGAAACCCCAAAGCAGCCCTCCACTACAGAAGAAAACACCACCAACACAAGGGCCCCTCCCAGAAGGTGCAGCAAAACAATTGGCAGCCGCACCCACCACCGCTTGTAACGCAAACCAGATCCCAAGGGAGTACCAAGACCTTGCAGGGGTATTCAGCGAGGCCGAGTGTGACATTCTGCCCCCCCACCGCGAGACCGATTGTGCCATCGAGATTATCCCAGGAGCAAAACTACCCAAACCTAAAATGTATGCAATGACGCCCCGAGAAATGCAGGAAATGCGGGACTACATAGACAAAAACTTACAAAGGGGATTTATTGAGCCAGTGAAACCAAGGGTAGCGGCGCCGGTCATGTTTAAAGAGAAAAAGGACGGCTCCATGAGACTGGTGGTCGACTTTCGAAGTATCAATGCTGTTTGCGTACACAACTTGTACCCCCTCCCCCTCATGAAAGACATGTTAGCCCACCTAGCTAAAGGGAAGGTTTTCACCAAACTAGACCTTCGAGAAGCTTATTACCGAGTACGCATAAGGGCAGGAGATGAATGGAAACCAGCATTCAACTGCCCCCTGGGTAGTTTCCAGTTTAAAGTAATGCCTTTTGGATTGCAAGGAGCCCCGGCAGTGTTCATGCAGTTAATAAACGAAGTCTTACATGAACACCTTTACAAAGGGGTCCTCGTCTACCTGGACGATATTCTTATCTACACGGAGACCATAGACGAACATATACCCCTCGTCCGCCAAGTACTGGAAAAACTGCTACGGGCAAACCTATATGTCAAACTGCCAAAATGCGATTTCCACCAATCACGGCTAGACTACCTGGGCTACCGAGTATCAAATGAGGGGATAGAGATGGACCCAGCCAAGGTCCAATCAGTTCTACAATGGCAGCCCCCTCGCACCCGCAGACAACTGCAAAGTTTTCTAGGTTTTGCGAATTTCTACAGACAATTCATCCCCTCATTTGCGAAAATTGCCAAACCTTTGACAGACCTCCTAAAGACAGGAAGCCCAGCGATGAAACCTCGCCCGGGACAACCCCTACAGTGGGACCTGACCTGCCAACAGGCATTTGAGACGCTAAAAGGACTGTTCGCGAAAGAACCTGTCTTAAAACACCCGGATCCAGAACAGCCTTTTGTCATCCAAGCAGACGCAAGTGATGTGGCAGTAGGAGCCGTGTTACTCCAAAAGAACAACCAAGGGGATCTACAACCCTGCGCCTACACCTCCCGCAAACTCACTGATACGGAGAGGCGATGGGCGGCGTGGGAGAAGGAAGCGTTTGCAGTAAGGTGGGCCTTGTTGACCTGGCGGCACCTTCTAGAGGGAGGCCAGAAACCATTTGAAGTCTGGACTGATCATAAAAACCTAGAGGCCCTAAAAACCCCACGAAAACTGTCGCCCAGGCAAGTGCGGTGGGCACAATACTTCAATCGTTTCAATTTCGAGCTTAAGCACATCCCAGGTGGGAGAAATTTCCTGGCTGATGCCCTCTCCCGGATGCCCCAATACAACAGTGAGCGGGAGCAGGTAGTGAATGCCATCATCCCCTCCACCCAAGCTGCGGCCCAAGTGATCACCAGACGGCAACGACGTGACCAGCAAGGCCAACTTGCAAGTGACTTAACTGCAAAATTAAAAAATGAAACACTGACAGACCCCTGGTATCGGGACAATCAACATCTCTTGACAAAAAGAGATGAACTAGCATGGAGGGGGACAAAGCTCTATGTCCCACAGAGTTTACGCATCCTGATTCTCAAGAGGAGCCACGATGTTAAACCAGCAGGACACTTCGGGTTCCTAAAGACTCTGCACCTAGTACGGAGGCAGTTCTGGTGGCCACATATGAGAAAGGACGTAGACAGTTATGTAAAAAGCAGCACCATTTGTGCCACGATGAAGACAAGGCCAGGGTGCCCGCCTGGATTGTTGCAACCAGTAGCCAAGCCAACAAGACCATGGGAGGAGATTGCAATGGACTTTATAGTAGACCTACCGAGGAGCAGTGGAAATAAAGTGATCTGGGCTGTAATAGACTTATTCTCCAAACAGGCACACTTCATTCCTTGTAGTGGACTGCCTTCAGCCCGTCAGTTATCCAAACTGTTCCTGAAACACATTTACCGCCTACATGGAGTCCCCAGGAGAATCATTTCCGACAGAGGGGTCCAGTTCACAGCAAAGTTCTGGAGGGAGTTTCTACGGTCCATAGGTTCATCCCAAGGGCTCAGCTCAGCATTTCACCCGAGCACCAATGGGGGGGCAGAAAGACTGAACGCTATGATAGAACAGTATTTAAGATGCTACGTCGACTACCAGCAGTCCAATTGGGCAGACCTCCTATCTTTTGCGGAGGTTGCATATAATAATGCTGTCCACAGCAGCACGGGGCTAACCCCGTTCAAAATAGTGAGTGGCATGGATTTTGTTCCCATGCCAGAATACCCGAGGGAGCCCCCTTCCTCAGTCAGTTTGACCGACTGGATGGCAATGTTGAGACAAACGTGGGAAAATGTTAAGAGGGCGCTGGCAAAGGCAGCTCAATCTTATAAGGACCAAGCAGACAAGCACCGAACTCCCCAAAGACCATTTCAGCTAGGAGAGAAAGTTTACCTCTCCACCAAGTACTTGAGACTTAGACTCCCAAGCAGGAAATTGGGCCCAAAATTTATAGGACCATTTCCTATAATAAAAATAATCAACCCCGTTACAGTGCAATTGCAGTTGCCACGGCTTTTGGGGAAAATTCACCCCGTTTTTCACAGTAGCCTTCTAAAACCTGTAGTGGGGTCTACTTTAAGGCCAACACCACATGAACCTCCTGGGCCCCTGGTTGTTGGGGGCCAAACGCACTACGAAGTGCAGCAGATTCTTGATTCAAGATGGCACAGGGGGCGCCTTCAGTACTTAATTAAATGGAAGGGTTACCCATTGTCAGAGGCTTCCTGGGTGAAGAGCGCAAACATCCAAGCTGATCGCCTTATAGCAAAATTACATGCAGACCACCCGGGAAAGCCGGGAGGGGGGGTGCACAGCCAGGGAGGGGCTGATGAGACTAATCTTGTTGTGTTTTCCCTATGGGATAGGTGATGTTGCAGAAGTGAAGGGAGAGAGGCCGGATGTCAGCGTTCCAAATTAGGCTTTCTTCCAGCGCTGACATAACAAGTTGAAGCAGAAAGAGCGGAAGCTTGATTTATTGCTGAGATGAACTTTTACCTAGTTTTGTTTATACAGATAGGGTTTCCTGGGAGACGAGGGTGGGGGCTGCATTCCTGTGAAAAGAACGTGCCGGGATGTAGAGATGGATCTGTATGATGACCAATGGGACGTGGGGGCTGGAGAGCGGAAGAGGAGGGGGTTGGAAGGAGGGGCCAGTTTGGCTGCAAATTTGAGTCAGAAATGTCGGATTCTGCTATGCTTAAAAATAAAATGTTTCATTAGACAGCTTGCGCTTGAGAATGAAGTTTATTCAAGATAGCACCGAAACCTGACAGGGAGGTCATGTCACTCAAATCAAAAGGGTCATTGGGAATGTTACCATTATAAATGATTTGCCATATTTCTCCCCCGAGTACCCAGCCACAAGAAACAGCTCTCAGGTGCCACCCCAGAAGGGGCCTGCATGCAGAGAGAGAGAAAGGCTCCACAGCCAGCTCCCAGGCTGTCAAAGATGCACAAGACTGAGGCAGTTGCGCCCACACCACCTCAACCAGCACCACGGCCTTCCAAGGCCAATGCGGGCAAGAAACCCGAGCCTCAGCAGGCACCTAAGGCAGATAAGCCCAAAAAAGGGCCTAAAGTGCCAGCACCGCCCAAGGCAACCAGAGCCAAGGGGGTGTCAGTGAGAAAGCCGCTCCATACTAAATGTGCCCACCTCTTACATCGGAGGTTAGGCCATGCGAGCTTCCCAGTGGGTAAAAAGATGGGGGAATTCGCTGAGGGGATTCATCTCCAGGATTGTGAGGTGTTTCTGGACTGTGCCATCTGTAAGAGGACGAAGAGGAAGGCCGCCCCAATACCTAAAGTGTCACTGTGTAAAACTCAATACCCATATCAATTAATACATGTTGATTTGGTTGGGCCATTTACACTGTCCCTAGGAAAGAGGCAGTATTTCCTCATTGCCGTTGATGATTTCTCGAGGTACGGCCATGTGTATAACCTCACAGAAAAGTCTGAAGCCTTTGATGCCATAAAATCATTGTACAACTACGTGAAAACTCAGTACAAGACAAAGATCATGCAGCTGCAGAGTGACCGTGGGGCCGAGTTCATATCCCGAAAATTCCAGGACTGGATAAGGCACAAGGGCATACACCATTTTCATACAGCACCTTTTTCTCCTGCACAGAATGGCATTGTAGAAAAATAAAATGGCATTCTACAGAATGGCATTGTAGAAAAATAAAAAAATAAAAAATAAAAAAATAAAATGGCATTCTACAGACTATGGTGCGCAGCCTGATTGCAGATGCTGGAGTTGCGGAATCGTACTGGGCGGAGGCGGTACACTACGCCAACTACACCCTGAACCGCACCTGGAGCAGCATTAGACCCCATATTTTCTGGTCCATGGTAGGAAGCCAAGTTTGGGACACTTGTGTGTGTTTGGCTCCTATGCTTGGGTGCACATCCCCAAGCAGTTGAGGAAGAAGGGGAGATCCATCTCCCAGAGACTGAGGTTCTTGGGCTGTGCCCTTGGCTCCAAGGCCTACCAATTCCTGGGAGAAGGGGGCAGGACTGTGACCTCCCAATCTGCCTCCTTCGAAGAGGACTCCAATTGGACCCAGATCCACTCAAATGATCTGGGCCCATACATCAACCGGCCCAGCAAAGCCGCACCAACCATGACACTGCCTGAGATAACCACAGACCCTGCCACTGACGAGAGCAAGGAACAGGATGAAGAGGTCAGCCTACCTGATCCAGATGGGGAGGATGAGCATCCAGTCCTGAGGGGGAAGACACGCCATCTTCACCTGACTCTTCACCTCCAGTGATGCTTCAGAGGCCCATGATGCCCAACGCCTGGGACTGAGGGCCTCCACATCCTGGTCATGAACAGCCAGTCAGCGAGGAACCTGCAGAGGAAAAGGATGGTGAGTGGCAGGAGGTCAGAAGGTAAAAGCGGTCCAACAAGGGGGTCCCACCAAAGAGAATTGACATTGGGCACGTCGCGTCCATCAACAGTGTCATGGTCACCCCAAAGATTTTCTCTGACATCCAGGAGCTGCCCATCGAAGAACAGGAGAAGTGGCAGCTCGCGATGGAACAGGAGATGGAGAGCCTGAGAAAACTCAAGGTCTTCACCCCCAGGCAACCACCCAAGGAGAAGAAGGTCATTGGCACAAGGTGGGTTTTCAAGGCCAAACCACTTGCCAATGGCTGCTACCTGTACAAGGCCTGCTTGGTAGCACAGGGGTTCGCCCAACGCTACATGGAGGACTGCATAGAGACCTACTCTCCAACTGTCCGGGCAGAAAGCGTCAAGGCTGCCCTCATAACTGCAGCCACTCTGGGGAAGGAAGTCTACCAATTCGACATCCAGACGGCCTACCTCCACGCCAACCTGGACCAGCAGATTTACGTGAGGGCCCCTCTAGTTACCAACAGGAGGGGGGAAACACATGGTTACTCCAAAAAGGATTATATGGCCTCAAGCAGTCGGGGAAACTCTGGTACGACTGCCTCAAAAAGGATTTAGAGCGAATTGGCTTCAGGGCATCCCATGCCGATGAGTGCGTTTTTACACGTGACACCAAAGGTGACATAGAACGGGTATTGGTTTACATGGATGACCTCCTATACGTAGGGCCTGGCAAGGAAAGGTGTGACGAATTTGCCAAAGCAAATTTACCCTAAAGTCCTTGGGGCGGGTTGACAGCTACCTGGGTATACATATCTTGGCCACTAAAAAGGGATTTGCATTATCCCAGAAAGAAAAACTTGAAGAATTGTTGGCCAAATGTAAAATGGCGGAGTCTAACCCAACGCGTAGCCCCATACAAAGTGATTACGGCCACGATCACAAAGACAGCCCTGACTTCACAGACAATAAATTATATAGATCTGTGATTGGCTCCTTGCTATACATTAGCAATTGAAGCAGGCCTGACATAGCTTTAGCCGTGAATCTATTGTCCAGGCACGTGAAAACCCAAAGGAATTCCACTGGAATGCTGTCAAGAGGGTACTTAGGTACCTCAGGGGCACGGCCGATGCCCTCCTTATGCTGGAGCCAGAGAAGGGGAAGCCAGCCCAGCTCTCCGCTTACTCGGATGCAGATTGGGCTGGTGACACCAAGAGTAGACAGAGCACCTCTGGTTTCCTCATACTGCTAAATGGCTGTCCTATCCATTGGCATGTTAGGCAGCAAAAATTTGTTTCTTGCTCCACGGCCGAGGCAGAATATGCCAGCCTATCAGACACTGCAAATGACTTGATTTGGTTTAATGCTCTGGTAACGAGCATCTGGGTACCTCCTACTCTGCCCATCCAAATTCAGGAAGATAATACGGCCGCAATTGGGATCTCAGGGGCATACGCGGTGGGTTGTAGGTCCCGCCACATAGACATCTGCTACAAGAATGTCAGGCAGCTTGCCAGAATGGGGTTTGTACACATCAAACATTGTAACACTACCGACCAGTTAGCTGACCTGTTTACAAAACCTGTGTCCATTGACTGACACAACCTTCTGTGTAAGTGTTTGTGTTTGTTCCTGTAAATGATGCACACACCTTGTAAGAGAGGGGCCAAGGACCCCTATAAGAACCCCTGCACAGGGGCTGCTCCCTGCTTTCCCTGCTCTTGTTCGACTCTCCTATGGGACTGACCCATGGGCTCAATCCAGGCATGGATGCCTCCATGCCTGGGAACTTATTTTACTCTACTTTTACTTCTAAATAAAGACTTAATTTGATTGCATCCTTGTGTGCTGACCTTTTCTTGGAAGCGCCCTCAATGAACTATCGTTCTTCATGAGATCCCTCACACTTATACAGTGTGTGACATTTTCGCTTGGTAGATCTTCAAGAATCTTAGATAGATCCGAAAGGAAATCCAAGATGAAGACAAAGATCAAGTTATCTTCAGACTTGAATTTGGGCCATAGACTTATATTCCACTTTATAGTGCTTTACAGCCCTCTCTAAGTGGTTTTAGAGAGTCAGCATATTGCCCCCAACAGTCTGGGTCCTCATTTTACTCACCTCGGAAGGATGGAAAGCTGAGCCAACCTTAAGCCTGGTGGGATTTGAACTGCCAAATTTCAGGCAGCCAGTAGTCAGCAGAAGTGGCCTGCAGTACTGCACTCTAAACACTGCACCATCGAGGCTCTTGGATCTACATGGATCTGCATAAGAGCAAAACCTGCAAGGCTGAAAGATGTCCAGGCCCCACTAAAGAGAATCTGAAAGACAGTCCCAAATGCAGCGAAATTTGTCTCACTGTGGTTTCATGTCAGTGGACATGAAGACCCTCCCAAGAGACTAAATGCAGAGAATAAAATGACCAAACTATGTCACTAGTAAAAGCCTCACAGGAGGGTAATACCACAAAGTAAATAGCAGGCGAGCATCAGAGCCCATAAAAAATAGTGTTACCCTCTTGGGCCTCCAGATTATTTATTTATTTATTTCTATTATATTTTTCCTAGAAAATTGTAAGGCCACCCAATTCTACAAGGCTATATAAAAGGATACTGCAAAATCCCCATTCCCTCCCATTCCTGGGGGAAGGCTATTACAAAATCTCCATTCCCACCCCACTCTGGGGCCAGCCAGAGGTGGTATTTGCCGGTTCTCTGAACTACTCAAAATTTCTGCTACTGGTTCTCCAGAACCTGTCAGAACCTGCTGAATAGCACTCCTGGTTTGGGATTAAAGTAATGGGTTAGTTTAGTATAGCCATCCACATTTTTATATTAGTTTGTGGTCACCTTATAGTACAAGTAAGTAGCAAGTGTTTTTATCACTGAAGGATCCAAGATGGTATAATAACATGAAATATAGGGGAGCACCACATACGTAGATATGGAAGTTATTGTGTAAGAGAGTGATTGGAAATCCCCCCCCTTTAACAATAAACTTATTTTAAAATTTAATGCTAGCATTGGGGGACATTTCCGGTATTTCACTGGTTGTCATAAAAATAAGGGCATTATTACGTGATTAAGTAATATTAAATATATATTTTTTTTTATTGTAAAAGTTTTACAATTACATTTTCACCCCATTTTCACCCCCCTAACCCACCCCAAACTCCCCAACCCATCCTCCCTAACCCCCCCTAACCCTCCCCTCCCCCCCGGACTTCCATAGAATGTACCCCATCATTATCCCCTTTATATAAAAAAAGACCTTGAACTTTAAACCCCCCCAACCCCCATATCATTTTTCATCTTCACATAGTTCAAATATTTCTATCTTAATGTAATATAATACTATCAATAAAAAGCTAATTGATACTTCCTAGTTTGATATTTGTTCTGCACATAATCTATCCATTTTTTCCATTCACATTCATAAGTCTCTTGTGAGCGGTCTTTTAAATATGCTGAAATCTTCGCCATCTCAGCGAAACTGGCCATCTTCAAAGTCCATTCTTGAACGGTGGGCAAAGCTTCATTTTTCCAATATTTACCTATCAACAATCTCGCTGCTGTAATCATATACAAAATCAACTTTGTTTCATCCACTGTAAAACCCTTAGCTATACCCAATAAAAACAATTGTGGAGAAAATTGAATTTTTTTCTTCAAAACATTCTGCATAACCCACCAAATTTTTATCCAAAAAGCCTTAACTTTCTTACAGGTCCACCAAATATGAAAATATGTAGCATCTGTACAATCACACCTCCAACATTTTGGCTGAACATTAGGATACATACACGACAGTTTCTTAGGGTCTAGATGCCATCTATAAAACATTTTGTAAAAATTTTCCCTCAAATTCTGCGACTGTGTAAATTTAACATTCTGGACCCAAATTTTTTCCCATGTTTCCAACTTCACTGGTTCTTCAAAATTTTGTGCCCACTTAATCATACAGTCTTTAACTAATTCAGTTTCTGAGTCCCTTTCTAGCAAAACATTATAAAGCCTTTTAATATGCATTGGACCTTTCTCTCTTATATGTCTAACCAATTCTTCCTCATGCAACATAATACCAATTTTTTGGTCCTCTTTCCATCTCAATTGTAATTGATTATATTGTAACCAAGTTAAATTAATCCCTTCGTCCAACAGTGTCTGCAATGTCTTCAGCTGCCATCTGCCCGCATCTGTAAAAAGAACCTCTTTGTATAAAAACCCCCCGAGTGACATTATATTTGTATTCCACAAAGTATGACCAAGATCCAGCCATAGCGGTATTTTATAATCCCATTTGAGTCGGTGCTTCTTCCAAACTCTCATCAAAGAGTCTCTAAGTATATGACTTTTAAATATTTTATCAACTTTGTCATCATAAAATAAGTAAGCGTGCCATCCAAATTCAAGATCAAAACTTTCTGCATTCAATATTCCAGCCTTTTTACTTCCAAACCAATCACTTGTTAAAGTTAAAGCTGCTGCATCATAATATAACTGTAGGTTTGGAAGTTTAAGACCTCCTCTTTCTGGAACATCTTGCATAATTTTCAATTTCACTCTTGGCTTCTTCTCGTTCCAGACAAACTTATTCACTCCAGATTGCCAAACTTTCAGTTGTTTATCACTTTTAAGCACCGGAATCATTTGAAACAAAAAAAGAAATCTTGGCAAAATATTCATCTTAACTGCTGCTATTCTTCCAAGTAAAGACAGCTGCAGTTTTTTCCAAATCTCCATATCTTTCTGCACCTCTCGCCACAACACCTCATAATTATTTTGAAACAATTTCATGTTTGATTCTGCAACCTGAACTCCTAGATATTTTACCTTAGGTACAATCTCAAAACCTGCCCTCCTTTCAAGCTCATGTTTGCGATCTTGTGTCATGTTTTTAACTATCATTTTAGTCTTTTTTGGATTCAATCTGAAACCTGAAACTTTACCATAATTTTGTATAATGTCCTTCATCAAGATTATTGATTCCATTGGTTGTGATAGGGTAACAACCAGATCATCTGCAAATGCCTTTATTCTGTAATCCTCTTGCCTAATCTTTATACCTTTCAAGATATTAGAGTCCCGTATTGTATTTAACAAGACTTCTAGTGTTAAAATAAATAAAAGTGGGGACAACGGGCATCCCTGTCTTGTTCCTTTTTCAATTTTAAACTCTGTTGTCAAACTTCCATTAATAATAATCTGTGCCTTTTGCTCTTGATAAATTGCCGAAATCGCCTGTATAAATTGGTCCCCAAAGTCCATCTTTTTCAAAGTCTTTACTAGAAAATTCCAATCCACTCTATCAAAGGCCTTCTCTGCATCCAAAAAGACCAGCACTGCAGGGATCTGTTTATTCTTCTCAAGATATTCCAGTAAATTTATTACTTGCTTTACATTATCCTTCATATATCTGCCCTCGATAAATCCCGCTTGATCATCATGAATCACCTCTTGAATTACTGGCATCAATCTGTTGGCTAATACTTTTGCATAAATTTTATAGTCATTATTTAAAAGAGATATTGGTCTATAATTTTCCGGTTTTTTAGGACCTACTTGTTCTTTTGGTATCAAAGTAATATATGCTGATTTCCATGATGGGGGTATTTTACCCCCTTGTTGTATATTGCAAAATAAGTCTCTAAGTTGTTCCACCATTTCTGCTTGTAGAGTTTTATAATACACTGCAGTCAATCCATCTGTTCCAGGAGCTTTAGCTGTTTTCAATTGTTTGATTGCTGCAATTATTTCCTCAACTGTTATAGGGTAGTTCATTCTTTCTTTTTGTTGACTAGTAATTTTTGAGACTCTTTTCTCTTCTAGATATTTTTCTATAAGTCCATTCTGTATATCATCTTTGGCATATAATTTAGTGTAGTATTCTACAAAGACTTCTTTAATCAATTTTTGTTGAGAAATTTCTTTCCCTCCAATATCAATACTCTCAATAGTCCGTATACTCTGCTTCTTCCTTAAGGTGTAGGCCAACCATCTTCCCGGTTTATTAGCATTACAAAACGTATTATGCTTCGCATATTGTAAATTTGTTGCAGCTTGCTCCGCCAAGAGCATTTGAAATTGATCTTTCAAAAGTTTTATAGCACCAGATATTCTTTCATCTGTTGGGTTTTTAATGAGTAGCTGTTCCTTATTCTTTATTTCTACTTCCAATTCAAGTCTTTTCTTTTGTCGATTCTGTTTATGTTTAGAGTTCATATAAATGAGTACCCCTCTCATATACGCTTTACTCGCATCCCATACAATTTCAATTGGGGTGCCCTTATTCAAGTTCATCTCAAAAAATTCTTTCATCTGTTTTTTAAGTTCTGTTATATTTTTTTCATATCTAAACAAATTTTCATTTAATCTCCATGACCTTCTCTCAGTTTTTCCCATCTCAATTTCTATCCATACAGAACTATGATCAGTTAAAGTTCTTGGAAATATCTTTGTTCTTTTTGTTTTAACAAGTAAATCATCTGATAACAAAATAAAGTCAATCCTGGAAAAAGATCTATGTCTATCAGAGAAAAAGGTATAGTCCAATTCTTTTGGGTTATAAATTCTCCAAATATCTTTTAATTCCAAATCTTCTTTCATATCAAAAAAAGTCTGTGGTAGTCTGATCCTTACTTTCGCCAAACTCTTTTTATCTAATTTAGAATCAATTACTCCATTCCAATCTCCCATTATTAAAATAGATCTATAATCCCATTGCAATATTTTATTATGTAAAGTCTTATAAAAATGATCCTGTTGTTGGTTCGGAGCATAAATTCCAATCAGAAGAATTTGGCCATTTGCTGTATACAATTCAATTGCAATAAACCTACCACCTTCATCTGCTTCTATAATTTTAGCAGACAATCTTTTATTTACATAAATAACCACACCATTCTTTTTTTCCGAGTTTGAAGCTATAAAATGTGTTCCTAATTTGGAGTTTATCAAATATTTATGATCTTGAGTTCGAATATGAGTTTCTTGTAGACAAATTATGTCATTATTAAATTGTCTCAGATATGTAAATAACTTGTTCCTTTTTTGTGGTGAGTTTAATCCGTTAACATTCCAAGATAAAAGCCTAATTGTCATCTTGACCTTTCTGAAGCGATGAGCTGCCTTGCCTCGCTTCTTCTGAGGTCTTCGGCTTTGCTCCCCCCATAGCTTCACTTTGTGTGGTGCTTTTAGCTCCCCCTTTATGTTGACTTACTTGTTGTTGTTTTTCTTTTATTTGCTTGGAGACTGTGCGAGTTATACGTTGGTCCTTAACTTCAGGTGTCCGAGCTGGATCCAAAGCAACATCTCTTGTTGACAAAATTGGTGAAGATTCTAGCAGGGATTCCTCCATAAGGCCTCCTCCTCCTACAGCTCCCTGCATTTCCACTAATTCCGTCTGCTTGGACTGTTGTTCCCTCTCCTGCTGAAATTGCTTTTCCTTATCACTTTTTATCTCCAGCATTGTAGGTGTACGTGGGGATGATGATCTTTCTTTAAGAATATTATAGTAAAAATATTCCGCCTTCTGAAAAGTATTCAATCGGTGTCCTTCTCCATTATATTTCAAAATTATACCAGTTGGGGCATCCCACCGGAATGGTATTTCTTGCTTTTGCAATTCATTCACTAGAAACCTATATTCTTTTCGATCTTTTAACATCTTAGGTGGTAGTTCCTTATAAACTCCAATTTGAGCTCCCTCCACTTGCACAGAGGAAAGAAAGGATCTTTGCAAAATATCATTTCTTATTCTTCTGTCTGTAAAATATATCACCACATCTCTGGGTAATTTTCTTTGTCTAGCCACCCATGAATTTATTCTATAAATTTTATCTATTTTATAGACCACGTCTGCTGGATCAATTTTTAACAATACAGCCAAGGCATCTGAACAAATCTGTCTCAAATCTTGCCTATCATTTTCTTTTATTCCTCAAAGCCTAATAGCGAATTCCATGGATCGAAACTGTAACATTGTAATTTCATTTTCAACTCTCTGCACTTTATTATCCACATCAACAATTTTAGAATCAGTATCCTTCATTTTAACATTAACTTCTGATTTAAATTCTTCCAGTTTGGAATCCACTTTGCTAATGGTTTCTGCCAGATCAGAAACCACATTTGTCAATTTGTCAGACACCTTGTCATAATTCTCTTTCATTGCCTCTTTGAATTCATTAATTTCTTCCGGGTTTGTCTGCCACCGGCGAAGACGGTCGTTTTTGAAGGACCGCCAGCCCCGCCGCCTGTAGAGCCGCTCCGAGTGAGGGGAGCGGCTTGAAAACTCCTAAATCCCGAGGATTCGAGGAGAAGAGTGAAGCAAGAGGCAGGTCGAGCCCCTGTGAACCCCCAGAAGTTTGCTACTGGGGAGGAAACGGGTGCGGCTCCCTTTCAACTTGCGGAGACTCCGGACGGCGTGGGACAACTCTGCTTGTCAGAGCAAGCCGGCTGCAGCAAACATTTAAATTGATGAAAAATAATTTTACTATAAAACAACCTCAACCCCCAAACCAAGAAACTGCAAGTAACTCTTTGTTTTTGAACTTTTGATTTGGGAAAAGGCTAGAGTGAGCGGAACGGCTTGAAAAAAAAATGGCGCCGTTCCAGCGTTAACGAGCTGAAAGGGAGAGTGATCTTGCAAAGCTATTTGAACAAGCTACATTGTAGCACTGCTTGTAGCAAGTGAACAGAGAAGAGTGGAAGAAAAAATTCCTCTTAACATAAACCTGAGCTTGCTTCAGCTTACTTAATTTCTAATTTGGTTAAATCTGGGGGACTTTTTCAAAGGACTTTGTGGAGGTGCAAAGGAAAAAAGACTTCCTTTTTTTAGAAAAGTTAATTTACGTGGCAGAATGGCTTCAAAGAAACAGGAAGGAAAGGCTGCAGGGGAGGGATCTCCCACTCATAAACCGGAACAGCAGCCCCCTCCCAGCCAGCAGGGTGAGGGAAAGGACTTTGATGTTCAAAATTTGAAGGACTTTATTACCCAGGCTCTGGATGATAAATTTCAAAAATCACAACAGGAAATGAAGGAAGAAAGTAATATTAAATATATTAATAAGTAATGTTTCATTCAGATTTATAATACTATATATATAGAGAGAGTAATTAATGTTGCATTCAGACTTGTAATACTCTCTCTATATAACGCAGTGTTTTTCAATCTAGGCAGCTTGAAGATGTGTGGTTCCAACTCCCAGAACTCCTTACCAGCCATGAAATCTGGTTGTTGAAATCCATACATTTTCTTTTTCTTTTTTTAAATTTTTTAAATTATTTTTATAACACAATATAACAATACAAGACATACAACATTTATAAACGCGTTCTCTTTACAGCTATTACATGGCGATCTTCTTTGTTATTTCCAATTTCCCCTTCTTTCTCTTTATATTATTCCGATTTACTACTTGTCCCTGACATTTTAATTACTATATATACAATATATTTCTCACATTCATATCTATTTCCTATTTTTTTAAAAAAGTTTTTTTTTTATTTTTTAAAACATGAAACATAAAATACATCTTTTTAGAGCAAGGATTTGATCCACTATAAAGTAAATACAATTACTCACATTCTCTCAACCAATTTTGTTCCAAATTTTATCCATTTATCTCTTTAAAAAAAAAAGAAAAGAAAAAGAAATCTTATTTTAAACATTCTACTATGTCACCCTAAATTCTAAACAATTATTTCCAAATAGACATCTTTCCAAATCTTTGTCATTTTAACAATCAATATTTCATATATATTCCTCATTTCTAAGACCCATTACATCGAGTCTATATTGTACCTCTTTTAAATGGCAACTAGTATCCGTAATCTTGACAAAGAATATTTTCCTCCACTCTTAATTGTTTCTAAATCAATCAACATTTCCATCTAAAATTTGTCACTCCCAAAATAATTTATTTTAAAGTCTAATATTTAACTGATTCATAATTTAAATAGCTATTTCCCAACAGTGTTTTCCGCCACTTCTATCTCTATTTATTTAACTGGTTCACAGTTTGGCTTAACTATTCTCCAGTATTGTCTCCTCCACTTCCTCCTGAGTTTATTTTTTGGCTGGTTCGCATCTTAATCAGTTGCTTTCCAGCGTTGCTTTCCTCCACTCCTAACCTTACTTATTTGAGCTGGTTCACAGTATAATTTAAACTGCATACCAACGTTATCTCCTTCAATCCTCCTAAATCTATTATGAAACTGGTTCGCAACTAAAATAGTTGTTTCCCAGCAATGCTTTCCTCTGCTCCAACCTCTATTTTTAACTGGTTCACAACTGTATTTCAGTTGCTCTCCAGGTATATTTTCCTCCACTCCTAACTTTTTATTTTTTGGCTAGTTCACAGTTTTGCTTTAACTGTTACCTAGTGTATGCTTCCCTCCACTCCTAACCAGTGGTGGGATTCTGCCGGTTCTAGGGGGTTCGGCCGAACCCTTTGTTAAATTGCTGGCTCGCCCTGCCCCTTGCCCCGCCCCTCCACACCACTATTTATTGCCAATAAATAGTGGTGGGCAAGGGGCGGGCGAACCAGCAATTTAACAAAGGGTTCAGTGTTTTTTTGTAATTTTATTGGCCCGCGGAGCTTCAGCATAGGCTAATTAGCCCTTGCTTAGATCAGCTCCCGACTCTCAGCTGATTTGCTCTCAGCTGTTTTGCTCAGGGCTCTGCTGCTTGCTTGCAAAGAGTGCTGATTTTTCCCCCCCTAGCTATGCTGAAAAACAAAACAGAAAATAAAGCAGGCTGTTGGCTTTGCTGTTGTTGCAACGTGGCAAAATGAGGCAGAGAGAGATTTCTCTTTCTTTTACCTCACCAAAAAAGGTAGGTGCAAACAATGGGAAATTTAGGGGAAAAGAGGAGAGTTCAAGATTTTAAAACACAAAAGAAAAAAAGCTCTATTTAACTAGGGAATTGTAATAATTGAGATACTATTAATTGTATATTGTGTTGAAAGCAGAAATGGTTAAGTTGTGGCTTGGAGGAATATATGGGGAAAATTATTTGGTTTATTATTATTGGTAAATATAATTAATTGATTTGTAAGAAATTGGATTGCATGGAAATAATTGGAATATTCATGTTCATATTGATTAATATACAAAAAAGGTAGTTATATAACTAATTGATTTATATTAAAATGTTGAATTTGTATTAAACAACTGTAATATTACATAATTAACCAAAGTGAGGATGTATATCCATCCTCACTTTGGTTAATTATGTAATATTACAGTTGTTTAAAAAATAGATGACAATGGGAAGGGTTATAATACAGAATAGAAGGGAAAAATTGAATTTGATTAAGATTAGACATGAAGATGAAGGGTAATATTGGTTTTTTACAAAAATAGATGAGGAATAAATATGGCAAAAAGGAAATACAGAACTTGTAAATTTAATTGAAATGACTAAACACTGTTTAAATTTGTGAACCGGCCAAATACTCTGTTCAAAGAAAATACATTGTATGTTTGTATGTGTGTTTCTAATTATTGTTATTTATTCATATTTGTTCTCTTTTATTCTTTAAAGTTTAATAATTCATTCTTTATCTTAATATCTTTATATTTGTTTGGGGTTGGCTTTCTTCCCTTCCATCTTTTTTATTGTACAGCAATCTTTCTCCTCAAACCTACCACCTCTCTCTTTTCTTTCCTTCTTACTTTCTCTTCCTCCCCCTCTTCTTCTCCCTACTTCCTCTTCCTTTCTCCTTCTCCTCCTCTCTTCCTCCCTCTCTTACCCTCACTCCTACTCTAATTTCCCTTCCCTTCCTTCATCCCTCTCTATTGCTGTATCCTTTTATGCATATGGACTACTCAGAGGGCTGAAAAAATTATTTCTGACTGGTCCTTGCACTTTTGACCAGTCCTCGAACTTACGACTGTCCTCACATTTTACGTTTTTGCCCTATCTTGTCACCATGGTGAAGAGAAGCAGTTGTGAAATGAGTGACACGGTTGTTAAGAATGCTACAATGGGCATAAATGATGACCAGTCATAAGTGTGAAGACCGGTCAAAAGTGCGAGGACCTGTCAGAAATCACTTTTTTCAGCCCTCTGGGTAGTCCTTTTGTGCATATGGACTACTCAGAGGGCTGAAAAAGTTATTTTTGACTGGTCCTCACACTTTTGACCAGTCCTCGAACTTACGACTGTCCTCACATTTTATGTTTTTGCCCTATCTTGTCACCATGGTGAAGAGAAGCAGTTGTGAAATGAGTGACACGGTTGTTAAGAATGCTACAATGGGCATAAATGATGACCAGTCATAAGGCCGCGCCTTAAAGACCTTACTATTTCACCAGGCCGGCCTGGCCTAATTTTCCCCCTCTTTTATAAAAGATTTTTAAAATTTTAAATATCTTTTAGTATTTATATATTTAATTTTAAATTGGTTTTAAAAGTGTGGGGTTTTAAATTTGTCGGGGCCAAAATTATTTAATTTGATTTTATTCTATTTTTTAAATTTTGTATTGTATGTGTTTTTATTGTTTGGCTGTGCACCGCCCTGAGTCCTTCGGGAGTAGGGCGGTATAGAAATCTAATAAATAAATAAATAAATAAATAAAGTGCGAAGACCGGTCAAAAGTGCGAGGACCAGTCAGAAATCACTTTTTTCAGCTCTCTGGGTAGTCCTTTTGTGCATATGGACTACTCAGACGGCTGAAAAAGTTATTTTTGTCTGGTCCTCACACTTTTGACCAGTCCTCGAACTTACAACTGTCCTCACATTTTACGTTTTTGCCCTATCTTGTCACCATGATGAAGAGAAGCAGTTGTGAAATGAGTGACACGGTTGTTAAGAATGCCGCAACGGGCATAAATGTGAGGATGGTCATAAGTGCGAAGACCGGTCAAAAGTGCAAGGACCAGTCAGAAATGACTTTTTTCAGCCCTCTGTATTCCCTATGCAGATAGCCATGCCCACCGGTCACATGACCAGCTAGCCACGCCTACCCGGTCACATGATCACCAAACCACACCCCCAACTAAGCCACGCCCACAGAACTGGTTGTTAAAAAAATTGAATCCCACCACTGCTCCTAACTCTAATGGCTCGTTCACAGCTTTACTTTGGCTGTTTTCCAGCCCGTGCTTTCCTCCACTCCTAACTCTTATTTTTATTTTTAACTGATTCCCAGTTTTGCCTTAACTGTTCTCCAGTATGATGCTTTCCTCCACTCCTACCTTATTTGTAAGACTAGATCACAGCTTTACTTTCACTATTCTCCAGAATCATGCTTCCCTCCACTCCTAACTTCATTTGTTTAACTAATTCATAACATTTTATTTTAATTATTGTCCAGCTTTATGTTCTCCTCCATTTCTACATCTCTTATTCAATTATTTAACTTTAAATTAATTCACAATATATTACTCATATTCATTTTTAAATCCATTCTCCTCCATGTCTTTAACTGATTTAAATAAAAAAGTATATCGACAAATATCTTAGCTCCTATTCTCTCCTAGGCTTTCTCCCATGCCATATTTATTTCCAGTGAATATCAACATTTTAAATCACTTTAAAATCAATTTTCTATAATTATTAAATCTGTAATTAATTCTTCTTATTATCCAGCACCTTAGAGAACATTTTCTTCTAAATTATTAGGTCTGTAAATAGAGCTTAAAAATTCCAAGTTTAAAAAAGTATTAAAACATCCAAAAATCATAATTTTCAATCATTTATACTCATTTTTTCCAAGTCAAATTGTTGTATATTCATAAAATCAACTTAGATAAAAATAATAGTGAAAAAAGAGAGAGAATAGTAACAATATTAATAATAGTTAAAATAAAAACAAAAGAAAAAAAAACAAGAATAAAAATAGGAAAGAGAATAGAAATATAACAAAAGAAATTGAAAAGAGAATTAGAAAAAATAGAGAGGGAGAAAGGAACAAAAGAAAAAAAGAAAAAGGAAAGAAAAAATAAATAAAATAGAATTGAGAGAGAGCCCAGAGAAGAAGGAAGGTATCTCCTAAAATTATTCAAAGATCAAACTCCCAGACACCATTACCTCCATTTAATTCAAACTATGGTATTTTGTTATCTTGTTACTTTATATTCCATTTTTTTTCCTTCTCCAATCTATGTGAGTATATTTATTTTCCATTTCAATGTCCTCAAAGTTATAAATTCTATAAAATTAATTCTGAATTGACTATTCCAAATATGGTATCATTGTGTTCTTCTTTTGTTGCCACACCCTTTTTATCTTGTTGTCATGCTTAATAAATCAGTTTTCATTATTCCATTTAGTTTCTTCTTTCTGGTCTTCAATATCCTCCAATACACAGATTATATGTCCAAGTCAAGCCTCTTGAAATTTTTCTCAAAATAATCCACTTTAAGTAACAAGCAACAAAGTTTCTTTTTCAAGTAGCAAGCAGTCTGGAATTTACACTTTCATTTTTCAGCTGGTAGCCATCTTTTCCATCTCCGTTTGTCTTTTATCTTTACTTTTAAAAGCATATTTATTTCTTCTTCTCCTTCTTCTCTCTCAAACATAATCCAATCTCATTTAGCCACAAAAAATAGCCAGAAAAATAAAAAAAGAAAACCAAATCTGTAATAAAATCATTTCCAAAGACTCTATAATTAACGCTATCTGTCAACAGGTCTTTTCTCCACCATTCATTTGAGTCTTTTTGCCCTGATGTTTCTCAGCCACTGTTAAAGCTAGGGCACACTTTTTGTAATCCAGCATTTACGGGCAGTTCTCGCCTGGGCAGAAGTCAACTCACCCGGCTTTCAAACTCCCTGCTCTGCTCTCCACTTCTCGCTTCTCCTCCTCTCCTCCAGCACAATCTTTGTTCCTGGTTGCTGCAGTTTCAGGACAACCGCCATGGCTGTCGTTCCACTGCTGCCAGCATGAAGGGAAAGTCTCTGGCCCCGAGGAACCTGTCCATTCCTTTCGGCCGCCCAAGGGGTCCCTTCTTGTCCCCCTGTCCCTTCAAGACAGGGGCGGTCCAAAGACCAGTCAGCGGCAGCTTGGCAGACAGCGTTTTAGCAGAGCTCCGCGGAGCTCACCATTTCCCTGTCTGTATCCCTGTGGCGCCAATTGGAAGTCTTATCTATTTCCTATTTTTTATACTTTAACATATCCTTTCTTTCTTTTTTAACATTTCTATCTTTCCTCCTAATTTTCTTCTTCATTTTTCCTTCCCTCCAACCACTTATACCACTTGCGCCAAGTCCTATAGTATTCTGTATCCTCTTTTTCTTTCTTTTGTCATTTCGTCTATCTCGGCACATTCCAAGATCTTCTTCAGATGGTACATTTTCTTTCTTCCAATTCTGGGCATAGACTATATGAGCAGCAATTAAAATATCTAATATTAAATATTTTATTTCTTTCCTAAATTTTTCTGTGAATATCCCTAGTAGGAACATCTCAGGTTTTCCATTTATTGGTTGTTGTATTATTTTCTCTAACCACTTTTTGATTTTGGCCCAAAAATTTTTTGCCACTGGACACACCCACTAAAGGTGGTAATATGTTCCATAATTGTTTTTACACTTGAAAATCCATACATTTTCAAGCTGCCAAGGTTGAGAAACATTGCTATAACCTGGTGTCTTAGTCTCATCTTTTTGAAGGGCTGACACCACTGTATCATCTCACTTTGAGTGCCCCATTGGTGTGATATTCCAATCATTGCAAAATATGGTGATTGACTTGCTATTTAGAAACCGTAACAACAGTAACAAAAGAGGAAGATGTAAAATGATTCTCTAATTCAGTGAGCAGGAGAAAAGCAACAAAGATGATTAGGAGACTGGAGGCTAAAACATATGAAGAACGGTTGCAGGAATTAGGTATGTCTACTTTAATGAAAAGAAGAACTAGGAGTGACATGATAGCAATATTCCAATATCTAAGGGGCTGCCACAAAGAAGAGGGGGTTGACCTATTCCCCAAAGCACCCAAAGGCAGAATGAGAAGCAACAGATGGAAACTAATCAAGGAGAGAACCAACCTAGAACTAAGGAGAAAGTTAGAATATTTAATCAGTGGAATGCAGTGGTGAAATCCATTTTTTTTTACTACCGGTTCTGTGGGTGTGGCTTGGTGGGCATGGTGTGGCTTGGTAGGTGTGGCTTGGTGGGCATGGCAGGGAAGGATACTGCAAAATCTCCATTTCCACCCCACTCCAGAGGAAGGATACTGCAAAATCCCCATTCCCTCCCGACTCCTGGGGGAAGGATATTGCAAAATCTCCATTCCCACCCCACTCTGGGGCCAGCCAGAGGTAATATTTGCCGGTTCTCCAAACTACTCAACATTTCCACTACTGGTTCTCCAAACTGCTCAAAATTTCTACTATCAGTTCTCCAGAATCTGTCAGAACCTGCTGGATTTCACCCCTGGTGGAGTGGCTTATCTTCAGAAGTTGTGGGTCCTCTATTACTGGAGGTTTCTAATAGATTTGACAACCATTTGTCTGAAATGGTATAGGATCTCCTTCTTGAGCAAATGGTTTGACCAGAAGACTTCCAAGGTCCCTTCTAACTCTGTTATTCTCCTGCAAGGTCCCAGGAATGGCCAAGAATGGGTTGAATCATCTGTTTCCTGTTGAGACTGAGCTGTCTGTTTCTTTTAGACATGCCTCCTGCCTCCACCTTCCTGCCCCAGTTTCGGCTCAGTCTTAACCTGAACAAGATGTTTCAAAGCATTCCTGGTCACTTCTGATCTTCAGGATTGTGAGCTTTATAATTTTTTCTCCTTTTCTGTTGATTCTAAAAATTAAGAGGCAGCTGGCTTTTAAATGTGTGGGAGGGGGCGGGAGCTCGATCCAGGGAGGGTTGTTCAATCAGTACTGTAGGTGGGAGGGGCAGATATGGGGGTGGCAGGGGGCCATATTATGTTTTGGGAGTGTGCACTCGCTACGTTTGAGCGATTGCGTGCTCCGGTCCCCATTGCCTTTCTCGTTTCCCAGGTGGCTCAGATCCTCAGGCCCTGGACCTCCGGCTGATGTTATGTAATGCCAGGTCTGTGGTAAATAAATCCCCCCTCATTTATGATCTTATTCAGGATAGGGGAACGGACCTGGTGGGTATCACGGAGACCTGGTTGGGCCTGGAAGGGGGGGTGCCCCTTGTAGAAATGTGCCCACCAGGTTTCCGGGCATTCCATCAGCCGATGGCCCAGGGGAGGGGCGGGGGGGGTGGCGGTTGTTATTAATGAAGATCTATGTCCGAGGGAGACCACTGTTCCTCAGATAGCTGGATGTGAGTCCCTCCTCGTGAAGTGGGGCTGTGGGATGCAGGTGGGCCTGCTGATCGTGTAACTGGCTCCCTGCTATGTGGCAGCGGCCCTGCCCGAGCTGCCTGATGTGATAGCCGGAGTGGCGGTTGGTACCCCCAAGATGATGGTCGTGGGGATTTCAACCTGCCATTGGTCGGTGACACATCAATGGCAGCCCGGGAGTTCATGGCTTCCATGATGGACTTGGACCTGACCCAGTTAGTTCGAAGCCCTACTCACACGGGGGGACACACTCTGGATCTGATTTTTGTCTCTGGTCAGTGGCAGAATGATCTAGAAATAGGGGATTTAGTTATGCAGCCCTTGTCATGGTCTGATCATACACTCCTTCGACTGGATCTTCGAACCGCTACCCCTCGCCGCAGGGAGATGGAACCGGTTAGATGGTTCCGTCCCAGGCACCTGATGGACCTGGAGAGGTTCTGGATGGAGCTTGGGCCACTTCCCGAGGCTCTGGCCCACGACTCGACTGAAGAACTAGTGGCTGCCTGGCATAGGGAGGCCACTGGGACTTTGGACCGTGTCGTGCCTTTGCAGCCTCTGACTCGGCGCCGATCTCAATTGGCTCCTTGGTTCTCTGAGGAGCTGAGAGAGTTGAAGCGCTGGAAAAGATGCCTAGAGAGCGGTTGGAGGGCCAGCCGTTCCGAATCTGACCGAACACTGGTGAGGTCTCATATTAAGACCTACCTAGTGGCGATCAAAGTGGCAAAATTTAATTATTTTTCCACTTTGATTGGGTCTGCAGATAACCGCCCAGCCGCCCTGTTTAGGGTGACCCACTCCCTTCTCCATACGGGAGCACGGGAAGACCCCTTGCAGGGTAGGGCTGAGGATTTTGTGTAATATCTGCATGACAAAATCGCTCAGATTTTGGCTTGGACTTCGACTGGATGGGTTCAGATGGGATGATGGAGGTGGGTCTTGAGAATGTTACCTGGGAGGAGTTTGACCTTGTGACTCCGGAGGACGTGGACAGGGTCTTGGGTAGGCTGAATGCGACCACATGTTTGCTGGACCCGTGTCCCTCCTGGTTGGTGCTGGCTTCCCGGGAGGTTACACGAGGCTGGCTCCAGGGGATTATTAATGCTTCTTTGAGTGAGGGTTTCTTTCCCACCGCTTTGAAAGAGGCGGTGGTGAGGACCCTACTCAAGAAGCCTTCCCTGGATCCGGCAGTATTAGCCAACTATCGTCCTGTCTCCAACCTTCGTTTCGTGGCGAAGGTTGTTGAGAGTGTGGTGGCACAACAGCTTCCTCAGCACCTGGATGAAGCGGATTATCTGGATCTGTTCCAGTTGGGTTTCAGGCCTGGGTATAGCATGGAAACGGCATTGGTCGCATTGGTTGATGATCTCTGGAGGGCTCAGGACAGGGGTTGTTCCTCTGTCCTGGTCCTGTTAGATCTCTCAGCGGCTTTTGATACCATCGACCATGGTATCATGCTGCGCCGGCTGGAGGGGTTAGGAGGGGGGGCACCGTTATGTGGTGGTTCGCCTCCTTCCTCTCTGGCCGTACGCAGTCTGTGTTGGCAGGGGGGCAGAGGTCAACCCTAAGGCGCCTAGTTTGTGGGGTGCCACAGGGGTCGGTCCTCTCGCCCCCTCATGTTCAACATTTATGTGAAGCCGCTGGGTGAGATCATCTGTGGCTTCAGGGTGGATTTCCATCAGTACGCTGATGATACTCAGCTGTACATTTCCACCCCGGGCAACCCCAATGATGCCCTTGAAGTGATGTCCTTGTGCCTGGAAGCCGTATGGATCTGGATGGGGAGGAACAAGTTCAGATTTAACCCCTCCAAGACTGAGTGGCTGTGGTTTCTGGCGTCCCGTCATAGTCAGTTGACTCCATCACTGACTATTGGGGGTGAGATCTTGACCCCCTCAGAGAGGGCTCGCAACTTGGGCTTCCTCCTGGATTCGCAGCTGTCCTTAGAAGACCATCTGACGGCTGTGGCCAGGGGGGCTTTTTATCAGGTTTGCCTGATTTACCAGTTGCGTCCCTTTCTGGACTGGGACTCCTTACGCACAGTCACTCACGCCCTCGTCACTTCCCATCTGGACTATTGTAACGCTCTCTACATGGGACTCCCCTTGAAGAGCACCCGGAGGCTCCAACTGGTCCAGAATGTGGCCACACAGGTAATTATGGGAGCGACTCGATGCGACGGAGGAGTTTTCCGTCACATAGATACCAGCCCTTTTCTCCTCCCCCTCCCAGGTACTGTGTCTGCCTAAATGGGCTTATTATTCGCCCTAATTGAGGGAATTTTCTCTCTCCCCCCCTTTTTCTTCCCCTCTTCCTTCTTCCCCTTCCCTTCTTTCCCTTTTTCATCGGGACTTACTCGAATATGATCTTGAGTATAAGACTTTGCCAAGGATTTTCCATCTTCGCCCCTGGCGTGACTCATAGACTGACTGATAGACTGATAAATCTTTCTTCCGACCATGGTCAGCCAAACTGATGCAACTGTTGACGGGTCCTCTATTACATCATGACTCTTGTCTGTGGGAGAACTTTTTCAATCTACGGTCCCGTGGGGTTCCGCCGTGAGAGGGCGGGCCAGAGGTCGCCCCCATTGGAGGAGATAATTTAGGACCCTCCTGCTGTTGTGGGAGGACAGTTGAGATACCAACAGCACATCGATGAACAATTGGCTGTGTTACATCTTTTGTGAAGTCCCCTGTCTGAGCTTTGGGCCTCCATCGCTGCATTTTGGGGATGTATACGACTGCAGATCTTCTTGCGCTGCGAGATTCCCCCTTCTCGCAGATGTGGCCCTCCTCACTATCGAGGGCCCACCTCAAGGAAGGGTTTTGGGACCCAGAGAGGTGGCATGTGAAAACGAGGGGATTGAGGGGTTTTCTAACAAAATTTTTAGTCAAATTTTTAAGGGGTCCTAGGGAGGGGGAGGGTCAGATTGGAATTCGGGCTGTGGGTATGGGGGATAACCCACAAGGGGGAGGGTCGGGTCTGGCAGTGAAGCGTGGTGTGGGGGATGGGGGACCCGGGATCGAGGGGGGGTTAGAGCTTGTCCGGATAGTTTTTTGAACATCAGTACTGTAGGTGGGAGGGGTAGATATGGCGGGAGCAGGGGGCCATATCGTGTTTGGTGAGTGCGCACTCGCTGTCTACGAGCGGTGGCGTGCTCCGGCCCCCAAGGCTCTACTCGCTCCTCAGGTTGCATAGTTCCTCAGGACCCAGGCCTTCGGCTGATGCTGTGCAATGCCAGGTCCGTAGTAAATAAAGCCCCCCTCATCTGTGATCTTGTTCAGGAGGGGGGTGCGGACCTGGCAGGTATTACGGAGACCTGGTTGGGCCAGGAGGGGGGGTTCCCCTCGTTGAAATGTGCCCGCCAGGTTTCCAAGCATTCCATCAGCCGAGGTCACAGGGGAGGGGCGGGGGGGTAGCGGTTATCATTAAAGAAGGTCTGAGACCGAGGGAGGCCACTGTTCCTCAGATGGCCGGCTGTGAATCCCTTTTTGTGAAATGGGGTCATGGGGTTCAGATGGGTTTGCTGATCACGTACCTGGCTCCCTGCCACGTGGCAACAGCCCTGCCCGAGCTACTCAACGTCATCGCCGCGGTGGCGGTTGATACCCCTAAGCTTATGGTCATGGGGGATTTCAACCTGCCGTCCGTGGGCGAGACGTCAGAGATGGCTCGGGAGTTCATGGCTTCCATGACAGCTATGGACCTGACCCAGTTAATTCATGGCCCTACCCACACAGGGGGAAACACTCTGGATCTGGTTTTTGTCTCTGGACAGTGGTTGAGGGATCTTGATATAGGGGATATAGTTACTGAACCCTTGTCATGCTCAGATCACTCTTTCCTTCGTCTCGACTTTCGAACCGCTGCACCCCGCCGCAGGGAGGCGGAGCCGGTAAGATGGTTCCGCCCCAGGCGCCTGATGGAATCTGACAGATTCCAGACGGAGCTTGGGCCATTTCCTGAGGTTCTGGCACACGCCTCGACTGGAGACCTGGTGGCCGCCTGGGATAGGGCGGCTGCTGGTGCTCTGGATCGGGTCGTGCCTTTGCGGCCTCTGACCCGGCGCCGATCTCAATTGGCTCCTTGGTTTACCGAGGAGCTGAGGGAGTTGAAGCGCCGGAAAAGACGCCTAGAGAGTAGTTGGAGGGCCAGTCTTCTTGAATCTGACCGGACACTAGTAAGATCCCACATTAGGAATTACTTAGTGGCGATAAAAGCAGCGAAATGTAGTTATTTTGCTACTCTTATTGCATCATCAGATAATCGCCCGGCCGCCCTCTTTAGGGTGACCCGCTCCCTGCTCCACCAGGAAGCGCGGGAGGACCCCTTGGAGGGTAGAGCCGAGGATTTTGTTCAGTATCTGTATGACAAAATCACTCAGATTCGGGAAGATTTGGACTCCGACTGGGTAGTCTCAGGGGGAGAGACAGGGGCAGGTCTTGAGAATGTTATCTGGGATGAGTTTGATCCTGTGACCCCTGAGGACGTGGACAGGATTCTGGGTAGACTGAATGCGACCACTTGTTTATTGGACCCGTGTCCTTCCTGGTTAGTACTGGCTTCCCGGGAAGTGACACGAGGCTGGCTCCAGGGGATTATAAATGCTTCGTTGAGTGAGGGTGACTTTCCCGCCACCTTGAAAGAGGCGGTGGTGAGGCCTCTCCTCAAGAAGCCTTCCCTGGACCCGGCAATGTTGGTAAATTATCGTCCGGTCTCCAATCTTCGCTTTGTTGCGAAGGTTGTTGAGAGTGTGGTCGCGCAACAGCTCCCCCAGCACCTGGATGAAACGACGTATCTGGATCCGTTCCAGTCGGGCTTCAGGCCCGGGTACAGCACGGAAACGGCATTGGTCGCGTTGGTTGATGATCTCTGGAGGGCTCTGGACAGGGGGTGCTCCTCTGTCCTGGTCCTGTTAGATCTCTCAGCGGCTTTTGATACCATCGACCATGGTATCATGCTGCACCGGTTGGAAGAGTTGGCGGTGGGAGGCACTGTGTTGCGGTGGTTCTCCTCCTTTTTCTCTGACCGGTCACAGTCTGTGTTGACAGGGGGACAGAGGTCGACCCCGAGGCCCCTCATATGTGGGGTGCCGCAAGGGTCGGTCCTCTCGCCTCTCCTGTTCAACATTTATGTGAAGCCGCTGGGCGAGATCATCCGTGGTTTCGGGGTGGAGTACCATCAGTACGCTGACGACACCCAGCTGTACATCTCCACCCCGGATCACCCCAACGATGCCCTTGAAGTGATGTCCCGGTGCCTGGAGGCCGTACGGATCTGGATGGGGAGGAACAGGCTCAGGCTCAACCCATCCAAGACTGAGTGGCTGTGGTTTCCGACGTCCCGATATAGTCAGTTGACGCCATCACTGACTATTGGGGGCGAATCATTGGCCCCCACGGAGAGGGCTCGCAACTTGGGCGTCCTCCTGGATTCACGGCTGTCTTTAGAAGAGCACTTGACGGCCGTGACCGGGAGGATTTTTCATCAGGTTCACCTGATTCCCCAGTTGCGTCCCTTTCTGGATCGGGACTCTTTACGCATGGTCACTCATGCCCTTGTCACCTCCCGCCTGGACTATTGCAACGCTCTCTACATGGGGCTCCCCTTGAGGAGCACCCGGAGGCTCCAACTGGCGCAGAGTGCGGCCGCGCGGGTGGTAATGGGAGCGACATGGCGTTCCCATGTAACACCTCTCCTGCGCGAGCTGCACTGGCTCCCGGAGGTCTTCCGGGTGCGCTTCAAGGTTTTGGTTACCACCTTTAAAGCGCTCCATGGCTTAGGACCTGGGTACTTGCGGGACCACCTACTACCACCAATAGCCTCCCACCGGCCGGTACGCTCCCATAGAGAGGGGCTCCTACGGGTGCCGTCAGCCAAACAATGCCGACTGGCGGCCCCCAGGGGGAGAGCCTTCTCTGTGGGGGCACCTACTATCTGGAACGAACTCCCCCCAGAGATACGGAGGATCCCGGATCTGCGCACCTTCCGCCGCGCCTTAAAGACCTTACTATTTCACCAGGCCGGCCTGGCCTAATTTTCCCCCCTCTTTTATAAAAGATTTTTAAAATTTTAAACATCTTTTAGTATTTATATATTCAATTTTAAATTGGTTTTAAAAGTTTGGGGTTTTAAATTTGTCGGGGCCAAAATTATTTAATTTGATTTTATTCTATTTTTTAAATTTTGTATTGTATGTGTTTTTATTGTTTGGCTGTGCACCGCCCTGAGTCCTTCGGGAGTAGGGCGGTATAGAAATCTAATAAATGAAATGAAATGAAATGAAATGAACACCGCTCCTGCGTGAGCTGCGCTGGCTCCCGGTGGTCTTCCGGGTGCGATTCAAGGTGTTGGTTGCCACCTTTAAAGCGCTCCATGGCATGGGGCCTGGGTATCTACGAGACCGCCTTCTGCCACCGATAGCTTCCCATCGACTGGTACGCTCCCACAGAGAGGGGTTCCTCTGGGTGCCGTCAGCTAGACAATGTCGGCTGATGACCCCCAGGGGGAGAGCATTCTCTGTGCGGGCCCCCACCCTCTGGAATGAGCTGCCCTGGGAGATTCATAGGATTCCCGACCTGTGTACCTTTCGTCGTGCCCTAAAAACATTACTATTCCAACAAGCAGGGCTGGCCTAAATAATAATAATATTTTTACTATTTTAATGGGTTGTTTTATTAGAATTTTCGGCCAATTGATTTAATTGTTTTAAATTGTTTTTAATTTTTTTATACTGTCATGGTTTTATTTCTGGCTGTACACCGCCCTGAGTCCTTTGGGAGAAGGGCGGTATAGAAATTTAATAAAATAAAATAAAATAAAATAAAATAAAATAAAATAAAATAAAATAAAATAAAATAAAATAAAATAAAATAAAATAAAATAAAATAAAATAAAATAAAATAAAATAAATAAAATAAAATAAAATAAAATAAAATAAAATAATAAAATAAAATAAAATAAAATAAAATAATAAAATAAAATAAAATAAAATAAAATAAAATAAAATAAAATAAAATAAAATAAAGCTGTGGCTTGCCTCTGCGTGTTAGCGATCAGCTCTTAAAATAAGAGGCTCGCAGTTGCCAGTAGCCAATCACTAGGAGCAGGAAAGTGATGGGATCATCAGTTTTCCTTCCTGGGGCCATTATCAGCCTGAATTGAGGCAGAGGGGAGAACGAAGTTTCCCAGGCCTCAGAAGCCTGGCGTTTGAGCAGATTGCTCACTTTGGACCCAGGGAAGAGCTTTAGACTTTCAGTTTCCTCAGCGGAGCTGGGTGAGTCCTTGCAGGCCCATTTTCCTCGCTGGAGTGAGAGGGAGTCCCTGCCTAGTTTTAGCTAGGCATACTCAGTGGCAGTGGCCTCAGGAGAGGCATGGAATGTTAAGTAACAAATCTCCTCGACACACACAGCACCAATGTGATTAACCTGATGGCAAGAACCTTACCTATGCAGGGAAGGGGCATTCAAGTTACACCCGAATTCAGCAACGGAGCACGGTGGAGGGGGGTGCCCGTATAGGAAACACATTGATGGTGATAGGTGATGGACGGTATAGGAAATAAGAAACCAGGGTGGGGGAAACGGGCAATCTAAAGCGGCAGCAGCGATGACAGCTGATGACATCATCCACCGGCATTTTCAGCCCTGCGAATGGTAGGAGAGGAAGCAGGAGGCATATTCAAATATGCTACAGCTGTAACTCATCTACAACGCCAATAAAAACACAGCAACCGAGCAGCCAGATAACTCCGTCTTTGAGCTGAAGTCACGGCGCCAGCATTTTCTGTAACACCGTTGCGTTAACCGAGATTAAACCCTGGGTTGTATTAGCCGATTCCTTGTGTGTGTCGTGCTTTACCCAGCTTCGGACAGATGGTTCCTGAGACGCTGAGAGAAAGACAGAGTTCTTCGTGATTTCTTTGCTCTTCGTTGGGGCAGAATGATGGCAGGCAGCTGATAAGAGCAATGGCAGAAGGGACAACGGACGGAGTGTCTGTGCTGGATTTGGAGGTGCTGGAGGAAACTGAGAAGACAAAGGAAGGTGCAGAAGGGGCGGTGGAGAGTGAGTTGCCAGTGGTTCGCCCTAAACAGCGAGTGGCTCAGGCAGACAAGAAGAAAGGGGGCCAGAACTCTTTGGGAGGCGAGACCACTCCCACATCCTCTGGACATTGGTGGCACAGCTCAGCCTTACTTGGGAAGCAGGGTTTACGAGCACCAATCCCTCCCCTCTTGGGGGTGCAGTGTCAAGGCTGGAGGGAGAGACAGTGGGGAGATGAAGAGGAGGGAGATTGGAGCTATTCTGTTGGCCCTGGAGCTACCACGATGGATATACTGAGGGATAGATTTGGAGAAGCTAGTTTTAGAGACACTCCCTCCTGGCAACCATGGGCACCTGGAGCAGACACAGGGGCATGGCAAGGAGTGGGAAGTGGTTCATCAATGGGAGGCCCTTCCAAAACCAGATTCCGTCTCGCTAGCCCCAAATTAAGATTAGACCAGGCAAGATATCGCACCAGGGGAGAGGAGTCTGTAAACCCTGAATCAACATCTTCGCTGGGGGGAGCAATAAGAAGTGGGGCTCACCCTTAGGGACGGACCCAACGTGAGAGGGAGGGGGACTCAACAGGTAGGTCTCGGAGCGGAATGGGTAGGGCAGCCCATGACAGTGATGGAACCGTTTGAAGCAGAGACCAAGGACCAATGTGGGTGCCAGGCATGTGGCCACCGCAGCTACCATGGGCCCCACCCCGGTTGCAAGCTACGTTTGATGGGAACTCTGATCGTGTAGCCCTTTTTCTCAGTCAGGTGATAAGTCATATGGACACCTATGGGCATTTTTACCCCTCTCAGTGGGCGAGAGTAGTAGCTGTTACCACGGTCTTGATGGGTGAAGCAGCAGACTGGGTGGCCAGCACGGTTATATGGACCATACTTGATCTGTTTTAAAAACAGGCACATTTTGTGCCATGAAAAGGCTTGCCTTCAGCGAGGCATCTAGCAAAATTATTTATACAACATGTGTACCACATACATGGTGCACCCAAAAGAATCATATCAGATAGGGGACCCCAATTCACTGCTCACTTTTGGAGAGCATTTCTACAACGGATAGGCACCAACCAGGGACTTAGCTCCACCTTTCACCCAAGCACTAATGGGGCAGTCGAACGGGCCAACGCTATGATAGAAAGATATTTACGATCATTCATCTCATACCAACAAAAAGATTGGGTCGATCTTCTTCCGTTTGCAGAAGCAGCATATAATAACACCATACACAGTAGTACAGGGTATACACCTTTTCAAGTTGTATCGGGTAAAGAATTTCCTGCCATTCCCGAACTGGATAGCCAAATACCGAACCAATACAAACCTCCTGATTGGATAGAAAAAATAAATAGAAGCTGGCCACACATAAAAATTGCTTTAACCAAGGCAGCCAAAGAATATAAAAAATATGCCGATAAAAGGAGACATGATACCCCACCCTTCCGGGTGGGAGATAGAGTATATTTGTCCACCAAATATATTAAACTGCGAATACCAAGTAGAAAACTGGGTCCGAAGTATATAGGCCCTTTCACCATTATCAAAATAATAAACCCTGTAACAGTAAAGTTAAAACTACCACCTTTGTTAAGTCGAATACACCCCGTGTTCCATAGTAGCCTCCTTAAACTGGCAAATGACATATGAATAACGTATGTCCGGATAATTGTCTCAGATAATTATAGATCCTGGATAATTGTCCGGGACCTATAACAGATAACACATATGAGGTGGAAACAATACTTGATTCAAAAATAAGGCATGGAACACTTAGATATTTAGTGAGATGGAAAGGATATCCTGATACAGATGCATCATGGGTACGCATAGAGGACCTAAATGCTCCATGACTGTTAAAATGATTTCATAGAGAACACCCAAAGAAATCAGGAAATATGGCAAGTAATGGATAATCAATGTCTTTGTTCTCACCCCTGCAGGAGGAAACCTGATGGGGGGGGCAGCATGTCGAGTAGCAAATCTCCTCGACACACACAGCACCAATGTGATGAACCTGATGGCAAGAACCTTACCTATGCAGGGAAGGGGCGTTCAAGAGTACACCCAGATTCAGCAACGGAGCACGCTGGAGGCGGGTGCGCATATAGGAAACACATTGAGGGTGATAGGTGATGGACGGTATAGGAAATAAAAAACCAGGGTGGGGGAAACAGGCAATCTAAAGCGGCAGTGGTGACGACAGCTGATGACATCATCCACCGGCATTTTCAGCCCTGCGAATGGTAGGAGAGGAAGCAGGCGGCATATTCAAATATGCTACAGCTGTAACTCATCTACAGCGGCAATAAAAACACAGCAACCGAGCAGCCAGATAACTCTGTCTTTGAGCTGAAGTCATGGCGCCAGCGTTGCATTAACCGAGATTAAACCCTGGGTTGTATTAGCCGATTCCTTGTGTGTATCGTGCTTTACCCAGCTTCAGACAGATGGTTCCTGAGACGCTGAGATGGAGTCCCTACCCAGCAGCTGCGGGGCATATCTAAGAGCCATAGCCTCAGTGGAGGCCATTCGAGTCCCTGCTTAGTCTTGGCTAGGCACACTCAGATTTCCCTGCTTTAAGTCCCTGCCTGGTCTCAGCTAGGTATACTGATTGCAGGAGGTTTTGGGCTACAGGAGTTCTGCAAACAGTTTGTAACTGCTGCATTTTTCAAATTGCAAATTGGCGGGAAGAGCTGCTGGGCATAGAGCCAAGAAGCAAGGTTCCAGTAATTCGAATCTGGCAACTAATGTTGCAATGCTTCCAGAGGCCACTTCCCAAACTGGGGCCCAAGGGAAGCAAAAGCATTCCAAAGCTTCTGAAAAAGATGCCAGCAGAAAACATAAGGCTCTGGAAAAACAATTTCACAGAGCAGAGAAAGATCAATCCCAACACACTCATTCTAGGGCTGAACAGGGTACTTCTCGCCCAGTTTCTTCTTCCTCTGAGAGATAGCTGACTATTCAGCCTGTAATTGCTCCACCCTTGTTACCAGAAGGTGCAAGTGAGGCTTCCTTTAACTTGTCTCCTAATACTAATGATTCTCTTGTGCGAGATTCTGTTTTTTGCCAAGCTTCTGTGGCTGTTGCTGTTGCTGCTGCTGATACTGCTGCTACTGCAACTCAACATTCCGCTCCTCAAAGAGAAGTGTCAGTGACATTCACACCAACTGCAGCTGGTTTGAGGCAAGGTGAGGCCTATACTTCTGATTTACCTGTTGATATCAAATTGCGCAAACTGTTTCTCAGGCAATTGAGGATAAATTGAGCAGTATCCCCAGGCCAGTAGCCTCTCCAATGAAGGCTCTCACCAGTCTTCCTCATGGAGAGTATTTGTCAAGGGACCTGTCTTACAGGCAGGAGTCCCAATCACAGGATGAATCTTCTGATGGCAAGGATTCACTTATACAAGAGGGGAGTCATGGAGAGGTGGATTTGTCGGAGTATGAAGGGTTAACACCTGATGTGCTGGCCTTTTCCGGCCTCTTTCCTCCTGCCATGTTTAAATCTCTTCTGCACAAGGCATGTGTGACAGCAGGGATGGGGTTAGATCCCTCTCTCAATTCACCAGGATCTACAAATCCCAGTGACCTCCTTTTCTCCAAGCCAGCCACTGTACAGGAGGATGTTCCAGCTCCACAGTTGTTCATTGATGTGATGCAACAACAATGGGCGCTACCAGCATCCTTCCCAACACCTGGCAGTCTTGGCTGTCGGTTTTACCAGCTGGCGCCAGCATTGGAAAACCAACTGCTTTTGCCCACGGTAGATTCACCAGTGGCATCTCCGGTCTCCCCGTCATTGGTATCTGGCGATATAGCGGAGGGACTGAAACCAGAGGATAAAAAAATGGAATTGACATTGCATAAGGCACACCAGTCCTCAGCCTGGGCGATTAAGGCTGCATCTGCACCCTCATTTTTTAATCGCACTTCGTTACTGTGGTTGCAGCAGATGCAACAGAGGGTTCCACCCAGTGAAACCAGGCTCCACCAAGACCTGAATAAATTGATTGCAGCAATTTTCTGCAGGTGCAACATTAGCTGTGGCTAAGTATGCTTCTCGATCTTTGGCCTCCTCCATCACATCGAGGAGGATGCTCTGGCTCCGCAATTGGCAGGCGGATGTCAAGTCCGAATGGTGGCTGGTCTCAGCTCCTTATACAGCGGGCTCCCTCTTCAGGGAGGCTCTGGAGCCTGTACTAGTTGAGAATAAGGATAAGAGAAAGGTCCTGCCATCCTCCCTTAAGAAAGGCGAGAGGCGCACGACTCCATATTATCACAGGTCGTCATATCGGCCTGATTCCAGTTCTTCCTTTCAACAGTCTCAATGACCTTTTCCTCAATGTTCTGACCACCAAATGGACAGGACAGGGTTTTGCACCCAGCCTAGGCAGACCCTCCAGAGCAAATGGCCCTTTTGAGGGGCAGGAAGTTGCACCTTTCGTAGACCATGATTACATGCCTAGCACACCCATTGGCGACCAATGGGCTCTTTTTGCGCCCCAATGATGATCTCGGGGCTGATCATGAATGACCTTTCGGTCCTCAATACAGTGAGGCTCGGCCTCAGCTTGGGCTTCCTCTCCCTTCCTCCAAATCACTTTGTCAGCTGCTCGGTATCCCAAAGCAGCGAAAAAGAAAGTCTCCTAGAAGCCACCATCCAGCATTTGCTGGAAATCCAAGCAATCAAGGCAGTTCTGGAGGGCCAGAGGGATCGGGGTTTTTACTCCACCCTGTTTATGGTTCCAAAGTCTTTGGGGGGATGGAGAGCAATTCTAAATCTAAAAAAATTAAATTTGTATCTGGTCTACAAAAGGTTCAAAATGAATTCCCTAACCACCATCCTAGAGGGAATTCAGGAAGGTGACTTCCTAGCATCTATTGACCTTACGGAGGCTTACCTCCATGTGCCGATCCTCCCGGCACATCATCAGTATCTCCATTTCTGCTTCAAACAGTCTCACTACCAACACAGGGCTTTGCCCTTCGGACTAGTGTTGGTGCCCCGGGCCTTTACCAAGGTTCTGGCATCATTAGCAGCTTATCTATGATCAATTCCTATTTGACTACAATGCTATTTGGGCGACATTCTTGTGCAAGCGTCCTCCTTCAAGGAGACCAGGGAGGCGTTACAGACAACAATCACCGTTTTATGACAGCACGGATTCTCCGTGAACTTTCAAAGAGTCAGCTGGTTCCGGCCATGAGACTCTTACACTTGGGGATGGAAATCGACACCAGGCTGGGAGGGGTCTTCCTTTCTCAGGACCGCAAGGACAATCTGACATCCCTGCTCAGATAGGTAAGAGCAGAGCGTTGGGTCCCCATTGCCCTATTAGCATTAGGGGATGTTTGTGTCATGCATCTCAATAGTGCCTTGGGCTTGGCTGCATGCAAGAACTCTTCACTGGTTCCTGCTCCCATACCAATGGTCAGGCAACAGCAGCTCTTGGACCAAGGTATGTGTTCCCCCAGGGGTGTTGCTTTCCCTCAAGTGGTGGATGTCTCCAGCACTGGACAAGGGCTGTCTCTTCTGGGAACCCAGTCACATCATGATAATGTCAGATGCCAGCCTCTTTGGCTGGGGGGGCTCATCTTCAGGGCCACATGGCTCAGGGCTGCTGGATCCTAGTGGACCTGACTCACAACATCAATTGGCTGGAGTTTTGGGTGGCACACTTTGCCCTTTGCCACTTCAAGACTTTAGTACAGGGCCAGCACATTCTCATCCTTACGGATCACATCATGGCCAAGGCACACATAAACTGTCAAGGAGGCACTCATTCCAAGAGCCTTATGATGGAAGCAGAACTCCTGGGGAGGTGGGCGGAAAAGCATTTGCTTTCCCTTAAAGTGGAGAACATCACGGGGACGGCAAACACTCAGGCGGATTGCCTCAGACAGTCCACAATAGACAACGCAGAATGGCAGTTACACCCCATGCTCTTCCTGGAACTGACAACCAGATTCTGTCAGCCAGTAGTGGACCTGTTTGCCTCCCAGCAAAATGCTCAGCTTCCCAGGTATTTCACCAGGTTCCCGTCACAAGGGGCGGAGGCAGGTGTGGGTTCTACTTACCTTTACTACCGGTTCGCAGTGGGGCCGCACACACGCACTCGCTACGCTCACACAGAAGCCTCTGCACATGCGCAAAAGCATTTTGATGATGTCGGGGTCGGTGGGCGGAGCCTCCCACTGGTTTTATTACTGGTTCTATAGAACCGGTGCGAACCGGGGGCAACACATCACTGGGCGGAGGGGACCAATGCCTTATGCAATCCTTGGCCAAGCGGCCTACTTTATGCCTTTCCACCTCTTCCGCTGATCCCAGGTGTCATCCGGAAGGTAATTCAGGAGAGGGCGGAACTCCTCCTAGTTGCCCCTCACTGGCCCAGGTGCCCGTGGTTTGTGGACCTGGTGGGCCTCTCAGTCTCCTGGCCCTGGAGGATTCCTCAGGAGCGGATATCACTCAGCCAAGGTGCCTTGCAACATCCGGAGCCCCAGTGGCTCAACTTAACTGTCTGGCACTTGAGCAGGGACTCCTGAGGAAGCATGGGTTCTTTTCCAGGGTCATTGTAACTGTCCAGGCCTCTCGCAGATCTTCTACGAATTGTATTTACGATTCCACATGGGCAGCATTTCTCACCTGGTGTGGGGCTAGGGATCTCCACCCCAACTCTGCCATGTTTTACATGTTTTAAATTTTTTGCAGGACGGATTGGACAAAGGTCTGTCCCACAACACGCTCCACAGGCAGGTTGCAGCACTGTCCACGGTCTTGTGGTGTGGGAAGAGAATATCATTGGCTCATGACCCCATTCTTAAGCAATTTATTAAAGGAGCTGCTAACCTCCGGCCTCCGGTTGTCCATCGATACCCCACATGGGATTTATCTTGAGTTCTTCAGGCCCTGACATCGGCCTCGTTTGAACCTCTACATACCATGAGCTTGTGCTTCTTAACATTTAAGGTGGCGTTTTTGGTGGCTATCACCTCTGCCAGGCGCATTTCCGAACTGGCCGCTCTTTCAGTGCATCAGGATTTGTGTATTTTCCATCCTAATAGGATTGTGCTCTGGATGGATCCATCATTCATACCTAAACTTATCCATAGGGCTCAGGAGGTTATCTTGCCTGATTTCTGCCCTTCCCATGTCCTGGAGTGACGATGGCATACTTTAGGAGGTCTCTTAAGATTTATATTAAGAGAACATCCCAGTCTCGCCGGACGGAAGCTCTTTTTGTGTCCTTCCATCCCTCATCTACAGGTTCCAAGGTGATCCCATCTACCATAGGCTGTTGGCTACGGGCTTGCATTGCAATGGCCTACCAGGTTCAAGCCTTACCATCCCCTAGGGGGGTTATGCCCCATTCCACCCGCAGTGCTGCCACTTCTGCAGCATGGGCTACGCAGGCCTTTATTGAGGACATCTGCAGAGCCGCCACGTGGGTTTCCCCTTCACCCTTTATTTGTTATTATAAGATAGATGTCTATGCCTCGCTGAGACATCATTTGGACGAAGGGTGTTACAACGTGTTCATGGGGAGGCTTCAGGCTCTGGCCAAGCGGCTTCCCACCCATAAAAAGGGGGAGGCTTTGGTAAGTCCTATTCTTGGCCACTCTTGGGACCTTGCAGAAGAATGGGCGTTGTGATATGAAGTGGGGTTGAGGGGTACCCCGGACCGTGAACCAGCTCATGAGCAAACACACTAGGACTGAAATAAATCTGACAGAGGCGTCTTGTGTAAAAATATAATTTACTTTAAAACATTTAAAAAGCACTATGTCTTTAAAAAAGCACATTAGTAACAAAGTCTTATCTTGGTTATGTGAAGCCAAGCTATCTCCCTAGATTCCTCTCCACAATACCGAAACAGTTCACAAGAGAAATAAAGCTAACATAGCAATAAGCAGCTTCGGTGTCGATACATCATCGAGGTAGTAGAAGGGGGGCAGCATAAACTTCATAGCTAAAAAATCACCTGAAGAAAAAACAATTTCAATCAGCAAACATAGCTTGAAGTTCGTGGGAGGAAGAATGTCCAGCAGCAGCAGTTCTGACGATGGCTTGCGTGCTTCAAAACAGCAAAAGGCAAGCATCCGTAGGAGTATCTCTGCAACAGTGTCTGGAGTCCTTATCTGTGTTCTCCTCCCTTCTGTAACGTTACACTGAGCTCTGCATCCAGCTTCCAGCAGGAGCTCTGCATCTAGGCCTAAACAGCGTTTAGGCCCAAGTAGCAAGCGAAAAGGTCCTTGCTTATATGGGGAGTTAACCTGCAATTAACTAGGGCGGGGAAGGCTTGCAGGTAATTGCAAACAGGAGATGGCTTGATTGAAACCATACTGTTTGTGACTGATCAAGTAGCCACAGCAATCCTGAAAACACTCGTGACACGTTGTTCTTACTGTAATATGCCCTTTCTCTGCATAGTCCCAGGAGTGGCCAAGCCCCACCCTGCTTCGCTTGGCCTGTGATCCGGGAACTAATGCATGGTTTGAGTTGTCTTTACAGCTATGTCCTCGCTGAAACTGGGGCAGGCAGGAAGGTGGAGGCAGGGGGCGTGGCTAAAAGAAACAGACAGCTCGGTCTCAACAGGAAACAGACAATTCAACCCATTCTTGGCCACTCCTGGGATGACACAGAGAAAGGGGGTATTACGGTATGCCCATTCTGTTTTTCTGTTATCTGTATTCATTTTAGGAATGAGCAATTGCAAATCCTAGACATTTTCAGAAGAGAAACAACTAAGAAATTGTCCTTGAGGTGATAAGGTTTTTATGTTTTATGGGATTGACAAATCCCGATAGAGTAAATATGAGCAGCAAAAATCCAGACAACCAGTAGAAGGCAGCTAAGAATGAGTGATTTGAGTAACTTTTTACTGCTATCTAGATAGTTCCAAGAAATGGAATAAAGGAAAATATATGTTGGGCACTTTTTCTATTTCTTGGACTGGGCTGCTCCTTTATGGCAACAGTTTAAAATGTTTTAACTTCCACTAGAAAAAAAGAAAAGAATTATCAACTCAGACAACAACTGAAAGAACAAAGAACAACAGATGGGCCTGGTGGCTCAGCAGACTAAAAGCATTGTGATTAACACCAGCTGTCTGCAATTACTGTAAGTTTGAATCTCACCAGGCTCAAGGTTGATTCAGCCTTCCATCCTTTCTAAGGTAGGTAAAATGAGGACCCAGTTTGTGGGGGCAATATTAAATATACAAAAGTATGAAGGCTATTGCTTAATGCATTGTAAACCGTCCTGAGTCTCCGGAGAAGGGCGGCATATAAATCAAATTTAAAAAACAAACAAACACATGGAGTTACTTCTGAGTAATTCTTTATAGTTATTTGCCTACAAACAAACAAGAAATCTTGTTCATATTTAAGTGATGGTCCACTAGGACTCCAAGATCCCTCTCACAGTTACTGCTATTGAGCCACATTTCACCTAATCTTTTTTTTAAAATAAGTTTTATTTTTAAAAAATCCCTTTCATCATACATATTTTATGAATAGAGTGCTGACCGGGTCTCATTTTATACATCTTATACATAATCATAATCATCATTATAATATATCTTAATCCTTTATCACAAATTAATCAGTTTTCTCCATTTCTTATTGTTTCAACTTCTGCCACATTATTTTTTTCCCAACATTTATCATTTTCAATTTTATATTTGAATAACATCACTTTATGCCTTATATTTTTTCTCAATTACAATTACTCCAGTTATTTACCATTTTTCTTCATTTCCAGAAGTGTCTCTCTGATTCCTTCTTCCCAATCATTAGCATTAAAATATTTATCCTAATTTACATTGTTATCAAAATTAATAATATTATTAAATTACTTATTTTCACCTTTCCATCTGCTGTAGTTTATCACAAACATATTCTATTCCTGATGTCAGCACTTCAAGCTGCATTTACTCTAGTGCTGACATAAGAAGGAGAAGGGAGGCATCTGGAAAGGGACGTTTGACTTTTCACCTACTTATTTTCCCTGGAGATAATATCCCCTAGGAGATGGGATGGGAGGGGAAATTCCTTTGAGCTGGAGCAGTAGATTAGGGATAGAATGACTTGGAAGATGGCCAATGAGTGCAGGGGAGTGGGGAACGGAAAGGGAGGGTTTTGGGTCTGGAAGTCAGTGTTGGGTTCAATGGAATCAGATTTTAGAATGTTGTGCTTAATAAATAGGAGTTTTCCTTCAAATACTTCGTTTGAAATGCAATTTATTTGAGACGACCTCGAAACCTGACACCTTCTTCTTTACAGAAATAATCACTTTCATGATTTCAACATTGTTATTCTCTTTACAATTAGCATTTTAAATGTTCATTTTAATTTACATTGTTAACAAAATTAATAATATTGTCAACTTACTTATTATTACTTTTCTATCTGTTAATATTTAGTGTAAACAAGTTCTATTCATTCATCTTTATCATATAATCACTTATAATCATTTCATGTCATATCTTATTTTTTTCAACTTCTACCATATTATTCTCACATATTTTCCCCCATTTCATTCAATGCTTTCTTCTGACTAAAATCACAAAATATCCTATAATTCTTCTCTCTTACCAATTCAATATTTAAAATTCCATTCTAGTTTTAAAAACTATCAAAAACACTATTATTATTATATTATCTACTTTCCATTCCTATTCATTAATCTATTTTATATATATTTACTAACATTTGCCTCATCATCCGTCATCTTTAACCATAATCTCTCAATCATTTTAGCATCCTCTTTTCTAGTAGTTTTTTGCCCGACGGTTTATCTCACTCTAACTTCTCAATTCTCTCTTTTTTTCTTTTTCTATATATTACATTTCATCTTCTGGCTTCCTTTTAACTTTTTTTGTTGTGCTGTTTAAACTTCCCTCACTATAGTTTTCCCTTGTCTCTTCCTGATATTTCCCTTTTTCTCTATTAACTGCTTCTTTTTGGGGATGATTTTCCCCCTTTCCTCTCTGCTCTTTTTACATTCCCAGAGGATTTCTATAATATTCTCTATCTGATTTCTATTTTTAATACTTTCTCTTCAATATTACTAATTTCTTGTTTCTCATCTAAATTTCCCTCTTCCAGCTCCTCTTCGTTTTCTTTTTCTGAAAATTTAAATGAATGTTCTGTTTCTTTTTTGCCTATTAAAGTTTCATGCATACTTTTAAGCATCAAAAGTAACTCTTTGTATATCTGCAACTCCATTTTGTCACAATTTAAAAAGTTATTAATACCTCCCCAATTATATCTTTGTGCAATTAGCCAAAATTTAAAGTCTGTGTAATTTTCTTATATCTCCTCTTTTTTTCTTCTTGAAATATTCCTTTGTTCTTCAAAATTAACTTAATTATTATATTAATTATTAATAATTCAACAACAGTCAAATCCAATTGTGAAGCTATCTTCCAGTAGAGAAGGGAAATGAAACCAACACCCTAATGAAAAACACAGTCACTCCTTAAATATTTTCAGTGTCCAAATTATCTTCTTCTATATGGCCAAGATCGAAATTTCCAACTGCTTTCTGTTTTATCTATTTGAATAGAGTATCACAGTACTTTTCTCTCCAGCAGATGACACTCTCCATTTCTACTCATTACAAAATAGTCTATTAAATCAAATTATTTATCAGAATATTCAGTTATTTTTTAAAATCTCTTGTAAATTGTTATCTTTCTTCCAAAAATCATTTATTCCCTTTTTGAAATATTTTGCTTTTTCCAATTTTCCAAATCCAAAACTTCCTCTTAGATTCTTTGTATTACAGCCCACACTTTCTCTTTTTTCTCTCTCTCTGTGTGTGTGTTTTCCCCAAATGCCAGATAGCTGCTAGTCCAAGTTCAGGAATTGTTTTAAAACTTCAATTTCCATTTTTCTTAGTATAAATTGGCAGTTATCTCACCCAGCTCTAGCACTCTGTCCAAATGCCACTCCTGCTCAATTCTTTGGTTTGGTTGTCCCAGCTTTGAAATGGCCATCATAAGATGGCCACCACCCCTGCTGCAGCTTTAGGAGAGCTGTTTCTGTTCCAGCGAGGAAATTGCCAATACCTCACAGTCCACAAAACGCCTCTCCTTTCTTCACTGTCCCTACAAGACGGCTATGGCTTGAAAGCCTCCCAGGAATGGTTTGTCCGGCTGGATTTCGTGCGGCTCATCGGAGCCCGCTATTTTCCAGTCCGTTCCCACTGCGACGTCAACCAGAAATCCCACATTTCACCTAATCTGTACATGACATCATACGGTTGGAAGGGACCTTGGAGCTCTTCTAGTCCAGCCTCCTTATACCATCCTGAACAAATGGTTGTCCTATATTTTCTTGAAAACCTCCAGCAATGGAGCACCCACAAGCCCATACTATTGAACTTAAATAAATGAGTGACACTTCATAATAAGATATGTTTGTTTTTTCTTGCCTAGGTGTAAAACTTTCTCTACATTGAATTTCATTTTGTTAGACGGGGCCCAATGTTCAAATCTGTCAAAATCCATCTGCATCTTAAGCCTAACTTCTGGGGTATTGGCTATTTCTGCCAGCTTGGTATTATTTGCTAATTTGATAAATTTCCCTTCTATTTCCCATTCTGTTTGTGAAGGTATTGAAGAGTCTCAGCCTAAAACAGAACTGTGGGGTACCCTACTGCTTACTTTCCTCCATTTAGATGTAGTTCCATTAAGAACTACATGTTGATGACTTCCGGTTGGCACCTCAGGCTCCGTGGACGGTCATTTATGACCGCCTGCCCTGCGTCTCCGTAAAAGCCACTTTGACAGTGCAAATTGGCTGTCTAGCGGCTGAAAAACTCTCCTTCGGGAAAAGAAGGAGAGCAGAGCTGGTGGGCGAGAGTAGAGCTCCCCGAAAGCCCTCTGGAACATTTCCAGAGGCTTGGAGGGTGAGAGCTCCCCAGCCAGCCCGCCAAGAAGCTCCGGAGCCAGGACAACTCTGCGAAAGGAGAGCGAGAAGCCGCGATCCGATCCTGCTTTTAAAAGTGAGTTTGATTGACTTCAAGCGCAGGCAGAGCGGAAAACAGGAGAACAAGCCTTAAAAGTGCAGAGCTTAACTCCGAAGTTACTTTGTTTCAATTTGAATCTTAAACTGGAGGCGGAAGATGGCGTCTTTGTTATGGTTTTGAAAGTGAAAGCCAGAAACGAAAGTGCTTGAAAACTTTGCGCTGGGAGAGTGAATTAGCTGTCTATTAACTGCTGGGAACTGAGAGTTTGTAGAGGAAAGAGAAAAAAAAATTACCCTGTTTGGCAATTAGAGACTATAAATTACAAACATCTTTAAAGACTTTGTGGCTTTTAAAGAAAAGGGGGGGAGGAAAAAAATGGCTTCTCGACAAGTGAAACCAGGAGTTCTCCAGTTGTGTCAGTGGTGACACAGAAAGCACAATTTCTGGCTGATTCACAGAGCCAGACCCAGAGTCAAGATGCAGCACTTAATGATTTTAAGGAAGTTATGAAAGAAGCCATGAGTAATCAAGCAACAGCAATGAGTGAAGCAATGAATAATTTAACACTACTTGTTGAAGGGAAATTTAAGAAAATTGAGGAGGATATAAGTTCGATCAAGGAAGCAGTTGCAGATGAACACGATAAAATAAGAGAGGATATTGTTTTTGTTGTATCAGGACTCTCAAACCTTGTTATCCAGCTTGATGGGAAAGTTGAAGAAATTAATGAAGCCAACTTAAATTTGGAAAGCAAAATGGGTGATGTCATGACCAGAACAGAGAAAGTGGATGATGAATTGGTAATGTTACAATACAGATCCATGGAGTTTGCTCTGAGATTGAGAGGCCTGAAGGAAAATAGCAAAGAAAATTTAAAAGACATTTGTGCTGATACTATGGCAGAGATAATTAAAGAAAGACCAGAAGATGTGGCAATCCAAATTGATAAAATTTACAGGGTTAATTCCTGGTTGGCAAAACAAAGACAGCTGCCAAGAGATGTGGTGATTTACTTTACAACTAGGAGGATCAGAAATGAAATTCTACAAGCGTCTTACAAGAATAAAGTTCACGTGGCTGGGCAAGAGCTGGTGGTTTTGAAAGAGATTCCTCCAAAGATGTTGAGAAGTAGAAAAGACTTTGGCTTTCTGGTAAATGAGTTGAGAAATCAACAAGTGGCATACAGATGGGACGTTCCAATTGGTTTAATAGTGACTTATAATGGAGAAAGATACCGGTTAAACACAGTTTGGAAGGCAAAAGATTTCTATGTAAATGTTTTACAGGCTGGATACCCACCCTCACCGGGGGGGGGGGGGAGGAAGAAAACGGAGATGTTACAACAAGAAAAAGATGGAAAACAGATACAAACCTATGCTGAAGTTGCAGCTGGAGGAATTATCATGGAAGAAAATTTGGATCTTGGGGGCTTACCTCCAACTTTGGAACCACCTAAGAAGGGAAAGCCGAAAGTACAACGACTGACCCGGTCAACTTATAAATTGCAACAACAACAATCAAAAAAGCAACAATCTCAAGATTTATTTCAAGAAGTCCAAAAAACAGAAGCAGGGGGGGGGGTAGGCCAAAGAGTAAGGTGGAGGAAGAGCTTCAGCTGATGCTCACAAGGCTTTGAAAGACTAAAGATGGCAACTAAATTCCTATCTTGGAATGTCAATGGCCTAAATTCACCACAAAAAAGAAACACATATCAGATTATTAGATCAAAAATACTTGATAAATGCAAGATTAGGTACACATTTTGTGGCATCAGCGCCAGAGAAGAAAAATGGACTAGTTATATATGTAAGAAAAGGACTATCAGCTAATTTAATTGAGGCAGATGATCAAGGAAGATATATTGCAATTGAATTATTAACACAGACTGGAAAAATGCTTTTTATTGGAATATATGCCCCTAATCAGCAACAAGACAAGTTTTATAAATTTTTACATACTAAAATAATACAATGGGACAATAAATCTTTTATTTTAATGGGTGATTGGAATGGAGTAATTGACACACAGAAAGATAAAAAAAAGTTTATCAAAGATTTCAGCACGTGCAAAACGACCTAAATCTTTTTTTGATATGATGGAAGATATAGAATTGAGAGATATCTGGAGAGAACGTAACCTGGATGAAAAAGATTTTACTTTTTTTTCTGATAGACATCAATCCTTCTCCAGGATTGATTTTATACTAATCACAAATGATCTTATTTCCAGGGTGAAGAAGACGAAGATATGTCCAAGAACTTTAACTGATCATAGTCCGGTTTGGGTTGAATTTGAACAGGAGAGGGGGGAAAGGAGGTCTTGGAGGTTAAATGAAAACTTATTTAGATATGAAGAAAATGTAAAGGAGTTTAAAAAACAAATGAAAGAATTTTTTGTTATTAATATGAATAAGGGTACTCCTATGGAAATGGTCTGGGATGCTAGCAAGGCTTATATGAGGGGTATCTTAATACATATGAACAATAAATATAGACTAAAACAACAAAAGAAGCGTAAAGAGAGAGGAAGAAATAAAAAAGAAAGAACAATTACTTATATCTAATCCAGGAGATAAGAAAGTAAAAGAAACAATAAATATACTACGAGGGCAATTTAACATGTTAATGGCTGATCAGGTGGCAACTAGTTTACAATATGCTAAACATAATACATTTTGTAATTCCAATAAACCAGGTAGGTGGTTGGCCTACATGTTGAGGAAAAAACAGAAATCACGAGTCATTAGTAAGATAGAATATAGAGGTAAGGAAGTTTATCAACAGAATATGATTAAAAAGGCTTTTTTTGAATTTTATACAAAGTTATATGCTAGTGACTCAATACAAGGTGTAGATATAGATAGATATTTAAAGGAAGGGAATATTTTGGAATTAACGTTGGAACAGAAGGAAGGTTTGAATCAACCAATAACTTCTGAGGAGATTGTTGCAGCAATTAAGCAGTTAAAAACAGGGAAAGCTCCAGGAATGGATGGACTAACAGCTGTTTATTATAAGAACTTACAGCTTGAAATGGTAGAGCCGCTTAGAACTCTATTTTGTAAAATTCAATTAGGGGGAGGAGTTCTACCCTCTTGGAGAACAGCTTTTGTTCCATTGATTCCGAAGGAAGATCAAAACTGTACTAAACCTGAAAATTTTAGGCCAATTTCACTTTTGAACACGGATTATAAAATTTTTGCTAAGATATTAGCGAATAGATTAATGTCAGTTATGCAACAAGTTATTCACAATGACCAATCAGGTTTTATAAAAGGGAGGCAGATGAAATATAATGTTAGGCAAATTATAAACTTATTGGAATATTTGGAAAAAAATAACCAGGTCCCTGCAGCGTTCATATTCGTGGATGCAGAGAAAGCATTTGATCGATTGAACTGGCAATTCCTGTTTAAAATAATAGAAAAAATGCACTTTGGGGAGTATTTCATACATTCAATTAGAGCAATATATCAGGAACAAACAGCACAAATAATAATTAATGGAGGTTTAACAGATGTGTTTAAAATTGAGAAAGGTACGAGGCAGGGTTGTCCCTTGTCGCCATTGTTGTTTATTTTAACTTTAGAAGTTTTGTTGAACAAGTTACGTGATTCTGACAAAATAAAAGGAATTGTAATTAGACAGCAGGATTATAGACTAAGAGCGTTTGCAGATGACCTGGTTCTTACCTTATCTCAACCTATAGAAGCGGCTCCCTATATGCTGGACATAGTAGCTCAATATGGCAAAGTATCTGGATTTAAAGTAAATCTACACAAGACAAAGATGATAACTAAAAATATGACCATAATTCAAAGAGAAGATTTAGGGAGAATAACAGGGTTTGAAGTAGTTAAAAAGGTTAAGTATCTAGGAGTATATATTGCAGCCTCAAATACGAAATTGTTTAAAAATAATTATGAAATTCTTTGGCAAAAAGTACAGAAAGAAATGGAAAAATGGAAAAAGTTACAACTATCATTACTGGGAAGGATAGCAGCAATAAAAATGAATGTACTACCTAGGTTTTTATTTTTGTTCCAAATGATACCAGTGCTTTAAAAAGATGGAAATCTGATGGAATGGCAGAAAGGGGTTAATACTTTTATCTGGGCTGGGAAGAAACCAAGAGTGAAATTGAAAATTATACAGGATATACGTGAGAGAGGAGGTCTTAAAATGCCTAATTTAAGATTGTATTATGAAGCTGCAGCTTTATCACAAATTAGTGATTGGTTTAATTTAACTGAAGAAAGAATGTTAAACATAGAAGATTATGATTTGTTATATGGATGGCATGCCTATTTGTTATATGAAAAAAAAGTGGATAAAGTGTTTAAGGGTCATATACTCAGAAATGCATTGTTGAGGGTTTGGAAAAAGTACCAATATAAGCTGAACTATAAGATACCTATATGGGCAAATCCCAGACATGCAATAGAAAATATAAGTATAGAGCAAAAAATAGAGGTGATTACTTATAAAGAGCTTCTTCTTTTGGAAAGGGGTAAATTGCAACTGAAATCTCTAGATGAATTAAAAGAAGAAGGGATAATTTATACGTGGTTTCAGTATGGTCAGCTTCAAGCTAGATGGAGGGAGGATCAAAAAATTGGGGTTATGCAAAATGAGGAAAATCTGGTGAAACAGATTAGAGACCAAAGCCAGATGCATATTAAAAGGTTGTATAATGCATTATTGGAAATAGACTCAGAAACGGAATTGGTTAAGGATTGTATGATAAAATGGGCACAAAACTTTCAGGAACCAGTGATGATGGAAACGTGGGAAAAGATTTGGGTCAGAAATGTTAAATTTACGCAAGCACAAAATCTGAGAGGGAATTTTTATAAAATGTTTTATAGATGGCACTTAGATCCTAAAAAACTATCATGTATGTACTCGAATTTGCAAGCTAAATGTTGGAGATGTGAATGTAATGATGCAACCTATTATCATATATGGTGGACCTGTAAGAAAATCAAGGCATTTTGGATAAAAATTTGGTGGGTGATGCAGAATATTTTGAAAAGAAGGTTGAAATTTACTCCTCAATTGTTCCTATTGGGTATAACGACGGACTGTACAGTATTAGAGACTAAATTGATTTTGAACTTAATATCAACAGCTAGGCTGTTGGTAGCTCAATATTGGAAGAAGGACTCTTTGCCTACTATTGAAGAGTGGATATTGAAAGTAACAAACCTAGCAGAAATGGCGAAAATCTCAGCGTACTTGAAGGACTACACGCAAGAAAGATACATATTGGAATGGAGAAGATGGATTGATTATATTCAAAATAAGTATCAGACAAGAAAATATCAAATAGCTTATGAATGAATGTTACTATTTCTTTTTTGTAAAACTTTTCAATAATAAAAAAAAAAGTAAAAAAAAAAGAACTACATGTTGAGTGTGGTTTTCCATCAGTTAAAATCCATCTGGTGGTGATGCTGTCTATCCCACATTTTTCTAGCTTACCAAGAAACAGATTGTGCTTTATTTTGTCAAATGCCTTACTGATAACCAAGTATACTATGTCCACAGCATTTCACTGGTTCACTAATTTAGTCATTTTGTCAAGTAATGAAATAAGATTTGTTTGGCATGATCTTTTTTGACAAACCCCTGATGGCTTCTGGTTATAACTCTATTTGCTTCTAGGTATTCACATATTTGTTGCTTCAATATCTTTTTCAGAATCTTCCCAGGTATTGATGTCAGGCTAATTGGTGTGGTTTCCCAGATCTGTTTTTTCCCCTTTTTTGAAGATGGGAATCACATCAGCTCTTTTCCAGTTCTCTGGTAGTTCCTTGGTGCTCAAGGATCTTTGAAAGATATTGTCAGATCCACCAGCTTTGGCTTAGCATCTTGCCGGTATTCTACCATCAGTCGGGGATGGGAGGGGAACAAATGGGCAATAAAGCTGTATACTTTTACTATGGGAAATTGGAAGGGGGGAATTGACAGTTGAGGAAGAACAGAGTGTTTTGGAATCCAGTTTGTGCATGCACACTGGCATCTTCAAGGCATTTTGCCCTGAGAGTGGAATTTCACCAACCCAAACACCTCAGCGCTTCCCAAAACATCTTGAGAGTGCCAGATTGGCTACACACAGATAGACAATGGGGGGTGGGAGGTCTATGGGAAACCAGGGGTTTAGTTCTGTATTGGTGTGCAGGAATTTTAGATTCCCCTTGACTGATGCAATCAGCATCTCTTAGTAAAAGCACCTTTTCACTTTAACCACATGGAGTCAAGAGTTTTATTTCCCTAAGAGATCAGACTGGGGCAGGTGTGACAGGTGGACAGGTGTTTCCTTATCACTTTCTTGCCTACTTTAATTTGTATTCCTAATCTGTCTTTTACAGTTCTCTTTTAGTAGGTTGGGCTATTTTTTCTTTTTGCATGAAGGCAGATGCAAAGAAGGAATTAAGCAGCTCTGCTTTCTCTCTGCTGCCTATCATTCCCATTAGTGGACCAATTGTTTCCTTGACTATTTCTTTGCTTTTTATATAGTTAAAGAAACATTTTATATTATTTTTGGCATTTGTTTAAGTCTTAGCTTTCCTGACTTCATTTTTGCAGATTTGGGCTATATGCTGGCATAGTGCCTTAATTTAATTGTGCCTTCCAGTGCTTTGGAAAATAGGTTGGCCCCAGTTTGGTTTCAAAATGTTTTACTACCCGTTCTGTGGGAATGGCTTAGTGGGCATGGCATGGCTTTGTGAGCATGGCTTTGTGGGTGTGCCAGGGTAAGGATACTGTAAAATCTCCATTCCCACCCCATTCCAGGGGAAGGTTACTGCAAAATCCCCATTTCCTCCCGATCAGCTGGGACTGGTCAGAACCTGCTGAACCCACCTCTGGTTGGCCCCCTATTCTTTGTGGCAGTTCCTCAAAAATGGAACACTGCTACTATTTTTATTGTTTACCGTGGATCTCACTCGCTTCTTTTTTAAAAAAATAATTTTTATTATTATTTTTCTTTAAAAACAAGAACAGAAACAAACACAAAACATAAATTTCCATTTTACGACAGTTTCATATCGGTATTCTTTTAAAATTCACGTTTTCCCCTCCCCGTCTTTACATATACAGTATTTATATTTGTGGTTCCCTTGTTCCTTATTTATGTATATATTTCTTTATTTGTTATACATATTATTGTATCTATATATTACTTTACATATATTGTCTGTTTAGTGGCATATTAGTAATCCTTACTTGCTGTTCCTGATCTCTAGCCATTTATACCATTTATTCCATATTAAATAATATTCTGTTTCATCTTTTTCTTTTATCTCTTTCATCAATTTGTCCATCTCTGCACAATCCAAGACATTTCTTATCATCTCTTCCTCTTTTGGTATAGTGTTACTTTTCCAGTTCTGTGCGTATGTTATCCTGGCTGCCGTTATAACATGTAAAATTAAATATTGTATTTCTTTGTATAGTTTCTGGAGAGTATTCCCAATAAAAATAGTTCTGGTTTCCAGTTATATGGTATTCAGTTATCTCTTCAAGACACTTTTTGATTTTAGTCCAATATTTTTTTGCAGATGCACATGTCCACCATAAATGATAATACGTTCCATAAGATTTCTTACATTTCGCGACTTCCGGTTGGAGCCGTTTTCGCTGTTAGACGGTCCTTTTAAGACCACCAGCCCCGTTGCTCGTAAAGAGCTGCCTCTACAGTTGAGAGGCGGCTTGGAAAACTCCACGATCCGGAGGAATCGGGAGAAGAGCCGGCGCGACAAGGTAGAGCCCCGTCCCCAGATGGTTTTTTTTAGCATCTGGGGAGGAAGCAGGGTGAGGCTCCCTATACAGCGCGCCGAGGCTCCAGGCTCCGAGGACGACTCTGCAACTAGCAGAGCCAGGTGATGCGACCAACGAAACAAGAGAAAGCCAAGAAAATTGTCAAAAATAAGCAGGGTGGAATCTGGACTTCAAATTTAAACCGCAAGTATTTTTCTTAGCCCTGTGAATGAATTTAGTAACTGAGAAGAAGTGAAAGTTCTTTTAAAATGGCACCCGGCTTTAGCAATAAGGAATGCTGAAAGCGAAAGTGGAATTGTTTGAGCTTATCTGCGCTACAAAGTAACAAAAACTAACAGCGCTGGCCAGAAGAAAGAGGAAAAGTTCTTTTAAAAGTGATTTGACTAGTTCCCTCTCCCTTGGGACTTGACTAAAGCTGGGGAAATTCTTGAAAGGTTTTTGTGGTGGAAAGGAAGAGAGGATATCCTTTTTAGAAAGAATCAGGCTGCGTGGAAGGATGGCTTCAAAGCAGACAAAGCCAGCCAAAGCTGCTGGGGGGGGGGGGCTCCCCCACTCACAAGCCACAAGAGCAGCCTTTAAGTTTGCAGACACAGACTCAAACACAAGAATCTGGATTTAAAGATCTGAAGGAATGTATTGCTGTGGCTTTGAAGAATCAAAATGAAGCTTTAGACCAGAAATTTGAAAAATCTCAGCAGGAATTCAAGAAAAGTATGACAAGATGAAACGGGACATATTGACAGCTATGACTGGTTTGTCAGAGGTTGTGGTCCAGATTGATAAGAAAGTGGAATATCTTAGCTCAGAAGTAGAATCTAAAATGAAGGAAACTGATCAAAAAAATTCCAATGTTGATAACAAAACACAGAGGCTTGAAAATTAAGTGACAATGATGCAATTCAGATTTATGGACTATGCTGTAAGACTTAGAGGCATAAAAGAGAATAACAGAGAAGATCTGAGAAGGGTCTGTGCTGATGCTCTGGCTGTTATGCTAAAGGTTGATCCTGAGGAGATTTTTTGCAAAATTGATAAGGTCTATAGAGTGAATTCTTGGGTGGCAAGGCAAAGGCAATTGCCTAGAGATGTGGTGATATATTTTATAGATAGAAGAATAAGAAATGATATTTTACAAATGTAAAATAGCAGATGGAGATGGAGGCAATGGAGACCCAAGGAGCAACAGGGTTTTTTTTAGACAAACCCTTGTTGGATCTTCCCTTAGAGGCTTTAGCTGAACCACCTAAAAATACAAGAGAAGTGGCAGCGGATCTTGACATGATGTTGCACAGTGCTAAAGACCAGCGTATAACTTGAGCAGCTTACAAGCAATTTCTAGAGAAACAACAACATCAGAGCTCTAAGCTACCACAAGATAAACAGGGAGTCAATGGTAAAGCACAAAAATCCGAAGCCATGGGAGGAGCCAAGCCGAAGACTTCTAGTCTGGAACAGCAACTTCAGCAAATGCTCTTATTGCTTCAGGAAACCACAAATGACAATTAAGTTTTTATCTTGGAATGTGAACGGATTGAACTCACCACAGAAAAGGAGGAAGATATTTCATTATTTGAGACAATTTAATAATGATGTTATTTGCTTACAGGAAACTCATATTAGAATACAAGATCAAAAATATTTGATAAATTCTAGATTAGGAACACAGTTTATAGCTTCAAATTCGGAGAAAAAGAATGGTGTAGTGATTTATACAAATAAAAGATTGCCAACAAAAATTATAGAAGCAGATGATTGTGGAAGATATATAGCAATAGAACTTCTTACAGATAATGGCCCAATCTTGGTGATTGGAATTTATGCTCCTAATCAGCAACAAGAAAATTTTTATAAATTATTGCATTCTAAAATACTACAATAGATCTATCTTACTTATGGGAGATTGTAATGGAGTAATAGATCTTAAAATAGATAAGAAGAGCTTGGCAAAATCATGTGTCAAACTACCACAGGCTTTTTTTGATATGAAAGAAGATTTGGAATTGAAAGATATTTGGAGAGTGCATAACCCAAAAGAACTGGACTTTACTTTTTTTTCAGATAGACACAGATCCTTCTCTAGGATTGATTTTATTTTACTTACAGTTGATTTACTCTCAAAAACAAAGAAAACAAAGATATTTCCGAGAACTTTATCAGACCACAGCCCGGTATGGATAGAAATAGAAATGGGAAAGAATGAGAGAAGATCTTGGAGAGTAAATGAAAATTTGTTTAGATATGAAAAGAATGTAAATGAACTTAAGAAACAAATGAAAGAATTTTTTGAAATGAATTTGAATAAGGGTACCCCTATTGAAATTGTTTGGGATGCGAGTAAGGCGTATATGCAGGGGGTACTGATTTATATGCACTCTAAACACAAATCAAATTGACAAAGAAAAAGACTAGAATTGGAAGGAGAGATAAAGAAAAAAGAGCAGTTGCTTATAAAAAATCCAACAGATGAAAAATTACAAGGAGTTATAAAACTTTTGAAAGATCAATTCCATATGCTTACAGCGGAACAAGCAGCAACTAATTTACAATTTGCGAAACATAATACATTTTGTAATGCCAATAAACTGGGCAGGTGGTTGGCTTACACATTGAGGAAACAGCAGAGTACTCGGACTATTGGGAGTATTGAGTATAGAGGAAAGGAAGTATTTCAACAAAGACTAATTAAAGAAGCCTTTTTAGATTATTATACCAAACTATATGCTAAAGATGATATACAGAATGAATTTATAAATAAATATCTAGAAGAAAAGAGAGTTATAAAAATTTCTAATGATCAAAATGAAAGAACGAGTTTACCAATAACAGCTGAGGAGATTATTGTTGCTATTAAACAACTGAAAACAGCTAAAGCTCCAGGAACAGATGGTTTAACTGCGGTGTATTATAAAACTTTACAAGCAGAAATGATTGAACATCTTAAAGACTTATTTTGTAGTATACAACAAGGGGGAAAAATACCCCCTTCATGGAAAGCAGCTTTTGTTTCTTTGATACCGAAAGAGGAGGTAGGTTCTACAAAACCGGAAAATTTTAGACCAATATCTCTCCTGAACACGGATTATAAAATTTTTGCGAAAGTATTAGCCAACAGATTAATGCCAGTTATTCAAGAGGTGATTCATCATGATCAAGCAGGATTTATAGAAGGCAGATATATGAAGGATAATGTGAGGCAAATTATAGATTTATTGGAATATCTTGAGAAGAATAAACAGATCTCTGCAGTGCTGGTGTTTTTGGATGCGGAGAAGGCCTTTGATCGAGTGAATTGGAACTTTCTATTAAAGACTTTAAAAAAGATGGACTTTGGGGATCAGTTTGTACAGGCGGTTGCAGCAATTTATCAAGAACAAACAGCACAAATTATTATTAATGGAAGTTTAACTACAAATTTTAGTATAGAAAAAGGTACAAGACAAGATTGTCCGTTATCCCTGTTGTTGTTTATTCTAACTTTAGAAGTCTTGTTGAATACAATACGGGACTCGAACACTTTGAATGGAATAGTGATAAGGCAAGAGGATTACAGAACAAGGGCATTTGCAGATGATCTGGTTGTTACCCTAACACAGCCGATGGAATCAATAATCCAGATGAAAGACATTATAGAAGAATATGGTATGGTATCAGGATTTAGATTGAATCAGAAAAAAACCAAGATGATAGTTAAAAATATGACAGTTGATCAAAAGAAGGAACTGGAAAGGAAGGCAGGCTTTGAAATAGTATCAAAGGTGAGATATCTAGGAGTTCAAGTTGCAGATTCAAATATAAAACTGTTTCAAAATAACTATGAGGTGTTGTGGCGAAAGGTACAAAAGGATATGGAAACCTGGAAAAAACTGCAGCTGTCTCTACTTGGTAGAATAGCAGCAGTTAAAATGAATGTTCTACCTAGATTGTTATTTTTGTTTCAAATGATTCTGGTGCTTAAAAGTGACAAATACTTGATGGAATGGCAAAAAGGAGTGAATAAGTTTGTTTGGAATGAGAAAAAGCCAAGAGTTAAATTGAAAATTATGCAAGATGTTTGTGAAAGGGGTGGTCTTAAACTTCCAAACCTGCGATTGTATTATGAAGCTGCAGCGTTTACACAAGCAAGTGACTGGTTTGGAAGGACAAAGACTGGAATATTGAATATAGAGAGTTATGATCTTGAATTTGGTTGGCATGCATATTTATTTTATGAAAACAAGGTGGATAAAGTATTCAATAGCCATATACTTAGAAGCTCCTTGATGAGAGTATGGAAGAAGCACCGACTCAAATGGGATTATAAAATACCGTTGTGGTTGGATCTTGGTCACATTATACGGAATATAAATTTAAAGTCACTCGGGGGGGGGGTTATATAAAGAAGTACTTTTTAATGATGGGGGCAGATGGCAACTAAAGACATTGAGTACACTGTTGGAAGAAGGGATTAATTTAACTTGGTTACAGTATAATCAACTTCAACTGAGATGGAGAGAAGATCAAAAAACTGGTTTAATGTTGCATGAAGAAGAATTGGTTAGACAGATAAAAGAGAAAGGCCCAATGCATATTAAGAGGGTTTATAATGTTTTGTTAGAAAGAGATTCAGAAAATGAATTGGTTAAAGATTGTATGATAAAATGGGTGCAAAATTTTGGAGAACCAGTTATGATGGAAACTTGGGAAAAATATGGGTTCAGAATGTTAAGTTTACACAGTCGCAGAATTTAAGGGAGAATTTTTATAAAATGTTTTATAGGTGGCATTTAGATCCTAAGAAATTGTCATGCATGTATCCTAATGTTCAACCGAAATGTTGGAGATGTGACTGCTTAGATGCTACATATTATCATATATGGTGGACATGCAAGAAAACCAAGGCTTTTTGGATAAAAATTTGGTGGGTTATGCAAAATGTTTTAAAGAAAAAAATTCAATTTTTTCCTCATTTGTTTTTACTGGGTATAGTTAAGGGTTTTTCAGTGGGTGAAACAAAATTGATATTGTATATGGTGACAGCAGCTAGGTTATTGATTGGTCAATATTGGAAAAGGGTTGATATGCCTACAATTCAAGAATGGACTTTGAAGATGGCCAGTTTTGCAGAAATGGCGAAGATATCAGCATACTTAAAAGACTGGACTCAAGAGACTTATGTATGGGAGTGGAAGAAATGGATAGATTATGTGCAGAATAAATATCAAACTAGGAAGTATCAAATAGCTTTTAGCTAAATGTTGTGTAGAAATGTATAGTTTATAGGGGGCAAAATAGATTACTGCTATGTAGAAATGTATAGTGCACAGGGGGGAGAATAGAGGGGTGGTAAAGTATGATATAATATAATGTGGATGGATTTCACCTTGGGGAAGTTATGGGGAGGGAGGGTTTGGGGGGGTTAGGGAGGGATGGGGGGGAAATGGGGGAAAAATTGATGTTTGTAAAACTTTTTCAATTAAAAAAAAAAAGATTTCTTACATTTCCAGCAAATTGGTGACGTATTTGCAAGTCTCGCCAGTGGGAGATGGCATCTATAAAATATCTTGTACTGATTTTCCTTGTACGCCGCTGATATTGTCAATTTCACATTTGTTTCCCACAATTTTTCCCATTTCTCCAGTTCTATACTGTACCCAAATTTTTTTGCCCAGCTTATCATTGTCCCTTTGACCACCTCATCTTCTATCTTATATCTAATTCCTGCTGCTCATTTTGAAATTTGCATAGTTTTATATCCTTTCTATATTTGGACTGAATTTGTGTGTATGTCGACCAGTCTATATCTATACCCTGGTCTTCTAATTCTTGTTTGGTTTTCAAATTTCCCTGTTCCTTTATCAAATCTTTATATCTTATTACTGTATCTATGTCTGTTAAATTTGGATATTTCAGGGCTTCCATTGTGACAACCAATTTGGAATTTTTGTATAGTGATTTTTTTAAAAAAATTTCCAGGTCTGTAATAAGGCACTTTTAATTATATGTCTTTGGAAATAATTGTGTGATTTATGTTTTTCATCCCATAGAAACACATGCAATCCCAATTGTAGATCGTGTCCTTCTATGGCCCAGACCCTCTTATTTTTTTTAGTTCAATCCAATCTTTAAACCAAATTAATGCTGCTGCCTGATAATATATTTCCCACTCTGGTAATGAGAAGCCTCCTTTGTCTTTGGTGTCCTGCACTTGATCCTAGGATTTTTCCCTTGCCAAATATATTTTGTGGTTAATTTATATACTGTATTTTTCAGAGTATAAGATGCACTGGAATATAAGATGTACCTTATAAGAAATAATAAGAAAAAAGCTGATTGGCAGGTGGATCGGCTTTTTTTTTTTGCTTTTTTTTCTGCCTCTGAAAGCCTCTGAAACAGAGCTTTAGAAAAAAAGCCTCTGAAGCTCTGTTTGGGGGCTTTTTTTCTGAAGCTCTGTTTGGGGGCTTCTTTTCTGAAGCTTCTTTTTTGATGCTTTTTTCAGCCTCTGAAACTTCCGTTTGAGAAGCTGGGCAGGGTTACATTTGAAGTATAAGAGGCACCCAGATTTTCACCCACTCATACTCCGAAAAATTCTATTAGCCAAATTCCTAGATATTTTGTTTTCTTAGTTACTTGCATATTTATTTTTTCTTCCAATTCATTCTCTTGCTTTTTTGTGAGATTTTTTGTTTTATTTTTGTTAATTTTAAGCCCCGCTGCCTCACCAAATTCTTCTACGTTATGAATTAATTTAGGTCCAGATTCTAATGGTTCTTCTCATATGAATACTAAGTCATCCGCAAATGCTTGGACTTTGTACTCTTCTTTTTTTATTTTTATGCCTTTTATACCTTGATCTTCTCTAATTTTTATCAGAAGTGTTTCTAGGATTAGGATGAATAGAAGAGGAGAAAACAGGCATCCTTGCTTTCTCCTTTTGTTATGTCAAATTTTTCTGTAATGTCATCATTTATTATTATTTTGGCTGTTTGATTAGTATAGATTTTTTTCTACCTTCTTTTCAAATTTCCCCCCAAATTTCATAATTTTTGGTTGCGTAACAATAAATGTTCAATTTAAACTGTCAAATGCTTTTGGGGCATCTAGGAAAACCAGTGCAGCTTGTTTTTCAAGATGTGCTTCATAATACTCTAGCGCAGTGGTTCTCAATCTTCCTAATGCCGCGACCCTTTAATACAGTTCCTCATGTTGTGGTGACCCACAACCATAAAATTATTCCTAAAACCATTGAAAATATGTGTTTTCCGATGGTCTTAGGCGACTCCTGTGAAAGGGTCGTTCGACCCCCAAAGGGGTCGCGACCCACAGGTTGAGAACCACTGCTCTAGCGTGTTCATTATAATCCTCATATTGTTTTTTATCTGTCATCCTGTTTGTCACTGCATTTTTTTATTTCCCAGCTGAGCTTCATTATTTTTCGACTAATAGACTTACTGTAGTTTGCCAAGTTCCTTATCAGTATTTTACTACGCATGTCCGCATTCTTTCACTTGCTACACACTCTTTCCTTTGTTCTCATGCCACGGCGGTGTCGACTGCTGGAAAGCAGCCGGCCCGAATTACTTTCAAAATGTAGCAATTATCTTTCTTAGTTAGTGAGGTGTTTTATTTTCTTTATAACAAATAAATGAGTTTTATTAGAGAACTTTTCTTCGCGTTTCTTTTCAGAATATTGCAACAAGGAATAAGCCACGATCCATCCTCTAAACCAGGGTGATTTTTCCCAGAGCCAAAGATGGGATTAATCGATGCCCTGACATCTGGTAGCTCAGACGGTTGATTTATGGCTTTTTTTCCTTGTTTGTTATTTCTGATAAGAGCACATAGGCAATTAGTTTTTAGCTACTGAGGTACGCTAATTATTTTGCTAAGATGCCGAAACAGAAGAAAAACAAATACAAAATGTATTTTGCTGAGAAGGTGGCAGAAAGGAGGTTTTCAGATTTCCAGCCCCTTGCTAAAGCCACACGCCTGGAACAAGAAGAAGCCGTGGGAGAAGGAACGAAGGGAGATAACAGAGAAATTGTTTTTGAAGATAATGTACTGGAACTGAGGTCAGTGACGTCTTCTTCTGAATATGCATGCTCTCAAAAAGTCCTCCCAGAACCTTCTGAATTTGTAACGCTCGGTGCAAGGCCAAAGCAAACTGCCGAGCAAAATTACTCCCATGCAGAGAGAGAAACAATTCATTATTCTCCTCTAAGCTCTAAACTCACCCTGGATGAGCTGGCTATGAAAGCCTATCGTGACCATATAAAATTCTATGAACAGGAGCTATCCCAGGCAAAAATGGCTATATCTATGCTTGAGCAAGGTAAGGGAGAATCTCGTGACTTAAGATTTTCAAAAAGCGCCATATTGTCTTCTTCCTCAGAGCCAAAGACACTCCCCCTGGTGGATCCTGTGTCAGGCCAATTAAGGCAAAGAGCACTGCATACGTCACATGAAAGTCTCCCTGATCAAGTTAATATAAACCTGCCACGCAGCCATTTCTTGTAACTAAGCTGCCCAAAGCTAAAGGTGCAGCACCATCTGCTGGTGAAAGTAATTTACTACAGGAAGCTGAAATGCCACAAGTGTTTCCACAGGCCCAAACTCAAACACCCCCTGGTGGTGTTGGTGTCTTTTTAGATGGAACACAGCCACGCTTAGTGCAGCAAAGGCAAATGACTGCATCCCCAGTAGGTCATGCCAATATTGCAGCTCAAGCACAAATGCCTGCATATGTGCCCCAACCACAAGTGCAAATAGGGCCACCTCCTGGCCCACCTCCAATGGCACAACCAAGACCATTTTTAGATCCACAACAGGCACAGCAAATATCACAGGCATTTCTGCCAGCACAGCCAGCATATCAAATGCAGGCTTCTTATCAGGCATTTTCTGTCTCTCCACTAACTGGTGAGTCAAAACTAAAAATGTCAGGACACAATTACAAAGCCTGGGTCAGTGAGATTACACTATTGCTTCTTAGAGAAGGCACTCACTGCATGGTTTTTAACCCTCCTGCACAACTATGGGATTTTGCAATAAGAGATTTAGAGATAAGGGCTCGCACAACATTATTGATGTCCATGGATACTGAACTGCAGGTCATTTTTCCACCAAATACAACAGCCCAACAAATTTGGGCTGAATTGGAAAATTGCTACAGGCCTATCTCAATTGAATCTTCATGTTTACTCATGTCTGAACTCCACGGTTCGAGATTGAAACCTGGTGAACAAATTGGAGGACATTTGACCAAACTGAAAGGACTGAGAACAGAATTGAGAGAAAGAGGCCACAACATTGAAGATATTCAAATGATAAGCATCATTATTAACTCTTTGAATTATGAATGGAAAGATTCTGTTACAAAAATTAACCAAGTCCGAATTGCTCAACGCACAGTGGACAATGTCTGTAGACTTTTAATTGAAGAAGAGGCATTCATGTTGGCCACGCCACATTTGAGAGGACCACCCGCATCAAGAGCTCCAGCTAGGCACCCCTTCCGAGGAAGAACCTACGCTCCAAGGATGCCAAGGTGCAACACCTGCAATCGTGTGGGACATGCCACCCGGGATTGTCCCCAATGAGTTCCAGCTCCCATCACGTACCAGCCCAGAGGAACAGATTCCAGAGGCAGAGGCAGAGGCGGAAGACAAGGTCATCGTGGTCCCCGGCGTGATCCACAAACTCCACTCACCACATTGGCTTTAACCAATGATCCACAACCTCAACCAGAGTACGACAGACGACTCCTGTGGACTTTGGACAGTGGTGCAGCATTGCATGTTACCTACAGAAAGGAACTTTTCACAGAAATGCACGAGCCAGAACCAGAACTACATGAACTTTATTCTTTTTCAAATCATCCTTGTCAGGTCAAAGGAAAAGGAACTGTTTATGTTGAAGAGCTCGATGCATTCATTCCTGATGTTTATTACATACCAACAGCAACCAGTAACTTGCTTAGTCAGAGTCACTTGTCTAGAATGTTAAAATTCCAGGTTCACCACCTTGAAAATGCAAGTTACATAGTTAAAGATGAAGATATTGTTGCTGGAACCATATTAATTGGTGGTGTTTATTACTTAAAGCCAAAGCCTAAAACCCAAACACAGGCAAGTATAGAAACTCCAAAAAGGGAAAGCACAGGCCCAGAGAGAGATGCTCCAGAGAGAGATCCTGTTGCTATTCCAAAGGGTCCTAAAGCCAACAAAAAGAGAGTTGGTAAACAGGTTGCTCAGAGCAAGCCTGAGGTTCCTCATAAAACTGTTAATGTTGAGAATTCACTAACTGGTAAACCTTTGCATTCTAGGTGTATCCATAAATGGCATAGAAGATTGAGGCATGCCAGTTTCCGTGTTCTTAGGAAGATGCGAGAGTTCACAAAAGGTTTGGATCTAAAGGGGTGTAAGGTGTTTTTGGATTGTGCTGTCTGCAAAAAGGCCAAATCCAAAGCAGCAGCCACTCCCAAATGCGCTACACGCCTGTCAACACGCATTTTTGATTTGGTTCACACTGACATAGTTGGTCCATTCCCGCCATCATTTGGTGGTAGAAAATATTTTCTAACAATAGTTGATAATTACTCTAGATATGGATATGTATATCCTATGAAAGAAAAATCAGAGACCTTTCAGATCTTTAAAGACTTTGCAGCCCTTGTTTCTACCCAACATCAAGTTTGCATCGCCAGAATCCAGAGTGATCGTGGTGCCGAGTTCATGTCTCAGCGTTTCTAGGACTGGATGCATAAGAATGGAATTATTCATCAGACTTCGGCCCCTGACACACTGGCTCACAATGGAGAGGTCCTGCAAACCATGATGCGTTGTCTCCTAGAAGACGCCAACCTTGGTAAGATATACTGGGGTGAAGCTATCAAGTATGCAAATTACATTGTAAACCGTACTTGGAGCAGTGTAACAAATCAGACTCCTTTCTTCATGTTGTATGGCTATAAGCCCGATCTTAAAAACATCCATATTTTTGGTTCATATGCTATGGTGGTTCATATGCTATTGGAGAGTAGAGCCGAGGATTTTGTTCAGTATCTGTATGACAAAATCACTCAGATTCGGGAATATCTGGACTCCGACTGGGTAGTCGCAGGGGGAGGGACTGGGGCAGATCTTGAGAATGTTATCTGGGATGAGTTTGATCCTGTGACCCCTGAGGACGTGGACAGGATTCTGGGTAGACTGAATGCGACCACTTGTTTATTGGACCCGTGTCCTTCCTGGTTAGTGCTGGCTTCTCGGGAGGTGACACGAGGCTGGTTCCAGGGGATTATAAATGCTTCGTTGGGTGAGGGTGTCTTTCCTGCCGCCTTGAAAGAGGCGGTGGCGAGGCCTCTCCTCAAGAAGCCTTCCCTGGACCCGGCAATGTTGGTAAATTATCGTCCGGTCTCCAACCTTCGTTTTGTGGCGAAGGTTGTTGAGAGTGTGGTTGCGCAACAGCTCCCCCAGCACCTGGATGAAACGACGTATCTGGATCCGTTCCAGTCGGGCTTCAGGCCCGGGTACAGCACGGAAACGGCATTGGTCGCGTTGGTTGATGATCTCTGGAGGGCTTGGGACAGGGGGTGCTCCTCTGTCCTGGTCCTGTTAGATCTCTCAGCAGCTTTTGATACCATCGACCATGGTATCATGCTGCACCGGTTGGAAGAGTTAGGGGTGGGAGGCACTGTGTTGCGGTGGTTCTCCTCCTTTCTCTCTGACCGGTCGCAGTCTGTGTTGACAGGGGGACAGAGGTCGACCCCGAGGCCCCTCATATGTGGGGTGCTGCAAGGGTTGGTCCTCTCGCCTCTCCTGTTCAACATTTATGTGAAGCCGCTGGGCGAGATCATCCGTGGTTTCGGGGTGGAGTACCATCAGTACGCTGATGACACCCAGCTGTACATCTCCACCCCGGATCACCCCAACGATGCCCTTGAAGTGATGTCCCGGTGCCTGGAGGCCGTACGGATCTGGATGGGGAGGAACAGGCTCAGGCTCGACACATCCAAGACCGAGTGGCTGTGGTTTCCGACATCCCGATATAGTCAGTTGACTCCATCACTGACTATTGGGGGCGAATCATTGGCCCCCATGGAGAGGGCTCGCAACTTGGGCGTCCTCCTGGATTCACGGCTGTCTTTAGAAGAGCACTTGACGGCCGTGACCGGGAGGATTTTTCATCAGGTTCGCCTGATTCGCCAGTTGCGTCCCTTTCTGGATCGGGACTCGTTGCGCACGGTCACTCATGCCCTTGTCACCTCCTGCCTGGACTATTGCAATGCTCTCTACATGGGGCTCCCCTTGAGGAGCACCCGGAGGCTCCAACTGGCGCAGAGTGCGGCCGCGCGAGTGGTAATGGGAGCGACATGGCGCTCCCATGTAACACCTCTCTTGCGCGAGCTGCACTGGCTCCCGGTGGTCTTCCGGGTGCGCTTCAAGGTTTTGGTTACCACCTTTAAAGCGCTCCATGGCTTAGGACCTGGTTATCTACGGGACCGCCTACTACCACCAATAGCCTCCCACCGGCCAGTACGCTCTCATAGAGAGGGACTCCTCCAGGTGCCGTCAGCCAAACAGTGTCGGCTGGCGACCCCTAGGGGGAGAGCCTTCTCTGTGGGGGCACCTACCATCTGGAATGAGCTCCCCCCAGAGATACGGAGGATCCCGGATCTGTGCACCTTCCGCCGCGCTGTGAAGACCTTTTTATTCCATTAGGCGGGCTTGGCCTAATCTCTTCCCTTTTTTAAATATGTAAATTTTAATCTGTTTTTAAATTATTGGGGTGTTTTAATCTGTCTGGGCCAAAATGATTTAATTTGATTTTATCTGGTTTTTAAATTTTTTGTATCTATGTATTTTATTGTTTGGCTGTTCACCGCCCTGAGTCCTTCGGGAGTAGGGCGGTATACAAATCAAATAAACTATAAACTAAACTAACTAACTATGGTGAACATTCCCTTAGCTCAAAGAAGGAAAGGAAGTCCAGCAGCAAAGAGACTGAGATTTTTGGGTATTGATGATAATTCAAAATGGAGCAGATTTATTGACTCTAAACATGCAATTGTGATTTCCCAATCTGCTAATTTTGAGGAAGATATTGACTGGTCCAGGATTCATTCCAATGATCCTGGAGTTTATTTTCCTAGAGATGATACTGCTGATGCCATGCAGATTGATGACCAAGATTCCACTGATTCTTCTCAACCTGATGTTCCGTCTTTGCAAGCCGCGGATGCTGATGCTAGCGACGAAAGTGAGGACGAGGACGAAGAAGAAGAAGACTGGACAGTTGTCCCGAGACGTTCCAAGAGGGTCACAAAAGGAATCCCTCCATAATGATATTCTTGGCAACTGACAAATGCACCCTTACCTTTGATTTGCAATATTACACTTCCACCTGATAATTTCACGCAAATCAAGCAGCTCCCTGATTCAGAGCAAGACAAATGGTATGAAGCAATGCAGGTTGAAATGGACAGTCTAAAGAAACTTAAAGTATTTACACCTGCAAAACCTCCAGCAAACAAAAAGGTCATTGGCACTCAATGGGTCTACAGAATCAAAAAGAAACCAAATGGTGAGTCATTGTACAAAGCCAGACTCGCTCAACATTATCCTGAGGACTACACAAATATCTACTCACCGACAGTCAGAACTGAGAGTGTAAAAATTGCTTTAGCAACTGCAACTATCCTTGGTCTAGAAGTTTTCCAGTTTGATGTTGACACGGCTTATCTACATGCAGACCTAGATGAAGAGATCTACATGAGAAGTCCTCCAGGATTCTGACAGCAAGAAGGGGATACCTGGTTTCTAAACAAAAGTCTTTATGGTCTGAAACAATCTGGTTTAATGTGGTATTTACGTCTTACTGACAAACTAAATTCAATGGGCTTTATTAAGTCCGAAACTGATGAGTGCGTGTTCACAAAAAGATCTAACAATGCATATGAGATAGTTCTTGTTTATGTTGATGATATTGTTTATATTGGTCCAAATAAGCAAATGAGTGAGATTTTTGCCAAAGCTTTGCAGAGATACTTCACATTGAAATCATTAGGTCACATTAGCACTTATTTAGGTGTTCAGATTGAAAAAAACACAGAAGGGGTTTAGTCTTTCACAAGAAAATAAAATTGAACAAATTTTGCATCATTGCAACATGAAGGATGCTAACACAACAAAGACACCCATGCAAACAGATTTTCATAACTTGACACAAGAAGCAAGTCCTGAGTTCGAGGATCAAACACTTTATCGTTCAGTTATTGGGTTACTATTGTACATTAGTAGTTGGACCAGACCCAACATTGCACTTAGTGTTAATCTCTTATCACGACACATAGGTAAGGCAAAACAGTTTCATTGGACATGTATTAAGAAATTATTGAGATACCTAAAATACACTAAACACATGAAGTTATTGTTAGAACCAACACATACTGATTATGCAGAATTATGTTGTTATGCAGATTCTGATTGGGCAAGTGATAAGAAATCACGCAAAAGTACTTCATGTTATATGATGTTCTTAAATGGATGTCCTGTTTATTGGCAAGTACGTAAACAGAATTTTGTTTCTTGTTCATCTACTGAAGCTGAATATGCTTGTGTTTCAGATGCATGTAATTCTCTAACTTGGTTTGATGCTTTAGTCACAGATATCTGGACACACCCGATCTGACCGATCACCGTGATGGAAGACAATGAATTGGTGGTTTATATTTCTGAATCACATTTTACAGGTTCTAGGTCCAGACACATTGACATCCGTTATCAAAACATAAAACATTTAGTGAAAAAAGGTTTTGTCAAAATGCAATATGTATCTACACATGATCAAATTGCTGATATGCTCAACAAACCACTCCCAGCAGCTCAACACGAGTATCTGCGTATGAAGATGTGCCTTATTTGATGATGTACCTGATGTTTCGCTCAACTGGCAAAGAAGGGGAATGTCACTGCATTTTTTTATTTCCCAGCTGAGCTTCATTATTTTTGGACTAATAGACTTACTGTAGTTTGCCAAGTTCCTTATCAGTATTTTACTACGCATGTCCGCATTCTTTCACTTGCTACACACTCTTTGCTCCGATGTATCTGGAACTGGGCATTCGATCAGTCGAATGCATGGCGTGGATCAACACCTTTAAATGGTGGTTTCGGGCACTCTTTTTGGCAGCCCCTGGCAGCTACCTCTCCCTGGTGTTAGCTGACCCCTATGCGTCTCGATGGGAGAGGGATCTGACGAAGAAACTCCACCTGTTAGGTTTTTCGGGGGATGCCATGGGAGACTATGGCCTTAAAGACACCCAATGTAGGGTAGTCCAACGGCTTGTGGACATAGACTTACAATATCTGAGAGCTAGAGCCAATAAAACCTGCTCCCCTCTGGTCTTCAGCCAACTTAATAATTTTGGACTTAGGATGGCCTCATATTTCTATACTCTAACCATCCCTAAGTATAGAAGAGTCTTCTCCCTTGCTCGTTTTAACGTCTTGCCTTCAGCATTGCTGGACGGTCGATTCAAGAGGCTTCCAAGGGGCGAGCGGCTATGTCCCTGTGGTAGAGCGGAGGTTGAGACTGTGGAGCATGTCCTTTTACACTGCCCCATGTACAACGTAGCCAGGACTAATTTGATGTCTCTCTTAGAGACAGATTTCTGTGGGCCCAATGATAGTGATTTGGCCTTGTATTGTTTAGGGGATGGCTCCTCATACACTACTTCTCAGGTCTCAAAATTTTTTCTAAGAGCCGTAACCATTAGAGGAGAGCGCTGTGGTCCCTCTCAGCCGGGGCTTCCGGTGGCCGGCTGTTCGTGATGTTCTTTTTCCTATGTTTTTCTGTAGCTATGCTTGCATTTTGGTCTGTGACCGTAAATAAATTTATTATTATTATTACACACTCTTTCCTTTGTTCTCATGCCACGGCGGTGTCGACTGCTGGAAAGCAGCCGGCCCGAATTACTTTCAAAATGTAGCAATTATCTTTCTTAGTTAGTGAGGTGTTTTATTTTCTTTATAACAAATAAATGAGTTTTATTAGAGAACTTTTCTTCGCATTTCTTTTCAGAATATTGCAACAAGGAATAAGCCACGATCCATCCTCTAAACCAGGGTGATTTTTCCCAGAGCCAAAGATGGGATTAATCGATGCCCTGACACTGTTAAGAAGCCATTTTGGTCTGAGTGGATGTGTTCATTCAAGATTCTTTTAATTCTTTCTGATATTATCGATGCAAATATTTTATAGTCCATATTTAATAGTGAAATGGGTCTATAATTTTTGATTTGTTGATGATCTGTGTCCTCTTTTGGAATAAGGTTAATAAATGCTTCTGTCCATGTTATTGGTAATTTGGCCTTGTCAAGAACTTCATTAAATATTTCTAATATTGTCCATTCTAATGTTTCTTGTGTATTTTTGTATAACTCAACAGGGATTCCATCTGGGCCTGGTGATTTGTTATTTTTTTTCCCCTATGCAACCCCTAATTCTGTTGTGGTTATTGGTTCATTTAGCATCTCTCTTTGCTCTTCTGTGATTTTATTCATATTCACTGTCTCTATATATTGTTTGATTTTATCCTCTGCTATATCATCCTGAGAGTATAGCTTTGTAAAGAATTTTTGTATTATTTTCTTTTTTTTCTTCCCTTCTATATTGTATCGCCCCTCTTTCATCTTGTAATAGATGTATTATTCTTTTTCCTTTTTCTTTTTTTAGTTTATGTGCTAACCAACATCCTGTTTTGTTCACGTGCTCAAAAATTTTTTGTTTTGCCAACTTTATTTTCTGTACCATTTCTTCTTGTGCAATCAGATTAAATTTGTGTTTTATCATGTCTCTTTTTTCTTTTTTTTACTATTTTGGGGCTCTTTTTGTAGTTCAAATTCCGCTTTTTTAAGTTCTTCCTGTAGCTTCTCTTGTTGAAATTTTCTTTTCTTATTTTTTCTAGCCGTATACACTATTGTTAATCCACGTATATAAGTTTTTGTGGTGTCCCACAGGTTTTGTAACAATGTGTCTTCTTTTTTATTTACTGTAAAAAATAGTGTCAATTCTCTTTCTAGCATTTGTCTATATTCTTTAACTTTTAATAAATTTTGGTTCATTGTCCACCTCTTTTTCTTTTTCTGGCTTTTCCATTTTATTTTTAGTGGGTTATGGTATGCCCAATTGTTGGTTTCTATTTCTATTTCTTCTATCCCATTTCACAGTTCTGCTGTCATCCATGCCATGTTGATCCTTGTCACTGCGTTATTTGTTTGCCAGCTGAGCTCTCATTCTAAGCAGTAAAGTAGCCTTGCCAGGGAACTTATCTGTAGCTGAGATAAGGCTGGTCTTGTGAGACATTGGACTACTGCGCATGTCTACATTCTTTCTTTTCTAACTTCCTGATTTTTCCTTTGTCTGGTAACGATGTAGTTAGCTAGTTTTGTTTTACTTTTATAATAAAATGTTTCTTAGATATACTTCGGGTTTTCTTTCTTTGAGGGTATACACCATGGAAGACAAGATCCAATCACCTCTAATTAATTACAGTTTCCCCAGGGGGGAACAGAGCTGATTCATACTTCGACAATCCTTGACCAGGACTGGTGTGGATATGACTAGAATGTATACTGGCTATTTGTCCCGTGTGCTTCTCTCCATGCATCCTGCAGATTAAGTTCTGATGTCATTTCAAAGAAAGATTTTGGTAATATATTTTTCTTATTATTATTTTTCTTATTACTTTTGTAATCTTTTTTAACATCCACTATTGTGTTAAAATCCCTGATTATGCATATATTTTCTTATTCCATTTCCGTTATTTTATTATGTATTTTTTAAAAGAATTCATATTGGTTTTTATTTGGTGCATATATTGCTGTGAGTAATATTTGTTTTTGCTCCACTTCTAGCTCTATCATTAAAATTCTACCCTCTTCATCTGAGTATATTAATTTTGATTTTAGTCTTTCTTTAACATATGTTGCAATTCCTCTTTTCTTTTTTTGGGCTAAGGTTGTATAAAGTTTTCCTATTTTTGTATTTTCCAGTAATTTGCTATGTTCTTTCTTAATATGCACTTCTTGTAAGCATATCACATCTAATTTCCATACTTTAGCAAAGGTGTGCGTTCTTTTTCTTGGTGCATTTAATCTGTTTATGTTTATAGAAAGCAATTTAATTTCCTCTTCCATTTTTTATTTAATATGTTTTCTTGTGTTTCTTGTCTCCCTTTGTACTCTCCCTTTTGCACCTTCTCTCTCTGCTCGTTCCCTTTCCTGTGTACTTTTTCCTTCTCTCTCCCTCTCTTTTTCCTCTGTTTGATCTTCTTTCTGAGCTTTCTCCAGCTCTTCTCAACTTTCTTGTTCCTCTTCCTGTGTGAAATGGTGTTCATAAAATTCCTGCACTTTTTCCAGTGTATCTATTTAAAAAAAAATTCTTGCCATGTAATTAATATGCCTTCCAGCAACAACTACCTAAACATGACCTTGTATTTTATTAATTGAGTTGTTAGGAACTGGTACTGTCTTCTCTGGTTTCTTATCCTTTGTGGTAATTGTTTCAATGTTATTATTTCTTTCCCCTTCTATATTATCAGTTCTTCCCTTGTTTTTTTATATATTTCATCCCTTATCGTCCTTTTAGTAAATCTTACGTGTATTTCTTTCGCTAATCTGTGCCTTCATGGATAATTTGTATGCACTCTATATATTTCGTCTATATCTCTTCTTACTTCTTGTCTGTTCTTTTGTAGTGTCTCTGCGAGGATCTCTGCCATTTTCTCAACCAGGTCTTCCTCCTTTTCTTCCGTGATGTTTTGAAATCTTAAATAATAAGATGCCTTTTCCATCTTGAGGAACACAATTGATTCTGCTAATTCTCTGTTCTCTAGCATACACTTCTGCTCCATTGACTCCATTTTACGGTCTACTTGATCCATTTTTGTTTCTACTGTTTTTATCCTCTGCTCGTTTTCTATGATAGCTTGTTGGATATTCCCTATTTTATCATTCATGTTTTTAATGTCTCCTTTCATTTCTTCAATTTCAGTCTTAATTTCTTTATGATATGTTTTTGTTTCTTCATGATTGTCTGCTATTGCCTCTTGCATTTTAGTCATTGTCTCTTGAATCATTTGCAGTGTAGCCTGCATACTTTGAACACTCAATGCCGATCCTGACTTCTCCTTTCCCAACATACTCTCTATGGTTCGAGGGTGATGATGTTGCAGATGTCGGGTTTGGCACTGTTTTTCCCCCTATTTTAGTTATGGTAGTTGTACTCATTTTTATCACTTGGCAGATATGTCTCCACAATAACATACAATTTTAGTTAATAACAGGTTGCTTTCAAGATTTAGGTCAATTATCAGTTCCAACACTCCTAACTTACTTTATGGGTACACTTTACAAATATACAGTTAGTTGGCCTTAACAATGTGCAAATATATGGACTATGTATATGAAGTTATTTCTTATCTTATACTAGTACTATATAATACTACTATTAATATACTTAATATAATATAACTATAATATAAATGTATTCTCCTTATAACGTAATATTTTAACACAGGTCTATATAATTGTAAATAGATTTAAGTAAACAGCTATAACTATACAGTATACTGCAATTACTTTCTCATTATAATCACTTATTGTTATTACTTAATTATATTAGTTTGTTAATTTCCATTATTCCTATATTTGTAAAACTTCTATCTTATTTCACACCGTTTGCTCCTTTCATTCAATCCCTGCTTGTGTCAGTGCATTACAATGTTGCATCAGTCTTGCTTTCTATTTTTTTTTCTATTCTAACATATGGTCCATTAATAGATTCCACTAGATGGCACCTCTTGTATTGTTCTTTAGTTCCTTTTATCACTTTTCTCAATATTTTCAGCGTTCTCAGTTATAAGAATCTACAGTTATATAATTATAATAGTTATAATGATATCCAATCTCTTAGGAAAAGTTTCAGTAAAAGGTATTAATTTTCTTTGCTTTTCTAAGTTCCGTTTTTAGTCCTTATACATCTCGTCAGGATCCTTAATATTCCTGTTTTAATGCTTTAGTCAGTTTTTCATAATCTCTTAGTCACCACTTGTCACTTCAAATTGTCTATTTTTGTAATCATCAATCTCTGCTTCTTATAATCCTGTAGCAATTTACTTTATTCCTTTGCGATATTTTAAACTCTACAGTCTAAGATCTTTGCTTCCTTGTGCTATCACCATTCAACTCCATGCCTCTGCTCTACTCCATTTTTAGTCGCCGCTGCCTTCTGGGCAAAATCTGCCCTTCTCCTTAGAATCTATCTCTTTCTGCTCCTCCAATCCACAAAACAATCCTCACCTCCTTTCTGGGGCTATCTTGTCCACCGGTCTTAACTGCCATTTTTTATTTTTTGCTTCCTGCTCATGCAGCTGTTATCGCTCCAGATCAGCCTTTATGGCCAATTTCTTCTCTGCCAGTTTAAGAGGGTTCCTCCTATCTGTTTGGGTGATCTCTCTGGGATCGATATTGCCCTTAAAGAGCTCCTGGCAAAGAGGTTTCAGGTTACAGGTATGGAACTCTGTTCCCTCACCTGCTTCATGATGATGTCACCGCTGGAAGTCCCGACCTCACTCCCTTCTTTTTTTTAAAAAAAAATATTTATTTCTTTACAACAAAATATTTACTCACACACAGATCGTGACGGGAGCTTTACAGAATATATTAACTTCAGTCAAGATATACAAATAAAAAATAAAATCTACACTAACCTTATCCTTTTTTTATTCTATTATTCAACCAAGTATACCATTGGTCCCAGCATTGAAAATATACGGAGTCCTTTCGATCTCTCAAAATTTTTGTTAACCTGTCAGCTTCCGCATATTCGATAATTTTTCCCAGAATCAAATCTTCAGCTGGTAGGTCTTTCCCCTTCCAATGTTGAGCAAAACATATTCTTGCTGCGGTTGTGATATATGTAATCAGACACCATATATTCGTGCCTATCTTATCTGGCCTAATATTTAATAGATAGTATTCTGGTTTCAATTGTAATTTATATCCCGTGATTTCTAATACCCACCTCTGTATAGATCTCCAAAATTCGATTGCCTTAGGGCAGGTCCACCATACATGATAATAAATACCTATCTCCCCACACTTCCAACAATTTGGGGAGAATCCTGGAAACATTTTGGCTAATCAAGCAGGAGGGAGATGCCATCTATACACCATCTTATACAAGTTTTCTTTGTAAGTGGTTGCCATCAGAAATTTCAATTGTTTCGTCCAAATTTCTTCCCATTTTATCAATTCAATTGAGTAACCAATATTTCTCCCCCAGGCAATCATTGAGTCTTTAACAATCTCATCTCCTATCCAATAAGTTATTAAGAATTTATAGATCTTATTGAAAAAGTTTTCAAATACAAATTTCCCCCCCCTTTTTTTCCCCCCTCTCCCTCCCCCTCCCTAACCCCCCCTCCCCACCCATCCCCCCCTGTGACTTCTTCATAACAAAAAAAAAACCTAATTCATAACAGATTACTTACTCCCTCCTCTAGATATTGACCTTTACTTACTAAAAATATTATTAGTATTATAACATCCCCCTTTATCCATACATATCAAAAAAGAGAAAAGAAAGGAAAAAAAAAAGACATTATACTATGACATTATAAAATAACTTCTCCACTTTAAAACTATACGCTAAGTCCTACTTTAACATTTAATCTTCTATATATATTACTATAACATTCCAAAGCGGCCTTCCCCATTAAATCTAGTTTAACATTTATTCCACTCTATCCATTTCCTCCACTCCCCTAAATATAACACTTAAAAATCCCTTTTCTTAGACTAATCAATCTACTAAATAGCTTATTCACCCACTATCATGCAAAATTGCCATACACAACATTTCTTAACATCTTTGATTCACTGCCCACACTTCTTAAAAATATATGTCTATATTTTCCATTATATCTAAATAAAAAAAAAGAAAAGACAATGACTTTAAATTTATAATCCATATAGTATCTTCTTTGAGGTCTTTCCACTGGATTGGTAGAACCAACATCCATAATCGGGTAACATAGCTTACTGGTGCAACAGTTTATTCAGGATCTTCAATCATATCTGCCCCCATCAGTAGTAAATATCTTCTTATATGTATAAAAGTAAAAACAACCACCCGAGTGACATTATAATTATATTCCATATAGTAATAATTGTGGGTTTCATCAGGATTATTAATTCCCATCATCGTAGTGGGTAACAACCCGATCTTCTGCATGCCCCAGCATAATTCTCTTGCCTTGTGATTCAAGATAATATAATATGTTTATCAACACAAAAAGAAATTCCAAAATGGATAATTCAAATCCATCAGTTTAAGGCTCGTTTCACGTCCCCAGATTACGGCCATGCAGAGATCTGCCACAAACCTCAGGATGATATTAACCAATACGTCGCCTCTTTTGTGTTTACACATAATCGTTCGTATTTTAAAATCACTGGCTTCACTGTTGCCTGATTAGAAATTTCTGTTTTTATGCCACCTATTTCTTTTTTTCTTTTCTTTTTGTGGGTTTGGTTTCCATCCTGGTTCCCTTTCTATAAAGTGTGTATCATCTGGTCGTAGATTGGTCTTGTTGGTTTTGCTTTTGTATCTCATATTTCTTTTTTATCCCTTGTATATCCCCTAATTGGTTTCCATGTTTATCCTTGCCTTGATAAGTCATCACATTAGGATTAGATGCCTCTTCTCTCAAATTTGTAGATAGTCCAGCTGGGGTATCCAATAAATCCAAAGGCAATTCATCTGGTACAGTCTCTGTAATTCGATATTTTACCTTTATTTCCGGCTCCTTCTGCTTATCCTGTATTATACCTGGAGATGTTAAGTTCATTTTCAACCTATTTTGATAAAATTCTTCCGCTCTTTCAACAGTATTTAGCTGATATCTTTCTCCTTGGTATCTAAATATAATACCCACTGGGGCATCCCACCTGTAGGAGATATTTCTCTTTTTTAACTCATTCACCAGAAAACCAAATTTCTTCCTTTCCATCAATATCTTAGGTGGAAGTTCCTTGTAAATCCAAATCTTTCTTCCATACAATTGCAAATTAGAATTGAAGGAGTTTTGAACGATATTATTCCTAATCTCCTTATCTGTAAAATAAATCACCACATCTCTAGGCCATTGCCTTTGCTTAGCAATCCAGGAGTTGATTCGATAAACTCTGTCGATCCTACAAAACACTTCGTCAGGTTGAACCTTTAGAATCCCAGCTAGAAATTCAGAAGATATTTTCCTTAAATCATCTCTATTATTTTCCTGCAAACCTCTTAATCTTATCGCATATTCTGTAAAATTATATTGTACCATTAAAATCTCTTTTTCAATCTTCTGTTGCAGATTTTCTGCATTACCATACTTTTGATCAGCATCCATTTTAGGTTTTTCTTCTAAGCTATTATCCTGAGTGTTTGTCAAATCATTTTCAATTTTTTGAATTCTATTGTCCAATTTATCTTGAATTTCTTCCATTTTAGACTCTAGTACATTAGTATTTGCGTCCAACTGTTTCATAAATCCTGTAAAACCATTAACCACTTTTGAGAGTTTTTTCTCCAAAAAAATCAAACTTAGATTTCACCAATTCTTTAATTTCCTGCTTAAATTTTTCAAATTGCTGATTCACAATCTCCTCCCTTCTTTCAATCTCCTCTATAAAAAATTCTATTATATTAAAGTCAGGTTTCTGAGACTGAAGAATTAAGACTTGTTCCTTTAAGTTGTTGGTGGGGGAATCCCCCCCCTTCTTGTTTATCTGACTTTATGAGTCTCAGTGCCATGTTTCCGCCCAGGCAGGCTTTGTTAAAAAAAAAAAGCAAGAAAAAAAAAAAAGGGACTTCTTTCCAATCAACAACAATATCAGGTCTCCAAGGGAAAAAAAAAGAGAAAAAGACACAGGAGCAAAGTTTTGTCTACAAATGTAGCCAGTGGTATTTATTCCGCTACATTGTAGTAATAGAAAACGGAAAGACTTCCCTTTCAGCCTCTCTTCCAGCCAACGCCATTTTAAAAGGCTTCTTTTTTTCCTCTTTCTTTTCCTCCTCTCTCTTAAGTAATTTTTTTTTAAAAAAAAATCAGTAAAATACTTGCAGTTCAATATTACAGGTCCAGCTCACATTTTCTTTGAGTAGTCTGTTAAATTTGCAGGCTTGCTTTTGACGCCTGGCTCTGCATCAGCAGAGGTCTCCCAAAGCCCGGAGCGGCGGCTGGGGATACGGGGCATCTCATCCGCTCCGTCCCAAAAGTAAAAAAAAAACTTTTGGGACTCCGCAGAGAGTTCTACCCACCCCTGCTGGCTCTATCTCCGTTTCCTCATGGAAATTTATAGATCTTAGATAATATTCTTTCCTCCTTTCCTAATATAATACTATCTATTTCTTGCTGGGTCATGTCTATACCACTTTTTTCCTTGTTTTTCTTATATTTAGAGCTGATCTGGGCATAGGACCACCAATCCAATTTTATTCCTTGAAGCTCTAACTCAATTCTTGTTTTTAAGCAGCCTTGGGCATCCAACAGTTCCCGATAGGATAGGTGTTTTTCTCTATTATAAAGCGAACTATATGTTGTAGCTTCTAACGGGACCAATCAAGAAGGAGTCAAAAAGTAGAGTTTACCCTTAACTTTCCTCCATGTATCAATTAGAATATTCCTTACATAATGTCCTGCAAAACTCATATGTTTTTTAACCTTATCTTGCCAAAGAAAATAGTGCCAACCCTGTTGTAACCCTGAATCTTCCAGAATCAACAACCGTCTTCTTCTCAGCAGGATCCATTCCCTTACCCAAACTAAATTTGCAGCCTGATAATAATATTCCCATTTTGGTAAGTCAAATCCCCCTCTTTCTTTCACCTCTTGAAGCATTTTAAGTTTAATTCTAGGCTTTTTATTTTGCCAGATAAATTTAAGAACACATTGATTTAACTTTTTGAAAAAAGTATTGTCTAGTCTAGCTGGTGCTGTATAAAATAAATATGTCCATTTTGGGAGGATATAGGATTTTATAATCACGATCCTACCTAATAAAGATGTCTGAAGGTTCTTCCATTTCTCTAAATCCTGTTCTGTTCATTGGAGTAATTTCAAATAATTATCTTCTTTAATTGTTGTGCATTTGGCTGATAATATAATACCTAGATATCGTAATTTATTGACAATTTGGAATCCCAAATTCGCTTCTAATTCCTTCCCCTGCTTTATTGTCAAATTTTTAATAATAACCTTAGTTTTTTCCTTGTTTACTTTTAAACCCACTACATTTCCATATTTTCCTAATTCATTAATCAAACAAGTTCCTGTTTTTTGTTTTCCCATAACCCTTTCAATTTCCCCTTCGGTTATCTCCCTGTCCAGTATTTCCCTAGACATGTCCAATATTTTGGGTAGATCAGATTCTTCTAAATATTTCTTTATTTCCTGCTCAGACTTATCCTCTTTTCTATATAGATCGGAATAAAATTCCTGCACTATTCTTTTCTTCCCTTCTTCCCCTGTAATCCATTCACCATTCCCATCTCTCAAGTTATGAATTCTACTCCTTTCCTTTTCTTTTTTTAATCGGTATGTAAGCCATCTTCCCTGTTTGTTCGCGTTTTCAAATTTCCGTTGTTTCATCCACCTAATTTTTTTTCTAAGTCCTCTTTGTCTAATAAATTAATTTGATGTTGTACTAATTTCAAATTCATATTGAGTTCTCTATTGTTTGGGTCCTGTTGCAACATAGCCTCACTTTTGGCCAAGTCTTCTAATAATTTATCTCGTTTAGCCCTCTCCTTCTTCCATTTCCCCGCTATATAGTTTATCACTAAACCCCGAAACACTGCTTTAGCTGTTTCCCAAACATTTAAAAAGTTCACATCTTCCTTATTATTTTCCTGAAAGAAAAAGCCCATCTCCTTCTTTAAATAACTTAAGAATTGTTCATCTTTGAGGACCCTTACATCCATTCTCCACCTGGGCCTTGTTTTCAAGCCTCCCCATGTTATAATCCATAATGGATTATGGTCTGCCCACTCATTGATGCCTATTTCTACTTTCTGTGTTCCCTGCCTCAGTTCCCCCAACATCCAAACCGCATCTATCTGCGACCAAGATGAGCGCCTGGCGGAGAAATATGTGTACTGTCTATCTTCCAGATGTTTTTCCATCCAAATGTCTCTAAATCCAAATTCCTCTTGAATTTGATGGCAAATAGTAGGCAATCTTTTCTTTGCTGATCTCTTTTTTCCCTCCTGATTCTTATTTCCAGATATATAATCTTTATCCTTATCATCTATGGCGTTGAAGTCCCCCACAACACAAATATGTGAGTAATCAAGTTCTACCAATTTACTATAAAGATTCTGAAAAAAAACTTTTTGATTCCCATTAGGTGCATAAATACAAACCAATATGCTTTTTTTTTACCACAAATTTCTACTTCAATTATCAAAAGTCTCCCTTCTTCATCTGCAGAAATTAGTCTCACTAAAATTAGCATATTAGTTTATATGCTCTTGAACATAAATCGCTACTCTTCTTTTTTTAGTTTCCACTAGAGATGTATATAATTGACCCAATTTGGCATAATTCAGTAAATAAAGATGATCTCTTTTCACGTGTACTTCTTGAAGGCATATAATATTCAAACGTGCTTTTATTAATTTATTAAAGATCTTTTTTCTCTTATTCGGGGTATTCAGCCCATTAATGTTAACTGACAATAGTCGAATTTCCTCCCCCATCCCTTCTCCCTTCTGTTGCCCTTACTTGCCTTCTACTTGAAGTTTCTTTTTTGTTTATCTTGTTCTCTCTCGTTTAGTCCCTCGGCTCCTATTTCTGCCTGTATCTGCGTCTGTCCTCTTCCTTTCTTTCTCCCACCTAGCTGTTCTGGTTCCCCTCTCTCTTCCTCCTTTAATTATTCTTCCCCACTCTTCCCCTCTGACTCTTCTCCCACTTCCGCTTCTAAAGGGTTCAAATGGCTTATAAAAAATTCTCTAGCATCTCTAAGGTTATCAATTCTCACTTTTTTGTCAGCCCAAGTAAATTGTAACCCTTCCGGTAATAACCACCTGTATAGTACTTTGTGTTTTCTTAATTGAGTGGTTAAGAAATGATAGTTTCGTCGTATTTCCCATACCCATCTGGGGAGTTGCTTCAGTATTATCAATTGTTTGTCCTTATATGTCACCGTTTTGTCTCTGGACTTCAAAATCACTTCTTCCCTAAGAGCTTTTTTTGATAGTCTAACATGAACCTCTGTCGGAAGTCTCTCCCTCCTAGCGTAACTTGTAAATACACAGAAAACGTCATCTATATCTCTCAGGACATCTTTCTTAGTTATCTCCAGAATCCCAGCCAAAATATCCGCCACAATATCTCTTAAAGGCTCCACCACATTTTGTATCCTCAAGTAAAAGGCTGACCTTTCCATTTCAAGAAATATAATTTCTTCAGGTCAAGTCTAGTCAATAAGGATAATAATCAATGGGGGTAATTCATTCAAACACGTATAATCAAGTACAAAACAGATTCAAATTTCTTCTCTCCTAAGAGCACAGTATATAGTGTAATTATACAGTTCGCCACTAGAGGGGGGTAAAGTACTGTTCCATACACACACCTTCTAATGATAGAAAAGAAGGAAGAAGAGTATTTCTCTACCAAGGGATATATCTTTCCTTTCGACCACCGTTCTTAATTTAATTCTTAATTTATCAGCGGGGAGGGAGGAAATAAACCATCCAACAATACTTCCCATCAATCGAGTACAAATCCAATATTTCTTTCAGTCAGCACAATTTAATAACAGCTCAAAGTTCCTGGTGTAATAAACTAGCAGCCGCTTTCCTCGTCTTAGCTCCAATCGTAAAAGGGCATTCAGAACATTCCTCCACCACTACAGCACTCACAATAGGGAGATCAAAAGGATCAAAGGTCCATCACAATGTAGACTAATTTACATTAGAAGAGGGCTCCTTGCCCGTCTACGATTGGGTTTCCCTTCCAAAATAGGTAGTCATCGCTTTGGGGCCGCCATTACTGGCGCCGTCTTCCCAGCCTGTGACAGGAGAGATTTGCCTTTGCGCATCAGATTGCCACTTCACACGCGCTCTCTGCTCCTCTCCACTTACGGCCACTTCTCCAGGGCTGCCACCGGCACAGAAAAGCTGCCCAGACTGGAAAGTTTACAAGAAAGGGACAGGAGCGATCTCCATACCCGTCTTGCTTGACACGATGACGTAACCGGAAACCGACCTCACTCCCTTCTTAAGAGGTCTGTAAAGGGGCATACATAAGCACCAGCGTGTCTACTGTCCCTGTCTTACTGTCCCCATTTATTTGTACTTACTTACTTTATGTTTATATTCATAACTATTCTTGTTATCTTGTACATGTTTGACAAACAAACAAACAAACAAATAAATAAATTATTTTCATTAAGCTGGACCTACCCAATTCCTGCAATAGTTCTTTAGTCCTCTAATCATGTTTGTTGCTCTTCTCTGCACTCTTTCCAGAGTCTCAACATGTTTTTTATATCATGGCAACCAAAACTGGATGCAGTATTCCAAGAAGTGTGGTCTTACCAAGGCCTTAAAAAGCAGTACTAACACTTCATGTGAGCTTGATTTTATTCCTCTGTTAATGCAGCCTTGGGCTGCATTGGCTTTTTTAGCAGCTATAGCACACTACTGACTCATTGTTAAGTGATTTGCCACTTGGATTCCATGATTGATGTGAGGCTGAGAGGTCTGTAGTTTCCTGGATTCATTTTTCCCCATTTTTGAAGATGAGAACTACATCAGCCCTTTTCCAGTCATCTTGTAGTCCACCAGTGATCCAGTATATTTGAAAGGTATGGTTCAATGGTTCTGACATCACGTCTGCCAAGTTTCACCTAATTTATACCTGTACATTTGGGGTTTTTGCCTAAGTGTAAAACCTTAATTTTCTCTCCATTGAATTTCATTTTATTAGATAGGCCCCAGTAATCAAGTCTGAGGAGATCCATCTGGATCTTCAGCCTATCTTGTAGAGTATTGGCTATTCCTGCCAGCTTGGTATCATCTACAAATTGGATGATTTCCCCTTCTATTCTATTCCCTCATATAAATCATTTACTAAGATATTGAAGAGTGCTGGGCCCAAAACAAAATCTTGTGATACCCCACTGCTTCATGTAGATGTGGTTCCATTAATTACTAAACATTGAGAGAAGTTTGTCAGCCAGTAATGAATCCATCTTGTAGAGTTGCTGTTTATCCCACTTTTTTCTAGCTTACCTAGAAATAGGTTGTGATGTTTGTCAAATGCCTTTCTGAAATCCAGTTTACTATGTCCATAGCATTTTACTGGTCCACTAATTTAGTCATTTTGTCAAAGACTGAAATAAGATTTGTTTGGCATGATCTGTTTTTGAGAAACCCATGTTGACTTCTGGTTATAACTTTGCTTTCTTCTAGGTGTTTGCAGATCTATTGTTTGATTAACTTTTCCAGGATTTCCTCAGGTATTAATGTCAGGCTGATTGGTCTGCATTTTCCTGGATCTCCTCCCCCCCCTTTAAAAAAAAAAGGTGGGAAACACATCAGCTCCTTTCCACTCCTCTGGTAGTTCCCTGGTGCCCCAGGATCTTTGAAAGATGTGGTTCAATGATTCTGAAATTTCATCTACTATGTTCAGTCATTACAGATTAACAGAGTTGGAAGGGACCTTATAGGTCATCTAGTCCAACCTCCCACCCAAGCAGGAGACCCTACACCATTCTGACAAATGGCAGTCCATTTTCTTCTTGAAAGCTACAGTGATGAAGCTCCCACAAATTCTGAAAGCAAGCTGTTCCATTGGTTGATTGTTCTCACTGTCAGAAAAATGCTCATTTCCAGGTTGAATCTCTCCTTATTCAGTTTCTGTCCATTATTCCTTGCCTGGCCTTCAGGTGCCTTGAAAAATAGCTTGACCCCTTCCTCTCTGTGGCAGCCCCTTAAATATTGGAACACTGCTATCATGGTCCTTCACTTCAATAGACTGGCTATGCCCAGTACCTGTAACCATTCTTCATATGTTTTAGTCTCCAGTCCCCTAATCATCCTGGTTGCTCTTCTCTGCACTTTTTCTAGAGTCTCAACATCTTTTTTATAGTCTGGTGATCAAAACTGGATGCAGTATTCCAGGTGTGGTCTTACTAAGACTTTATAGAATGGTATTAGTACCTCACTTGATCTTGATTGTATCCCTCTGTTAATGCAATTTAGGACTGCATTGGCTTTTTTGGCTGCCGCTGCACACTGCTGACTCATATTTAACTGGTTGTCTACTAAGACTCCAAGATCCCTCTCACAATTACTGCTATTAAGCCTGGTTTCACCCAGTCTATATGTATATTTTTGGTTCTTCTTGCCTAAGTGTAAGGCTTTACTTTTCTCTACATTGCATTTCATTTTGTTAGATAGAACCCAGTGTTCAAGTCTGTCAAAATCCATCTGGATCTTGAGCCTATCTTCTAGGGTGTTAGGTATTCCTGCCAGCTTAGTATCATCTGCAAATTTGGTAAATTCCTCTTCTGTTCCCTCATCTAAGTCATTTATGAAGATATTGAATAGTACCCCACTGTTTATGAGTTTCATCCCATCAAGTTTCAGTAGTGGCAACTATAAGATACTACCCTCATGTACTAGTACTTCAAATTCACCCTGTTTGTTCCCTAAACTTTGAGTAGGTAAGCATTTCAGTCCTTTATATCTTTATATTTTCCCCATCTCCTACTTTGTATCTGAGTTTTTCTTCCTTCCCATCACAATGCACCTCCTTGTTATCTTGGAGTTTATGCATGGGATTAGGTCCTAAACATTGGTCTCTCCTTCAGTTCTCATTTAAAGCCCTTTGGTTGAGCTGAGCCAGTCATTTTCCAAATACACTCTTCCTGGTTCTTGTAAGGTGAAGCCCATCCCTTGCCAGTAGCCCTTCATGTAGGTAATGGAGACCGTGATCAAGGAATCTGAAGTTCTCTTGGCAGCATCAACCCTTAAACCAGTGGTTCATTTCTAAAACCCCTTTTTCCTTCATAGGCCTTTTTTTGGAAGTACAGATGAAAACATGTAAACTTGAGCTCCTAACTCCTTAACTTTCTTGCCAAGTTGCTCATAGTCTCTTGATATTGTATTTAGGTTCATTGTTGTGTCATTTGTCCCCACATAAAGGAAAAAAAAGGGATAGTAATCTGTGGACTTTATTATTTTAGTATTAGTATTTAGTAGTAGAATTTAGTATTATTTCAGTAAGGTTCTTGGCCACATCTTCGATTTTTGCTCCAGGGAGACAACATACCTCCCTAGATTGCTTGTCTGGTCTACAGATGGCTAATTATGTTCCAATGAGAAGTAAATCTCCTATCACCAACAGACACCCTTTCCCCCCATGGAAATCTGGGCTACTTTTCTTCTTATCAAAGGAACTCTTGATGATGTCCCTTTTCTAGGGGTCTGCATGTTTTCTTCTTTGGGGAGACTTGATATCAATTGCTCAGCTCCAGTGGGGCTGCACTGGGCTGGGATGAATTAGACAACAGGGATGTTGCTCTTGGTTGTTGTTTTCTTCTATGAGTGACATGTTTCAATTTGTCTGTCTCTAAAGTTCATGTACAGGATCATTTCTTCTGATAGTTGTTTGTTTCTTATTATGTTAAGATTGGATATAGTCTTCTTGTTTAAGTTGGAGTTTCTTTTTTGTAGGTTGACTCTCAAAGTGGCTAAAGTTGCCTCTAGATCCTTTATTTTTTCTTCCAGTAATTCATTTAGTTTACATTTGATATATCTGTAATTTGGGTCTTCTATGGGCATAAGCACATAAGGTATATTCAACACATTTTGCAAATCACTATAATGTCAATCTCTTTTTCTAGGACTGTTTCTTTTTGCTAGTTCAATTAAAAAAGTTTAAAAATTTACAAAATGTTTGAAAATGTAAAAGATTTTTTCCAAAATTTTAAAAAGTTCTAAATTAAGAATTTAAAATTCTAAAAGTTCATTAAAATTTTCAGTTTTTAAATAATTTTTTAATTCCTTTTTTAATTTGAAGGTTTTTTTAAATTATTTAAAATTTGAAACAGATGCTTTTAAGCAGAAATTTTCTAATTTTTGGACAATTTTAAAAATTAAAATATTCAAATGTTTTCAAAATTCCCAAAAATTCAGAATGTTTTTATTCTTTTTTTAATGAAATAATTAGACCAAACATTTTTATTCTTCAAAGACAGTCTTTTGCTCGTCCTCTAGATTTGGTCTGTAATCCAAGATATATAAAATGGTAGATAAATATATAAAATAACAGGTCAATAAAAGATGATAGAGAAAATAAAATATCAACTGAAAAGGAAAACTGGTGTATCAGTTGAGAATAGAATAGAAGAATAGAATAGAATAGAATAGAATAGAATAGAATAGAATAGAATAGAATAGAATAGAATTCTTTATTGGCCAAGAATGATTGGACACACAAGGAATTTGTTTCAGGTGCATAAGTTCACAGTGTACATATAAATAGCAAGTAATAGGTCATAGATCATAAATTATAGTGAGAATCATTAATCATAAATTACAAACAACAATTGATAAATCAACCAGTGGGAGAAGATAGTAGGAAAGATGAGAAGATGAGAAAAGATGAAAAAATGAGACAGTGCTGTGGGAATTAAGTGTTCAGCAGAGTGATGGCAAAGGGGAAAAAACTATCTTTCTGTCTAATTGTTTTGGCATGGAATACTCTATAGCAGTGTTCTGAGGGGAGAAGTTGAAATAGATTATGTCCAGGATAAGAGGGTCTGTAGATACGTATTTTCTCAGCCCTCTTTCTGGTTTATGCAGTATAAAGATCCTCAATGGAAAGCAGGCTGGTTGCAATTGTTTTTTCTGCAGTCCTAACTATCTGTTGAATTCTGTACCTGTCCTGTTTGGTTGCTGTGCCAAATCAGTTACCGAGAAACAAATGACAAACTCAGTAATTCCTCTGTAGAACTATATCAGTAGATCCTTGGGCAATTGAAGCTTTCTGATACAGGAAGAACATTCTGGCATAGGATGCATTCTATGCATCATGGCATAGGACCAGGGTATTTACGGGACCGCCTTCTGCCACCAATAGCTCCCACCGACCAGTTCACTCCCACCGAGAGGGACTCCTCAGGGTGCCGTCGGCCAAATTATGCCAGCTGGCGACACCCAGGAGGAGAGCCTTCTCAGTGGGAGCTCCTGTCCTTTGGAACGAATTGCCCCCGGAAATACGTACAATCTCTGACCTCCGGGTTTTTCACTGTGCCCTCAAGACCCTACTGTTCCAACAGGCGGGGCTGTCTATTTAAGTGGTTTTTAAATTGGAGTTTTAACTTGAGGTTTTAAATTTTGGCCAAAACTGTTTAATTGATTTTAATTACTTTTTAATGATGATGTCTGTATATTTATGTTTTTGAATTGGCTGTACACCGCCGAGTCCTTTGGGAGAAGGGCGGTATATAAATAAAATTAACATAACATAACATTCTTTGTTGTGCTTTTTTGATGATTTTTTTGATGTTATATGTCATTTCAAGTCCTTAGAGATAATCGAACCTGAAAGTCTCTACTGTTGATACTGTGTTGCCTAATATTGTAAAGAGGTGGTAGAATAGGAGAGCTTCTTCTAAAATCTAAAATCTAAAATCTACTATCATCTCTACAGTTTTAAGAGTGTTCTGGCTGCACTATAGGGCCAATTGATCTACCTTTCGTCTATATGCAGACTCATAATCTCGAATGAGACAGATGACTGCTATATCATCTGCAAAGTACTTTAACAGAGGGATCATTCAAGATGTAGTCATTGGTATAGAGAGAAAAGAGTAATGGAGAGAGTACACAGCCCTGGCGGGCTCTTGTGCTAATTGGTTTTATGATTTTAAGTCTTTGTTTATAAACAGGTACAAGGTGAATCATTCAGTGATCAGAGTGTCCCATAGCCACTCTTAGTAGAGAGAGATAGGCATCTTTTATTGTAGAGTAGCAGTGGTCTAAAATATTCTTGCCTCTTGTGAGACAGTTGACATGCTGAATGTAACTTGGTATTTTATGTTCTTTATATAAGAATGTATCTTATATAAATAATAACATCAGTTTGTAGTTAGTGTACAAGCATGTAACAGTATGCACTTTGATGTTAATAGAAAAAGAAGAAAAAAATTAAGAGTATATATCACTGCTGCTCTGCTAGGCCGCTGGGCTGCTGGGCAGGGTCTCTGGTTTGCCTCCCATTTGCCATTGCTCATCTGGGCTCCTGGGTGAGCTCTTTGGCTGCTGGGCTGGATTGCTGGTTCACCGCCACTCAGTGCCATCTCTCAGCTGGGCTCCTAGGCTATCTGGCTGGGTTCTCTGGATTCCTGGGCTACTGGGCTGGGTTGATGATTCACCTTCATTCAACTGGGATCCTGGGCTGCCTGATTGGGTCACTAGTTCGCCTCTGCTGAGCTGGCCTCCAACTGCCATGAATCTCCAGGGTCCTGGGCTGCTGCATTGGTCAAAGGTTCACCGGGCAGCCTCTCACTCCAACTGCCTCCAACTGCCTTGAATCTCCAGGGTTCTGGGCTGCCATGCTGAGTTCATGGTTCACTGCGTAGTCTCTCAGGTGGGCCACTGCCAGCCTCTTCTCAGCATGCACTATTTTGACTTCCTTGCAGTTATTACTTGAATTTCTAACTACAACGAAAAGGATCCATTTTAGTCATCTCAAGATACTTTGTGAAAGTTCAGCATGAATCTGTGTGGTTAAAAGAAAACCCAACTATTTTCTTTTTTTTTTTAATTTTAAAAACAAACTTTATTAAACTTAAAAAGATAAAATACAGTATATACAAAATACATTTATATTAGTCTGAACAACGTTACTTACTCACAGCAAAATATAGAAAAAGAAAACAAAACAAAATTAAAAGGAAAAAGAAAAGAAGAGAGAAAAAGAAGAAAAAAAGAAAAACGAAAAGGAAAAACGAAAAGCAAAATATAGAAAGTGACTTTGTCACTTTATCACATCCTTTATCTTGTTGAAGGTGCCTGTTTGTTAATTTTGTTGTCTTACCTAATTTTACATTTACTCTCTTTTCTTTTAATTTATCCAATCGTACCATCTATTCCATGCCGTGTAGTATTTTGAGTCTACCTTATCTTTTAATTCAAATGTTAATTTATCCATTTCAGCACAATTGTAATTTTTTTGGATTATTAGGTGATCTGTTGGCAATTGATCCATTTTCCAATATTGAGCTAATGCAAATCTAGCTGCCGTAATTATATGTAATATTAAATATTTTATTTTTTCCTATAAGTTTCTTTGATCATACCTAATAGAAAAATTTCTGGTTTAAACTCTATTTCCTCTGCTGTTATTTCTGTCAGCCATGTTTTTATTTTTTCCCAGAATTTCCTAATTTTTGGGCAAAGCCACCAGACATGAAAAAAAGTGCCCTGTGCCTGTTTGCATTTCCAGCAAGTTGGGTTTAAATTTGGATACATCTTTGCTAATCTCGAAGGGGCCAGATACCATCTATACCATATTTTATACTGATTCTCTTTATAAACTGCCAATTTTGTCATGGTATAATTAGTTTCCCACACTCTTACCCAGTCTTCTAATTGTATGCTATGTCCAATATTTCTTACCCATGCTATCATTTGTCCTTTTATTATTTTTTCTGCTAAGTCGTATTCCAATAAGTACTTATAAATTTTTGAAATTAATTTTTCTTCCTTGGATTCTAAGAATTTATCTAATCAGTTCGATTTTAGTTCAATTCCTCCTTCCTCTTGGTCTTTTTTGTATCTTGTTTTTATCTGTAAGTAGGGCCACCAGTCTATCTGTATTCCTTGTTCTCTAAGTTGTTCTTGTGTTTTTAATCTTCTCTGGGAATCCAATATTTCATTATATCCTATCATTTTTTGTATTGCTAGTGTGTTGGGGTGTATTGTTGCCTCCATTGTGGATAATCATCCAGGAACTTTCATGTAATGTTTGCTTTTGATTTCTCGCCATGTACAAATTAATGAGTCTCTTAGTATGTGACTACTAAAATATTTATATGTTTTGTTTCCGGTGTTCCATAAGAAGGCGTGCCACCCCATCAACAAATCATGTCCTTCTAATTGTAATAGTCTTTGATTTTTCAAGCTCACCTATTCTCTAATCCATGTTGCTTTGTAGTATGTTTCCCATGCTGGCAATCCTAATCCACATCTGGTTCTATCGTCTTGCAAAATACTTAATTTTTTTTTTAAATTTGATTTATATGCTGCCCTTCTCCGGAGACTCAGGGCGGCTTACAATGCGTTAAGCAATAGCCTTCATCCTTTTGTATATTTATACAAAGTCAGCTTATTGCCCCCACAAACTGGGTCCTCATTTCACCTACCTTAGAAAGGATGGAAGGCTGAGTCAACCTTGAGCCTTGGAGAGATTCGAACCAGCAGTAAATTGCAGGCAGCTGTGTTAATTTGATTCTTGTTTTTTGCTATCCTCCCTAGTAGTGATAATTTCAATTTCCCCCATTTTTCTAAGTCTTCTTTTATTTGTTGGACTAAAATTTCATAATTGTTCTCCTTTATGGTTGCACATCTAACTGTCAAATTTATACCTAAATATTTCACCTTTTTTACTAGCTGCAATCCTAATTCGTTAACTAATTCTTCTGTTTGTTTTCCTGTTATATTTTTGTTAACATTTTAGTCTTATCTTTATTAATTTTTAAACCTGCTACTTTTCCAAATTCTTCTATCTTTTGTATTAATGTTGGTCCTGTTCTTAATGATTCTTCTAAGAAGAATACAAGGTCGTCCGCAAATGCTTGGACCTTGTATTCTTCTCGTTTTACATTTAGTCCTTTTATTCTTTTATTTGATCTAATTCTCATGAGTAAATTTTCCAATGTTAAAATAAAAAGTAAAGGTGAAAGTCGTACTCCTTTATTTATTTCAAAGAATTTAGTAGGATCTCCATTTACTAGTATACTTGCTTTTTATTTCGTATATATAGAGGCTATCATTTATTCAAATCTCTCCCCGAATTTCATGATTTTTATTTGCTGAATCATAAATTGCCAATTAATCTGATCGAATGCTTTTTGTGCATCCAGAAACACCAGTGCTACCTGCCTTTCTGGATGCACCTCATAGTATTCTAATACGTTAATTACTGTTCTCATATTGTTTTTTATTTGCCTCATTGGTAAGAACCCATTTTGATCTGAGTATATCCTATAATTCAATAATTTTTCATCCTATTTGCCATTATATTCATATAAATTTTATAATCGGTGTTTAGTAAAGAGATCAGTCTGTAATTTTTTATTTGTGTTATATCTGCTCCCCACTATTTTCATTGGAACTTCTGGCCAAGTTCTATAGTTACCCTATGTTAAATTTGCATATATATATGCTTTGTTTGAAGCGAGGTGAGAAAAGGCGTGACAGTGTGAAATAACAATTCCCTTTATTAGGCAATGGTCACAGGCAATAACAACTAACACTAATCACGGCAAGAATGAACACGCTCACAGAACTTCTGTCACGGCTGCTATTTATACAGCAGCTGTCAAGCGGGCGGCCAATGACACGCGCTCATTTCTCCCGCCAGCTGAGCTGTCACTTCACAGCCAATAGGCAACGCTTCCGTGTTGCTGGGCAGAGGCATGGCTGCATATGCCGCAAGCCACATCCAAATATACCCACAAATTTGTACACGCTTTGCACAGCGAGTCTGCTGGCCTTGTCATCATGCATTTTTTGCCCTTCCAGATTTATGACCATATAGCTAGGAGTCAGCCCTGAACACCAGTGGTGGGTTTCAAAAATTTTCACTACCAGTTCAGTGGGTGTGGCTAGGTGGGGGGACATGTGACTGATTGGGCATGGCCAACTTGACATCACCCATGCCCACTCAGTCACATGACCCCCACCTAGCCACGCTCACAGGAAAAGGTAAGAAAATGTTTGGAATTTCCACTTATTTACCCCCACCCTCCCTTCACCAGTCATCCGTTTCCATTCCTTCAGCGGCCCTGGCCCTAGCCCTGCTTCCTCCCACCCCCCTTTTTGTTTGGGCTGCTTACCTTCTGCGGCGGCTGGTCCAGAGTCTGGAAGGCAAGCTGATCAGAGCTAGCCGCCACTGCTGGAAAGCGGCTGGCAAAGAAGCCTCTTTGAGAGCCGCTATGCAGCTGTGGCGGCTGGCTGCAGGCCACCGAAAAGTACCAGACATTGTGGAAAAAGCTGCTGCTGTCACCATGTTCTTCGTGCATCCCATTGGACTTGCAAGGCAATGGGATGCATGTGCATGAAGAACATGGCAGCGACGAACATGGCAGGCGAGGTGAAAGAGCGGCAACCGGGGGATTGGTTCAGGGGCGTGGCCAGCTGGCCATTGCTACCGGTTCAGTGACCATGGCCAAATTTCCGCCAATGGTTTGCATGAACCGGTGTGAACCAGCTGAATACCACCTCTGCTGAACACAGACTACAAGCTAAATAATTGCTGGTTTTTTTTTTTTGTTATTTGTTTTTTAGATGGGAGAGAGACTGTATCTTGGAGTAAGCAACAGGAAAAAGAACTGAATTTAGCTATGGAATTCAACAGATAGCTGTTGAATTGAATTTGAATTTGGTGGGAAGGTATCTGTGCGCCTTCAGCATTTACTCATGCCGGTCACATGACCACGGAGACATCTTCGGACAGCACTGGCTCTTCGGCTTAGAAACTGAGATGAGGACTGCCCCTAGAGCTGGAAACGACTAGCACACATGTGTGGGGGAAGCTTTACCTTTACCTTAATTCAACAGATGAAAATGTTTGTGTTGAGGGTAAAACTTCCCTCTGCATAGTATGCAATGGACCGGACAGCAAAGAGATACGTTGCTGGTTAAACACACAGCAACGTCAACAGACTCTGAATGGTGGAAAAAAAAAACATTCTTTACTCTTAGTGAAAAAACAAACTTGGTTTCCCAAAACAATGATAACACGTCTTCGAATAATCACTCTCCAACACAAAACATAGTTTGCTTACAGTTCTCTTCAGTCACACACAGTCCCTCTTCAGGAGATCAATCATCAAATAGCAGGAGCAGGAGCTCCCAGGCTTCCTGTCTACTTTTATGGCTGCCTGATCATAGCACAGCCAATCATTCTTCTTATATTATTTAAAGTCACAAACATAATTTTTCTATATATTACCTACCCAACCGTAGGATAAATATCCAGCAGTTTGCTTTGTTTTAGAAAAATGAGAATGAGAAATGCTGTTAACCAACATTCATTCTCCTCCTACCAGTTAATTCAAATCACTTGGAGCTCCTACCTTATAGCAAGTTGAACCTATGGACCACTTGGAGGCGAAAGTGGCAGATGGTGAACTCTTTACCTCAGTCCTTCCCAAAGTCAACTCCAACATCTTGCCAGGATGAACAGGTAAGACGTTGGAGTTGACTTTGGGAAGGACTGAGGTAAAGAGTTCACCATCTGCCACTTTCACCTCCAAGTGGTCCATAAGTTCAACTTGCTATAAGGTAGGAGCTCTCAGTTTAGAGACCTTAGAGACCTACCTTGCTATAAGGTAGGACCTCTCAGCTTAGAGACTGCAACAAGTCAGACTAAATTCTCCAATTGCCAAAACTGGCTGTTGTTCATCCAGCTGATTCCAAATAATGAATATCCAGTTCTATAGCCCATAAAGCCAGCAGTCTTAGTTTGCAATTGTGAATAAATAACTATTGTCATGGCACAGTCAGAGAATCCACAAAGAGTGTTGCATGGGGGACATCCAGATCTGAACAGAATTGAAGTAAATTTCAGAAGTAGCATCATTATATGTTTGCTATCCCAAACTATTTTCAGAAGGCATATAGATGAAGACCTCAAAGAAAAATTGGAACCATTCAAGCATATGCTGGAATTGAAGGCAATTTAATATACCTCATGGTATATTTTCTTACAATGCCAGATAACGTAGATCTAAAGTCCATGAGTTCAGTGGTTATTATGTAATGTGTTATTATGTAATGTGCGTTTTTCAAACTGGCAACTTTAAGATGCGGTATAAACCAGTATGTTTAGAAGGCCTAAGAATGCAGAACACTGTCACACATATTACTTGGAAGTAAGCACTATTTAATTCAGTGGGTATAATTTCTGAATGGCCTTGTATGAGATCGTGCAATAAAAATTCAATCTCTATATAGTATTTTTAGTGGCCCAGATAAAAAGTCTGCCTTTCTGATTGGAGGAGCCTTTTCTACCAGCTGGGTCAAATGGAATTCTGCCTGAAGAAATCCAGCAACCTCTGATTGAACAGAAATATTTCTAAACTCTTGAAAAGTGGTTGCTGAAGGAACTGTGATACTGATTATTTGGGTCACCAAAATCTGATTTGATAATAGTGAACAACAATGTAAGGGCACACATGTAACTGATTAGTTCCGTCTGTGACTTTGACATTAATGTGCTTTGTGCTCAGTGACAATTAATCCAATTGCATACATTGATGGGTTGAGAGATATTTTTTAACAAAGCAGTTAATTTGCAATTCCCCCTTTTCTCTGCAGCTTTCCATGATTTCTAAGGGGGGGGGAATCCACCTTGTAATCTAATCTATCATTTATTTTTCTCTCTGATTTTACTGTCTTCTAGGCAATTCCCATCCACCCCAGCTCTGAGAACCAATGAAAAATACATCAACTTGATCTCAGCCAGAAAAATGAGAAAGACAAACTCTGCAAACCAATCAGTGAGAAGAGGTGCAGCAACTTAGTATGTTATGTACTATAGAGGTTTTCAAGAAATGAGAGAGAGGGTGTCAACAAGGCTCTCCACTCTGGACTATAAAAAGCTTCATGTCAGCCAAGAGTTAGATGTTTCCCTGTTTTTGCTGCCATCTGTGATCACCTGCAGGCCAGATGTGGTCACCCATAATGCCATTCAAGGAAGTCTGTAACATCTGGAGCAGAGAAAGGTAGTAGACAAATTAGGCAGGGCTGGAGAGAGGCTTGTTAATGATTCTGCTCTTTTTATATTGGAAGCAAAATTTATCCTTAATCTTGGTTGTCCCAAAGGTTCTTTTTCAAGAGGCAACTGGACTTTCTGGTTTTTCTTTGAAGAGGTTTGTTTCGCTTCTCATCCAAGAAGCTTCTTGAGCTCAGAACTTTATAGCTTCTTGGTTGAGATGTGAAATGTCTTCAAAGAAAAACCAGAAAGTCCAGCTGCCTCTTGAAAAAGAACCTTTGGCACAACCATCAACTGGATGACTGTGAATCTCCATAGACCAGCGGTTCTCAACCTCGCGACCCCTTTGGGGGTCAAACGGTCATTTCACAGGGGTCGCCAAAGCCCTCTCTCACCCCCCCACGCCTTCACTCACCCTCTGCCTCTGTTGGATCGCCGTTCGCCATTCGCTTACCCCACCCACTCCCAATCTATTGCTGCCTCCTAAGTCCCAGCTGATGGCTAGAGGGAAAAAAACTGTTTAAATTCTTGCCACGGGGCTTCAAAGGGCCGCCCTACAGGTGATCAGTGTTAAAAGAAAACAAATGAGAAGATCGTGCCTGCAAAAATAGAAAAAACAGCCTCTTTCAGCTTCAGAATAGGTTAATTAGCATAAGTTGATTAGCTGGGCCTCCCGACTCTCAGCTGATTTGTGCAGGCTCCTTTGCAAGCTGCAAAGAGTATTGCAGCAATTTTTTTCCCCTAGCTAAAACGAAACTGAAAGGGTCTTTGCTGCAACGTGACAAAATGAGGCAGGGAGAGAGATTTCTTTTTCTTTTTGCTCACCAAAAAAGGTAGGTGCAAACAATGGGAAATTTAGGGGAAAAGAGGAGAGTTCAAGATTTTAAAACACAAAAGAAAAAAGCTCTATTTAACTAGGGAATTGTAATAATTGAGATACTATTAATTGTATATTGTGTTGAAAGCAGAAATGGTTAAGTTGTGGTTTGGAGGAATATATGGGGGAAATTATTTGGTTTATTATTATTGGTAAATATAATTAATGGATTTGTAAGAAATTGGATAGCATGGAAATAATTGGAATATTCATGTTCATATTGATTAATATACAAAAAAGATAGTTATATAACTAATTGATTTATATTAAAATGTTGAATTTGTATTAAACAACTGTATTACATAATTACATAATTAACCAATGTGAGGATGGATATAAACATAGAAGGGGTATAATATAGAATAGAAGGGAAAAATTGAATTTGATTAAGATTAGAGATGAGGATGAAGGGTAATATTGTTTTTTTTTTAAAAAATAGATGAGGAATAAATATGGCAAAAAAGAAATATAGAAATTGTAAATTTAATTGAAATGACTAAACACTGTGTTGGAAGAAATATTCTTCTGGGTTCTGCTCCAAGAGGGGAAAAAGACACTGGAAACATGGAGACTGCTTGGAAAGATGGTTTAATGGTGGACAGGATCACATGGCTTGAGTTCCTGAACAGAAAAGGAGCAGATATAGTAAATCCTCGGGTTTTTATGCTCTCTCTGGCTTTGCATTTCTTGGGGCCCCAAAAGAGTATCCTGATTGGTTGTCAGACTCCCAGGGGGTGGGGGTCTTAGCTAGCCTTGCTGGCTGATGGTCACATGTGCTTCCCAGATCACATGCTTCCCAGGTCACGTATGGTGAGTTTCTGTTGCTAGATGGGGCCCATTGTGTTAGTTTCTGTTGCTATTGGGTTGCAAATGTCCTTTGACAAAGGATTGACTTTCTGCCTCTGGCCCATTAACAAAGGGTGGGGGGCAGGAAGGTGGGAGCTGCTTTGTCTGTAAAATATGCTTCTCCATTTCTCATCCAGGAAAATATAATATTCTGCCTTTTTAATATTTCCCAAAATATTTCATTCTTCTAGGAAAGGGGTGGGTACTAACCTCCTACAACTGTTTAAATTTGTGAACCGGCCAAATACTCTGTTCAAAGAAAATACATTGTATGTTTGTATGTGTGCTTCTAATTATTGCTATTTATTCATATTTGTTCTCTTTTATTCTTTAAAGTTTAACAATTCATTCTTTATCTTAATATCTTTATATTTGTTTGGGGTTGGTTTTCTTCCCTTTCATCTTTTTTATTGTACAGCAATCTTTCTCCTCAAACCTACCACCTCTGTCTTTTCTTTCCTTCTTACTTTCTCTTCCCCCCCTTCTTCTTGTCCCTACTTCTCTTCCTTTCTCCTTCCCCTCCTCTCTTCCTCCCTCTCTTACCCTCACTCCTACTCTAATTTCCCTTCCCTTCCTTCATCCCTCTCTATTGCTGCATCCTTTTATGCATATGGACTACTCAGAGGGCTGAAAAAGTTATTTTTGACTGGTCCTCGCACTTTTGACCAGTCCTCGAACTTACGACTGTCTTCACAATTTACGTTTTTGCCCTATCTTGTCACCATGGTGAAGAGAAGCAGTTGTGAAATGAGTGACACGGTTGTTAAGAATCCTACAATGGACATAAATGATGACCAGTCATAACTGCGAAGACCGGTCAAAAGTGCAAGGACCTGTCAGAAATCACTTTTTTCAGCCCTCTGGGTAGTCCTTTTGTGCACAGGGACTACTCAGAGGGCTGAAAAAGTTATTTTTGACTGGTCCTTGCACTTTTGACCAGTCCTCGAATTTACGACTGTCCTCACATTTTACGCTTTTTGCCCTATCTTATCACCATGTTAAAGAGAAGCAGTTGTGAAATGAGTGACATGGTTGTTAAGAATGCTGCACAGGCATAAATGTGAGGATGGTCATAAGTGTGAGGACCAGTCAAAAGTCCGAGGACCTGTCAGAAGTGACTTTTTTCAGCCCTCTGAGTAGTCCCTATACACATAGCCACGCCCACCCAGTCACATGACCTCTAAGCCACGCCCACAAAATAAACCACGCCCACAGAACCGGTAGTAAAAAATATTTAGAGCCCACCCCTGGTTGGGGGTCACCACAACATGAGGAACTGTATTAAAGGGTCGCGGCATTAGGAAGGTTGAGAACCACTGCCATAGACACTTAATCTTGGTTATTTATTTAGCAGATGGCACATCATACATGGACTAGCAATTTATATTAACATTTCATCTTAATCCTAGTTAAAGTAATGTTAATTCTAGTTAATACTTTAATTTTAGTTAAGGAAAAGAGTTCTCCTGTATATCTCCGGTAATTTTAAAGAAGCTTCCTAATCCCAGATTGTGTTGGTGCTAGTGACTTATTTGGTTACAAGGAGGAAATAAGGCACACTTAATAAATACTTTTTCCTTATTATTTCATTAATTAGCCTTATACTGTACTTTTGGCTGCAGAAGGTGTGTCTGACGAGCAGGACTTTCCGTTATCTTCCGAAGGGTAATCGTCGAGGCACTCTGCATATGCTCGGAGATTCATTAATGGCTGGCTGATATGTCGAGACTGATTTTGTCGATCCGCGCAGAGAACTCCACGAAATTAAGTTAACCCCGAATCTTGCTAAAGCGAAGAAAAAAAGTAAAACCGAAGCAAAAATGAGACGTAGGGGAGATGAATCGGAGTAATGGGAATGGGAAGGAGAGAAGGAGGGGCTACGAGGAAGAGGTGGGGTTTGAAAGCCTGGGATCCCCCAAAGAGTGAAGGGAAAGGACTCGCAGGGGAGGAACTGGTGCGCGCGCTCAGAAGCTAACGTGCCTCGGCTTCGGCTACGACAAGGTGTAGCTTTGGGCTGTGTGGGGGCTTGGCTTGAGGAGGGGGCCCTACTTCCTCGTCCTCCTCCTCCTTTTGCCTTTCGGCGTGTACCCGATCGTTGCCTAGGCGGGGTCCCGGTTAGAAGATCGTGCGTGCCAGTGGCGGGATCGTCCGCCCCTCCTCTCCTTCTCCCGCCCCGTTCGCTCCCCTGCCCCCTCCCCCCTTTAGCGGCCGGGTGATCTCTCTGGACAAGGCGTTAGCGACGGGGAAACGCGCAACCAGGCTTAAAGTATGGCAAGCGAAGATGGTTTCTGCCAAGGAGCCAACGATCGCTATGTTTTCGGGTCTGTCGATCATCTTTGTACACTTCCTGTGCTGGGCGACCTGGTAAGCACTCTAGTCCTCGCTTCGCTTCTTCCCCTCCTGCCGCCACCGCCGCGCTCTACAGTTTCCTTGCACCTGTATCTGATGCCCAGAATTAGGGATAGGAGGGGGCCAGAAAATTGGGAGTGGGCGCGAACCAGCGAGGCAAGGTCCCCCCTCCCCCGATGGTGGCGGTCTTATCGCGCTCTCTTTCCTAATTTCGCATGTGTTGCCCCTGGGTTCACTCTTTCTTTCCTTCGACTTCCAGTGTCACCGCGCTCCCGGGACAGCTCAGAAAGGAAGAGAAATTATGGCCGGAGAATTTTACACGCATCCTGGACCGCCTCTTGGATGGCTATGACAACAGGCTGCGTCCTGGATTTGGGGGTATGGTTCATGCCTGCGGTCCTTGCTGTCTGTAATGAGTCTGCCTCTGTGCCTTAACTGGGAGGGAAATGTGCCTTAGGGATTCTCCAGCGCCTTTGAAAACAGAACCCAAAGTAATTACGATGTTTACATTTCTCCCCGCACCCCTTATTATGTTGTGGCAGACACGAGGGCTGGCTGAACCTTATTTTCTTGCTCCCACTGATGAGTTGGAGAAGGGCATAAGGGAAGAGGGAAAAAAGAAGATAAACAGAGATCCTGCTAGATCTTTTCCCCAGAACTCCCCCTGCTCCTCCAATGCCTGGAAAGCCAGGGGCACCTATTGAAGGTTAATTCCATGGAACCTCATAAAGGAAAACCTTTAAAATCATTTCCCTCTTTTGAAAAGTGGTTGCTAAATACTGTACCTTGAAGGAACTATGATACAAATTATTTGGGTCATTAAAATCTGATTTGATAATAGTGAACAACAATGTAAGGGCACGCATGTAATTGATTAGTTCCCTCTCTGTGACTTTGAGAGCACATTAGGCTGGCCATTGAACTGAATTCCATGCATTTAACACCAGGATGATTTTTTCTGCTTCCAACTCACACTCCCTTGGAGAGCTAACCACAGCAAGTGACTCCCAACTACCAGGCAGATTTGATGCCAATTCACATACCACTCTCCTCCTCCTCTCAGCTTCTGCCTCATCTCTGTCTGTCTGTCTGTCTCTCTCTCTGACACACACATTCAAACACCACCCATCCTGTGGGTGTTGTCCACTGGGAGCTGGGAGAAGTTGGGAGTGGGTTTTCTGAATTGTGCCACTCTGTGGGCAGCAATTGCTTGACATTATATCAAAGTAGAACAAGTGCAGCTGTTGCTTCTTGGTGAAAAACACACCCGCATGCTCTAGTGCTCCAGTAGTGACAGCTGGGAGGAAATATGTAAACAACTCAAGGCTTGAGATCTTGCACCTGCATCTGATTTGTTCTTGGCAGCCATATTCACTTTCAAAAACCCCATCTTTTACTGTTTATAGCAGCAGAAAGTGTATAGCACCCACACTTGCCCTTTTTAGTAACAACCATGCTCTCCATGGATGAAGGGATCTTGAAAGAATCTCTTATCTATCTCTCCATGTATCACAGTAACTGGTTTCTTCCCAGATGTTTCTGCTTTGCTACTCTCACTGCCCAGCATCTGGAATTCACAGTTTTGGTGGCTAACTCAAAATGGACCCATAGCCAGATTTGTGGATAGAAGAGATACAATTTAGGGTTATGACCCTGAAGAGGGACTAACAGCTTGTAATATCACTCCACCACCCTTCTACATTCATGATTAAATCCTGAGGGGTTGGGATGAGCATTTCTTTCTCACCAGAGATGGGTATCTGTGAAAATGTAGGAGGAGGCCATGAAAAGATCTTCCTGGGAACTATCTAGCTGACATTGTAAGAAGATTTAGTCCAAGCTTGTTCCCTAAAAAATGTGTTTCTTTCTTTGAGTGTTTAGTTTAGACATGTGACTTGTTAACAAAAGCAACTATTCTGTCAATTTCCATATACATATTCTGCTTTCCACTACAGAAATTGTGTATCACCTGCTTATTTCAAGATTATTTGAGAGCCTTGGACTTTCCTTATCATCCATTTAAGGATGGGAAGGATAGATACAACTAATCTTATCAAAACACCATAGAAAATTGGTTCCATTTATTTTCTATTCTAGAAAATATTCTAGAATTTTCTATTCTAGAAAATAGAAGGCTTTTCTATTGTCTTCTGTGTATTTTTGCCTTGACTATGTATGTACTATGCTTACCAACATATTTGCTTATCCTAGATCAGGGGTCCTCAAACTTTTTAAATAGGTCCCTCAGACTATTGGGGGGCCAGACTGGCTGGTGGGGGCATGGCTATGTGGTCATGTGACTGGGTGGGCATGGCCAATTTAGCAGACCATTAAACAATACACAAAAATTAAACTTTGATTTGTTTTGCTCCTGGGGGTATTTGATTTGATTTTGTTTGCATGTTGCTCTTTTGGTTGACTTTTCTTTTTACTAGATCATTTTTTAAAGTTGTTTAGGAGTCTAGTGGTCCACTTCAGGAAACTCAGTTTTGCAGCAATTCTTCTCAGTCCGAATGAGCTTACAATCAACAAGTAGAACAAACCAGGGAAGGCATTGCCTCTCCTTGTTTTGGTGAGTGGGAGGCAAGGGACTCAGCCCAAGAGCTGGGCCTCCTTAGAATGGCAAAGGAGCAAGTTTATGTCTACTCCAGAACTTGGAAACAGGGCACCCCTCAACAGCAACCTCCTGCATACTTGGGACTGTTCCCCGGCCAAGTCCCCCAACCAGCACAGGCTCTTTTTGCTCTCCCTCCACTGCAGCTCAATGCCAGAACAGACAAGAAGGAAAAGAGGTGCTTCTCCTCTAGGCTTGATTCCTCTGCCCCCTCCCTAATAGCTCCCTTGCCAAGGTAATGTGTTTCATTGTGGCTGAAGCAGCAGCCATGAGACCCAGGCAAGCCCCTTCTGGCACAAGGGCCTCCTCTGCCTTCCTGGGCTGAGCTAGACTACCAAGTATAGTAGCCTGCCTGCTCCCTTAATTGGTGGGGGAATGGAAAATGAGGGATTACTAGACTGGCCTGCCTTCCCAGAAAGGGCTGCCTCTTTCTCCCCCTCCCCGCCCCCAATTTGGCTATTGAAATTAAGGCTGGCTTCCCCTCAGCCCTGCTCTTGATCGGGGAGCCTCAATCTGAAACCTACGAAAAGAGATAGGAGAGCACGGGAAACCTACTTGCATATTCCAATTAAGAAAACATAAAATGCTGCTTTTTCAGAATGCTGTGCCAAAACCCCTTTTCTTGAGTAGAGAGGAGGAAAACCACCCTTAGTGCGGGGCTCCTGCTCCTGCTGTCACCGTGCAAGCCCATCCACAACAGAGGTGACGTTCACAGGGTCAGAGGTTGGGGTTTTTTCCTACCAGTGATGTTGCCTCGCTGCCACCTGACAGGCAAAGTAGTGGCAACGGGACCTCTTTATCGTGAGGGCCTCCTGGAAGGGATCTGGCCACTCCAGCTCCCCCTCAGCATGCTCCCCGGGGACAGATATTAAACTCTGCCTGCCCCACTGGAACTGGGCAGTGAAGGACGAGCATCCCGAGCAAGGCAGGGAGCAACGTCGGCATTTGGGGCAAGCTCATGCGAGGTGCTTCGGGGAAGAGCCAGAGTGCATTCCAGGAAGTGTCGCTAGCCCCTCCCCCACTGCTGCCATTGTCCTGTCCAAAGTGCCGCCACAAGCATCCTAAGAAAGGCAGGGAGTGGCGGCAGCAGCATTTGGGGCAGGGGATTCAGCTGGTGTGAGGTGCTTCGGGGAAGAGGCAAGGAGGGTTCTGATGCTGCCATCTCCCACGCACTCCCCTCCCTGTGCGCATCAGTCCACCCACCGGCATCACCCCTCCACCAGCTGGCTGCAGCTGCTCCCCCGCCCACCCCTGCCCTTTGGCCAAGTGCTATGGGTGTGTGTCTCCCTTCCCTGTGTGGGGCATGTTCCCCTTGCACACCCAACTGCAGCAGCAGGTGAGTGAGAAGGGTGCTTCACCAGCATGCCCTGCAGGAAGTGGGAGAGGAAGTGCAGCATTTCCCTGTCTCCTACCAGAACCAACATGCTGTGCCCCAGGCAGGTTTACCCGAAGTGTGGGGGGCAGGGTAGGAAGCGGTGCCCATCCCAAGGCTGGAGGAAGAGGGAATTTGAGCCCCAGGGACAAATTCAGGCAGTGCCTTGCCGACTCGCTTGCTCACATGGAGGGAAGCCTCACTACGCCCAAGCCGCACCTTCTTGGAACGCTGGCCGAGCGGGTCATTTGGTTGCAACCCTCAGCTTGGAATGGAGATGCGGCTGGGGGAGGGGGGGCTGCAAGATAGAAGGCTGCCTTCAGTCCAGGAAATAGACCACAGCCTCAGGAGCTCTGTCTGAAGGATTGAGCAGGCAGCGCCCTGAAAGCGCTCTGGAACTGCTGCATTGCAGGGCAGGGCTCGGCTCTCCCTACCGAGCAGCCCACTGAAGGAGGCACGTCATCAGGGGTCTCTACCCCTGGCAACTCTGGGTGGCAACTCTGCCACTGCTCGGTGGACCTGCCCAGCCCAAAGGAGGCAAAGCAGCCAGCTAGAAAGGCTGAGTAGAGGTGGTAAAGCACGACCAGGCCCAGCAGGCAAAAAAGGCCACTGCAAGTGCCAGATTCCCAGGGGAGCCCTGGCTGCCCAGGCCCAGCAGAGATGAGGGGGAAGGCACACAATCCTGGCTGGGCTTGGGCGGCCATAGCATCGATGGGGATCAAGCTTTCCCTGGGCCTGGTGCTCTGGGTGGCGACAACAGAGGCCTAATGGACTTGTGCGAGCTGCTGGAGGCCTCAGTGGTTCCAGAACCATGAGGGGGCCAAGGAGATGACCAGTGGTAACCTGCTCTCCAACTGCAAACCAAAAGAGATGGGACAGAGTAGGCAGCAGGTGCCCCAAACCCTCCTCACCTTGTGATTCGACAGGAAGCATCACGGTGAGACAGTCGGGGAATTAGCGGGCTCTGATGAGCTCCGCGAAAACCCAGATTGACGAACCACTGCTGAGGGGTCTTCGGATCAGAACCATCCTGTAGGGACGGGGAAGAAGGAGAGGCACCTCGGAAGACCAAGAGGAAGAGGCAAGTTCCTCGAAGGTCAGAGGAATCTCTCCAATTTGGCGGCGGGGGCAGCAGCCATTACGGCTGTCAAGAAGCTGGGGCAACCGGACTAAGTATTGAGCAGGAGCAGTGAATGTAATGGAGTTTTTGAAGCTGGGTGAGTCACAGCCAACCCACAGATGAAGTAACAACAACAACAACAAAAATTATTTTTAAATCTGAAACCTCCAGCATAGGAACAGTGGCTAACGGGCATGGGGGGAGAAAAAGAGGATGCAAGCGGAATTTAAAGGGACAAAAACCTAAAAAGAAAATTGACTTTTGGATAAAATTATCTGAAAAATTTTAAGAATTAGAAGAAGTAACCCCAATTTTGATTAAAGGATTGGAAAGAAAATAAATAGATCCTTTGTTTTCGAAGGCTAAGAAAAATAAAAGATAATTGGATATTAAGTCCTACAACAGAAGTGCTGTTTACCTAAAGATAAAATAAAGAAGGGAAAAAAAGAGAGCGAAAAGTTTTTTTTTTTAATTTGATTTATATGCCGCCCTTCTCCGGAGACTCAGGGCGGCTTACAATGCGTTAAGCAATAGCCTTCATCCTTTTGTATATTTATACAAAGTCAGCTTATTGCCCCCACAAACTGGGTCCTCATTTCACCTACCTTAGAAAGGATGGAAGGCTGAGTCAACCTTGAGCCTTGGAGAGATTCGAACCAGCAGTAAATTGCAGGCAGCTGTGTTAATAACAGGGTGCTTAGACCACTGTACCAGCAAGGCTCCTTAATTTGATTAATTTGAACTGGACTATAAAATTGATTTGCTATTTTCAAAGTTAAAAAGAAGAAAAAAGAAACTAGATTGCAAATGAGGACTGATACAAAATGGACACTTTGTTAAACAATTAAGAGAATTGTGGATTGTAGAGAGACATCTTCAGGAGAAAAAAGAGCACTGCAATTTGGAATCTGTTTTGGAAAATTTTGAACTGCATCAGTGATAATAGTCGTGAGAATTTTTGGGGAGGATTACTTTGTCTGCAAGCAGCTTGACTTTAGAAAAAAAAGGGAAACAATGGAACTTTTAAAACTGGAACAATATTGAGACAGAAAGAACAAAATGGCACAGGAAATTAGAGAAATGATGGAAATGATGTACTCATCGTGGAAAGCGGAAATAAGAGGAATAATTACAATGTTACGTGGAGAATTGAAACCTGAGGACCCAAAAATTGAGATAGATCACGCTCAAGCTAACAAGGAAACAAAGACAGAGAAGCAAGACACAGAGACTGAATATAAAGAAGAAGAAAAGACAATGAGATTAATTTGGGAAAAATAATTGACTATGTAAATAGTAATAATAAAAAGGTTTTTAGAGATTACATTGGGATTAACAATGGAAAAAACAGAAAGGACAGAAAGAGACAAAAAAGGAATGAAGGGTGGCATAGAAAGAATATAAAAAACTTAAATGATTACATTGGGATTAACAGTGAAAAGGAAAAAAAGAGAGGAAAAGGATGGAAAACAACAGGAAATGCAGGGCAAAATAGAAGAGTCCAGATTTGTGAAATACAGAATAATTACACTGGAATAAACAGTGGGATAAATAGTGGGGAGATAAGAAAAGGAGAAAAGAGATGGGAAACAAAGGAAAATTTAGGGCAAAGGAGGAGAGTTCAAGATTTTAAAATACAAAAGAAAAAAAGAAAGAAAAAGACAAAAATAAAAATGGGAGGGGAGAAAAAGAAATGAAAGAGAAAGATGTTATATATATTTAGAATTGAAATATGAATAGTAGTAAGAAACTAATGGGAAACCATATGAATGTAAAAATGAAATGATTAATAATTGGAATATTTGTTTTTGTATCTTTGAAATCTAGAAAATGACAAGTTTTTCTTTTTTTGAATTTGTAGAAATCAATAAATTGTGATTTTTGGTTTATTGGGAGAGTTTAATGAGTAATATAAGGGGGAAAATTATTTGGTTTATTATTATTGATAAATATAACTAATTGACTTGTAAGAAATTGGATTGCATGGAAATAATTGGAAGATTTATGTTCGTATTGATTAATATACAAAAAAAGATAGTTATATAATTAACTGATTTATACTAAAATGTTGGATTTATATTAAACAATGGTAATGTTACATAACCAACTAATGTGAGGATAGATATAAAAATAGATGACAATGGGAAGGGGTATAATATAGATAGAAGGGAAAAATTGAATTTGATCAGGATTAAGATTAGAGATGAGAATGAAGGATAATATTGGTTTGTAAAAAAAAAATAGATAAGGAATACCTATGGCAAAAAGGAAATATAGAAATTGTAAATTTAATTGAAATGATTAAATATTGTTTAAATTTGTGAACTGGCCAAATACTCTGTTCAAAGAAAATGCATTGTATGTTTGTATGTGTGTTTGTCTAAAAAAAATAAAAAAAAGCTTTATATAAAAAAAATGGAGCTCTGTCTGAAGGAGCTGCATTGGTCAGCAGCGCCCCGAAAGTGCTCTGGAACTGCTGCATTGCAGGGCAGGGCTCGGCTCTCCCTACCAAGCAGCCCACTGAAGGAGGCATGTCATCGGGGGTCTCTACCCCTGGCAACTCTGGGTGGCAACTCCACCACCACTCGATGGACCTGCCCAGCCCAAAAGAGGCAAAGCAGCCAGCTAGAAAGGCTGAGTAGAGGTGGTAAAGCACGACCAGGCCCAGCAGGCAAAAAAAAGGCCATTGCAAGTGGGGAAAGCCAGATTCCCATTGGAGCCCTGGCTGCCCAGGCCCAACAGAGATGGGGAAGGCACGCAATCCTGGCTGGGCTTGGGCGGCCATAGCATCGATGGGGATCGAGCTTTCCCCGGGCCTGGTGCTCTGGGTGGTGACAACAGAAGCCTAATGGACTTGCGCGAGCTGCTGGAGGCCTCAATGGTGCCAGACCCATGAGGGGGCCAAGGAGATGACTAGTGGTGACCTGCTCTCCAACTGCAAGCCAAAAGAGATGGGACGGAGTAGGCAGCACGTGTCCCACACCCTCCTCACCTTGTTTTTCACCCACAGCGGCAACAGTAGCTGAAGGCAGAGGCACAGGGGAGAGGCATGCAGTCTGGCCTGCTGGATGCATTGGGCAGCCAAATGCCCTGTCACAGCCACATGGGATGGAGCAGGCGTGTCTGGTGGTCCACATCACATGCCTCCCCCTCCCCACTTTGCCTGTGGCCAGTGACAGTGCTGCCATCACCATGCCTGTTTCTTGGAGGGCCAGCTGTGGAGTCCCTGCTGCTGGACAATTGCACCTTGGTGGATGCTGCTTCTTTTGCCTCCTTTTGCATCCTCGCCTGCTATGGCTGCCAGCGGGTGGAGGCAGCCAGGGCCTCCAAGGCTGCACTACCCACATCACCCCCCTCACCCACTGGAAGCCGCAGCAGTGAGGCACCTATTCCCCAGGCCCCTGTCAGGGCCACTGCGGCTGATTGCCTGCTTGGAGCACACTGGTTGATCCCCGCCCTGAGTCCAGGGGCGGATGGATGGAGGAACCCCAAGTTAAGAAGCTGAGGTGGAGGGCTCCATTTTCCCCTCCCGGGGCCTCCGTGCATCCCATTTTTGGCCTCCCTGGCCCCAGAAGCACCCTGCCGGCCAAAACCTTTGGCCTTACTTTCCAGTTTCAGCCCGCAGGGCTCATGAAGGTAAGGCCTGCACTCGGCTGAAAGATGGGGGCTGGCGGGTGGGTGGGGTGATGTGTTTTGGGCAATTTTGTGGTCCCGCGCAGGCCGGATTAATGGCTTTGACGGGCCATACCCAGCCCGCAGGCCATAGTTTGAGGAACCCTGTCCTAGATGTTTAGATGGTGAACCACTATGTGATGCCTTTGATTTTACCAGCTTCTATTAAAGTGGGACTGTCTTTTCCAGTCTAATAACTTATCAATCGATTATTGTGTTGATTCAGAGTTATGGGAACTATAGTCTGGAAGCTTTTTGATTGGGGAAGAAAATTCACTTTTTAAGTTAGGAAAACCTCTTTAGCGGGAAGAATGGAATGCTGCCAGGACTGAAACATATCAGTCATTTTTTTTTGTAGTCTAAAAGGAAAGGGGGTTTGCATTTATAGTTTGGGAACTGTAGTTCCTTGTATCTTATGATAAATTTATTTGGCAAATATGAGTAGAATTTTAAAAGCATTTTGTTATGCAATGTAGAAGATGTTTCAAAATGACTGGGGAAACGAAGTGGAAACAAGCAAAAATTGCTACTTGGTCCAAGTGCATAGGAAGAGTGCCATTCTATCAGGTGAAATGCTCCCAGTTCGGACTAGATCGCCCAATCCGGTAGCGATGGCAGCGGGTGGTTCAGAGAACTGGTAGCAAAAATCCCTGCCCCCCCGCCCAGTAGAGCCGCGCGATCATCAGAGGCTTTTTTTTTACTTTTAAAAACATTTTTTCTAAAACCTCTTCAGCGAAGAGGTTGTAGAAAAAAATGCTTTTAAAAGTAAAAGAAAGGGAGCCTCTGATGATCATGTGGCTCAGCTGGGATAGTGAGAGCCTTTTAAAAGCATTTTTCTACAACCTCTTTGGCTGAAGAGGTTGTAAAAAAAATGTTTTTAAAAGGCTCTGACGATCCCAGCTGAGTTGCCTGATCGCCAGAAGCTTTTTTTTTTGTTTAAAAGCAAAAAAAATGCTTTTAAAAGAAAACAAAAGCCTCTGACGATCAGGCAACTCAGCTGGGATCTTCAGAACCTTTTAAAAGCATTTTTTAAACAACCTCTTTGGCAGAAGAGAAGAGTTGTAGAAAAACTGCTTTTAAAAGTAAAAAAAAAAAAAAAGTTGGCCACACCTACCCAGTCACATTACCTCCCACCAAGCCATGCCCACAGAACCAGTAATAACAAATTTTACATTTCACCACTGCATTCTATCCAAATGGATTGGAAAAGGGTCCCTGCTGACTTCAGTGGAAATTACATTTGAGTAAAAAAAATTTCTGATTCTCAAACTGGTGCCTATCAATTCTGTAAATTGCAACTCAGTCAATGGCTATGTAAGATTAGTGAGACAGACTTTATATCTCCGTAATGAGGGATAGATTATGTTAGAAATTGCTAGTGAGGAAATGGTCAGTCTGTGAGTTGTAATCTAAACCATATGTAGATCAGAAAGAGAAGTCCCATCTGCACAGAGAACAAAATCAGAAACATAGGCAACTCAGACTTTAAAATTTAAGTTGGGTAGTGGACAGTCTAAGCAAAAGTACTTTTTAAAAATAACTTCAGACATACATATATTCTTTAATAATCACAGCCTAGGGTCTTGGGATAATAGGAAGTGCTTCTAACCCAACTATTTAGATATTATTTTTCTCCAATTTATTTTTCCCTTAGAAATATAAAACTGTTTTCTACACTTGTGTATCTTGAGGATGTTTCAGGACTATTTAGATTAGTAATTCCTGTCTAGTTTTGGCGTTACTTCAAATGTTGTCTGATGCTGTGGCTTGCCTTCCTGTGCTTCACTGCGGGATACAATACCTACGGGAAATGTTTTAAAATAAAAAGCTTAAATCTGCCACCTGAATGACCAGTAACCTTTTGCTGGATGCACATTGAGCATCCTGTTTGATGTGCCTGTGATAAAAGAGGTCAGCCCCACCTATACTCTGAATTGTCTTGCAATTGTTGCTTGATATATCTAAAAGGTGCTTTTTCAAAAGGAAACTGGACTGTTTGTTCCTTGATATAGAAGACCAAAAACAGTCCAGTTGCCTTTTGAAAAAGCACTTGTTACACAACTATGACCTGGATGACTGTCAAGAGTAGTTCAATCCAGATAATGGAGTTTGATTTAAACTGTGTAGAGGTGGTAAAAAGTCTTCATTTATCCAAAGACCACATGAGTAAGAAAATATCCATGGTGGCCATCAAAGACTGAAAAAAATATTTCTGATTCCTGAAATAAAATTACAGCTATACAGCATTGACACTGATAGGATGTGGCTATAAAAACTGGATTCTGGATGGTGATATTATACTTCTCTTCATAATTATAGGTGTCTATCTTCATGTGCTTATTTCATATAGTTGAATTAACTTGAGAGGTGTCAGTTGCTGAATGTATATTGTATCTCTGGTGGCAAAATCAAATTAATGTTTATTTATATAGCTCCAAACAGCCAAAGGACAGATTTCAGAGTCTGGATTCTAAAAACAAATTCAGGGGAAAGAACAGGTGGCAGCAGCTATGTAAAAATGGAAGCAGATTAAAGAAGAGAAGACAATGTCATTATCTCAGGTACAAGCATTCCCAAGTATTTATCTTAGTATTCATTACAACAGGACATCAAATTGGTTATTTTTTAGTGTACTTTAAATACTACAATCCAGTGGTGGGTTGCTCCCGGTTCGCACTGGTTCAGAAGAACCGGTAGTAAAAATTTGTCATCGGTCGCAGAACCGGTAGTAATGGCTGGCTGGCCATGCCCCCGAACCGGTCCCCCAGTTGCCACTAGCTTGCCCTGGCTGCTATGTTCATCGCTGCCATGTTTTTCACACATGCACATCCCATTGCCTTGCAAGTCCAATGGGATGCGCATGCTCAAAGAACATGGCGGTGATGGCAGCAGCTTTTTCCATGGCTGCGAAGCTTGCCTGGCAGCCCCCTCCCCACCTGTCAGCAGCTCCCGAATCTGCTGCCATTGCAGCCGTGGTGGGAACTGGGGAGGGGTCAGCTTGCTGGGCCAGCAGCTTCACCCTCCCTGCCACCACTGCCCTCCCCTGGCAAGGCTGCCGCTACCATCTCCTGCCACCACTGCCACCGCCTTTCCTTCGGAGGCATGTGGAAGTTCTAAAGGTAAGGCCAAGGCTAGTGATGGGGGAGGGAGACCTGCTGCGCTCGGCCAAAGAGCTACCTCGGGGAGACATGGCGAGGCTCATTCGCCTTTTGGACCTGGCGCGCTCAGGGGACACCACATGGCTACAAAGATTGCCGGCCCGGCCAGTCCCCTTCCTTCTGGCTAGCAGCTCCTGAAATTGTCCCACTGACTTTGCCGCTGCAGTGGGGATGGGGGGGGCAGCCCAGTAAGCTTCGTAGTAGCTGCATGGCTAGAAAGCTTGCCGGGCTGCCACCCCATTCCCCTCTGGGCTAGCGTTTCCCGAAGCCGCCGGGTTGCAGCTGTGCCCCCTCCCCACTGCTTGGAGCTCACCCGCCTGGAGTAAAAGCTCTCCTTTCTCCCACCGCCGCTGTTGGGCCACCCTGCTGCTTGGAGCTCCGGGCAGCGGCAGTGAGCTCCAAGCGGCAGGGGAGGGGGCGGCCTGGTAAGCTTCACAGCATGCCGCTGCCCCCTTCACTACCAGGCTAGCGTTTCCTGAAGCCGCCGAAGTTGCAGCTGCACCCCCCTCCACTGCTTGGAGTTCACATCCGCCCACCCTCTAGTCCAGAGCACCGGCCCTGCTCGCTTTCTTCCTTCTGCCACAGTAGAGCAGCAGTCTTAGCTCCAGCTTGGTGTCTCCCGCTTTGCATCAGTGCCGGTCAGTTGTTGAGAGCCCAGCCTGCAGGTCTGAAGGAGATGGTGGCCGTCCGGCGTATCCCTGTTTTCCCCCCACCAGGGGATGGCAAGCATTTAATACTACTTGTAATATTTATAACATAAAATCCTAACTATAACAATAAGATTAATCAAAGCCAAAGTATTAAGACTTTTGCTGAATGGCACATAATATACTGCAATAGGGAATGAGAGGGGAGGGGAGGAAGGAAGGAAGGAGCTGGAAATGAGATGGATGGAAGGAGATGGGAATGAGAGGGGAGGGAGGAAGGAAGGAAGGAAGAATTGCATGTGGCCCCAAATAACTTTTAGGAAGGAAAGGAGGGAGGAAGAAAAGAAATATTCTAATACATTATTACTAGTATGTTTATTAAGAAGATACATTCAAATATTAAGAACTGAACACTTTTCTTTCTTTTCTTTCTCTTTCTCTACTATATTGTTTTGCTCATTTCCACATTCGTAAAAAAACCCCTTAAATTCTCTAAATGGGATCATTTATAGTCAAGTTAGTGAATCTGAGTTAAAGCTTTTGTCATGGAGTACAATCAGTTTTGAACAAGACTTCTAGAGGTCCTTTAGATATGATTCCTAAAATGTGTGAGAGAGAGAGAGAGAAGAAAGAGAGAAGAAAGAAAGAAAGAAAGAAAGAAAGAAAGAAAGAAAGAAAGAAAAAAAGAAAGACAGACAGACAAAGAGAGAAAGAAAGAGAAAGAAGAGGAAGGAAGGACCACAAACCCTGGCAGTAGACGTGGCTTCAGAAGACTCTTTGAAACAGGACAGCAATCTAGGACAAAGCTGCCATGCAGAGGAAGGCAGAGATAGTCCTTGACATATGACCATAATTGAGCCCAAAATTTTAGTTGCTAAGCAAGAGCGTTGTTAAGTGAGTTTCACCACATTTTACTCAATCAATGACCTCTCCTGGCTCTAACAGTCATGTGCAAGCTAGGGGAGAACATCCAAAGGCGTGTGTAATGTTCTAAATATACAGAAGTTATAGTGTGGCAGAAAGTGGACTCTGGGTGTGTTTTTCCAAATGTAGTAAGTGACATTGAATGTGTATAGTTTTAGAAGAGCTGTGTGTGTGTGTGTGTACGTACATACGCATACAGTATGTATAGTAGATAACATCTTTTTGTGTGCCTATACATACTCTATACTATCTAATATGTATGTACACATTTGGCATACATACATAGGATTAAATAGTATATTTTGGATGTTCAGTAGTAGTAAATAAATGGACAGGGAAATTGTATCTTATTAAGTCCTTTGAGGCAAGGAGAGGCCAGGTACCCTAACCCTAACCCTAACCCTAACCCTTGATGTGAGTGACATCAAGTTGGCCACGTCCACCCAGTCACACTACCCAGCTACGCCCACCCAGTCACAGACCACCAAGCCATGCCCACAGTCACATGACCACCAAGCCACACCCACCCAGTCACATGATCACCAAGCCATGCCCAGCAAACAAGTCATGCCCACAGAACCAGTAGTTTTGGAACCCACCCCTGCTACAATCCCATAATCAGGTTTATGAGAGTTGAGATCCAAAGCTTTGGAAGGTCACGGCCTATTCGGAACTAGGCTGCGTGAGTAATAATGACTTAGGTTAAAGTCACATGTTGGGCTATATTGGTATGTGAGAATGACTTTGGGAGACAGGAGGAAAATCCTCATATTGGACAACAGACCTATAAAAAATGTCTCAGGCAAAGAAGAGAAAGGGTGTGCAAAGTATTTTAGAAGGGACCCTTCATAGTTTCTGCAGGGTAAAGGAAAGGAGGGGAGAAATATTTTCAGTTGTACACGATTCTGATAATAATGTAACCTTACAATAAAGGTAAAACTACTATTCCTGATTAGGCTTATGGGACTAACAGATAAAAAGGATATGAATACTTTTGGTAGCAATGACATGCGAATATACCTCTCCCCTCCAAAATAACTGAAAACCTATAGAATAGGTCTGCAATTTTCGACTGATTCCAGCTCTAGGGAAGTTTGTATATACTATGTGAAACAAATTGTCACCTAGGAACTTTGTAAAACCAGGATTTACAGAATGTGACCTGATTTATATTCACATTTAGAATTGAAGGTTAATTCTATGGAACCTCATAAAAGGAAAGCCTTTAAAATAATTTCCCACTCTTTCAAAGCAGTAAAATTGGGGGTTATCCTGTGAAGCTACTTGGAAAAAGATATAGAAAAGATAGCATAAAAATTACCTCACATAGCTCATACTTATATGTGGAACGAATTACTACCAGGCATGGTGACACCCACTAACCTGGATGACTTTAATGCAGGATTTATCCAAATTTATGGTGGCAAGTCAGTCAAGAGTAGTTAGTCTTGAAGACTCAGGCTTAATGCTGAATTGGGGCAGGATGCCCCCAATTCCCAGTTGCAGGGTAGGATAGTATGTCTTCCCTATTTGCTTTTGAGAACCCTAGAAGCAACTGATTAGCTATTGTAGGAAATAAATGCTGCCATTAGCTGTGGCTTTCCCATGTGGGGATGGGGGCAGGGGAAGGGAGGTGGGAGAGGGCGGGTCTGTTCCGGTGAAAAGGAAGTGCTTGCAGTCCTAAGGTGGCAGGCATTGTGCTGCTGCTGGAGCGTTCCATGTTGATCTACAGAAACTTCATGGCGGCCACCCAGGCCAGAACAGTCAGTGAGCACTTCCCTTTCACCGGGCCACCAGTCCCTGTGTGCTCACCACCTCCTATGCATGTGCCCAGGGGGAGTGCCCAGCTGGGTTGGGGTAGGCCAGGGCTGAGGTGACGGGAGCTGGCCCCTCGCTGTCTCCACAACGGCCCCATGGAACAGATCTAACCACATCTTGGGCCGGATGTGGCCCACGGGCCTTGAGTTTGACATGTGTGCTCTACAAGTTCTGGATAGTGGAGGCCTTAAATGGGAACTGATTCACTCCCTTAGGACATCTGCTACTTTTTTTTTTCAGACAGAGATGGCAGGCTGATATTATAGGCAATTATTCCTAACCACGATTCCATAAATAATGAAACTGGCATTATGAGGTCATGATCCAAGTTCTGCTCCTTTCATATTTGAATCTGTGAGAAGCTGTGGAAAGAAAGCAAGGAAGGTCTGCAGTTTATGACAGTAGTAGACAGTAGAGGCAGGTATGAGAATTGTGAAAAGGAAAAATGATTCTGAGTGGTTATTACTATGCTTTATCCAGTCATAGTCAACTCCTGGGGACTGTAGATAAAAGCTCTCCAAGCTGTTATGTCTTCAGACTCGTTTATCAGACTGTTGTATAGGCTGAGACTCTTCTTCCTATCTCCTGAGATCTTTTCTACATACACAAGTGCAGATCTGAACATATTTACTCAATAGGGCTTGCTCCCTGATTAATAGAAAATAGCACTCAAATTTCCATTATCTTCTGATACAATTTCTTCTCTAAATTAAAAGTGAGCTAGTCAGATGGATGAAAATGCTACTGTTCAAAAGAAATCGAAGAAGAAACCAGCATGGTTGCACAAATATCTCTCTGGTTAATTGAAAGACAAAAAGGACAAGTATAAAAAAATGGAAAGAGGAAATGGAAAGACAGAATATCAGCAGATAGCCTGAATCTGCAACGATAAGGTGAGGAAAGCAAAGGCTCAGAATGAACTAAGATTTGCAACAAAAATCACAGATATTTTTAAAAAGTTTCTTTTCAACATATAAATAACAAGCAAAAAGTAAAGGAAACAGTCGGTCTACTAAAAAGAGAAGATGGCAAGGAAGTAAAAGGCAGTAGAGAGAAAGCAGAGATGCTTAATTCATTCTTTGCATCGGTCTTCACACAAAGAGAAACTATAGTTCAACCTATGAAAAACATAATCCATTAGATTAGATTAACAGAGTTGGAAGGGAGCTTCTAGATCTTCTAGTCCAACCCCCCATCTAAGCAAGAGACCCTACACCATTTTTGACAAATGGCAGTCCAATCTCTTCTTGAAAGCCTCAAGTGATGAAGCTCCCACAACTTCTGAAGACAAGCTGTTCCATTGGCTGATTGTTCTCACTGTCAAAAAATTTATCCTTATTTCTAGGTTGAATCTCTCCTTGATCAGTTTCCATCCATTATTCCTTGTCTGGCCTTCAGGTGCCTTGAAAAATAGCTTGACCCCTTCCTCTCTGTGGCAGCCCCTCAAATATTGGAACACTGCTATCATGTCTCCCCTGGTCCTTCTCTTCACTAGACTAGTCATGCCCAGTTCCTGTAATCGTTCTTCATATGTTTTAGTCTCCAGTCCCCTAATGATCCTGGTTGCTCTTCTCTGCACTTTTTCTAGAGTCTCAACATCTTTTTTATAGTGTGGTGACCAAAACTGGATGCAGTATTCCAGGTGTGGTCTTACTAGGGCTTTATAGAGGGGTATTAGTACCTCACTTGATCTTGATTGTATTCCTCTGTTAATGCAATTTAGGATTGCGTTGGCTTTTTTGGCTGCTGCTGCACACTGCTGGCTTATATTTAATTGGTTGTCCACTTAGACTCCAAAATCCCACTCACAGTTACTGCTATTAAGCCTGGTTTCACCCAGTCTATATGTGTACTTTTGGTTTTTCTTGCCTAAGTGCAAGACTTTACTTTTCTCTATATTGAATTTCATTTTGTTAGATAGAACCCAGTGTTCAAGTCTGTCAAGATCCATCTGTATCTTGAGCCTATCTTCTAGAGTGTTAGCTATTCCTGCCAGCTTAGTATCATTTGCAAATTTGGTGAGTTCCCCTTCTATTCCTTCATCTAAGTCATTTATGAAGATATTGAAGAGTACTGGGCCTAAGACGGAACCTTGTGGTACCCCACTGCTTCCTTCCTTCCATGTAGACGTAGACCCATTAAGGACTACTCGTTGAGTACGGTTTGTCGGCCAGTTACAAATACATTTGGTGGTGATACTATCTATCCCACTAGGGTCTCCTGGTTGAGCGGGGGGTTGGAGTTGATGACCTATAAAGTCCCTTCCAAGTCTGTTAATTTGTTAAACTTTTTTCTAGTTTACCAAGAAGTAGGTTGTGGTCTTCTTTGTTGAATGCCTTGCTGAAATCTAAGTATATTATGCCCACAGTATTTTGCTGGTCTACTAATTTAGTCACTATGTTGAAGAATGAAATAAGATTGGTTTGGGATGATCTGTTTTTAACAAACCCATGCTGACTGCTATTATTACTTTACTCGTTTCTAGATGTTGGCAGATCTGTTTTTTATTATCCTTTCCAATATCTTCCTGGGTATTGATGTTAGGCTGATTGGTCTGTAGTTTCCTGATTTTAAAACAACAACAAAAGAACAAATTATTTAGTGACCAGTAGATTTGTAGCTTATGGTTGTCAGAAAAATAAAACTGAACTATTTTGGGAGGAAAAAAATAGAACCTTACATATTGTTTGATCTTGTTTTTGTAAACATGAACACTTCATTGAACAGATCTTGTTGGCTCCTTTTCGTGGAAGTACTGAAAATTACTACTCACATACATGCACAGGAAAGCAGATGGATCTCAGAGCTGTGCAGTGATCCTGATTCATGGGACAAACAAGACATGAACTTGTGGGTGCAGATGTAAATGTTTAATTTTAATTCTTTGAAAAAAAAATGTGATTGCAATGTAGAGACTACCTAATGCCAGACGGTCCCAGGCAGCTTACAGTTTAAAAAGGGAGAATAATAAAAAATACCAAGTCAGCAATGGACAAGCCTAAGTAGGATTCACATCTCACACAGTGTCTGCTGGGACTCTATATATAAATGGGATACTGCCATTCAAGTGGGAAGGGGAACCCAGATTCTTTTACTCACTAATTGCTCTCATCCTGTTTTCCTATGTATCTTGTAATTCCCTAGTTTATAACTTTTACCCTGTCTCCTATTCTGCCCTGTGCTTTGATTTACCTTGGGGGTTGTACAAGGGGGGAGGGCCATCTGTTTTCTCTCAGTTTGGAAGCCTCACAGAAGAAGAGCATGGGAACGACTCCTTATCTCTTTCTCAGGGTGACTGTTTCCATAACATCTTTGCATCTGTGGATCTGCTCATTCAACATCAAACTAAGAGGAGGGGTTTCTAACCACTTTATCCTAATGGAATGGAATGGCTGCTAGTTCTAGGGCTCACCTGGTTGAGGAAGTGGATCCCCAGAGTGAACTGAAAGCAGGGGACTCTAAGATTTCAATGGGGAGTGACTGGACCTGATGACGAAGGGAGGAACTGGGGGGGAACCCAAACAAAGAAGCAGCGATGATGAGAAAGGCCGCGCCAGGGCATCTCCAGGGAGTACAAGGACCTAGTTGAGGTGTTCAGCAAAGAAGGCTCCAACTAGCTCCCTCCCACCACCCCAGAGACTGTGCTATCAAGATCCTCCCAGGGGCCAAACTACCAAAACCAAAAATGTATAGCATGTCCCCCAGGGAACTTGAGGAATTGAGAGCCTTCATAGATAAAAACCTGGCGAGAGGTTTCATTGAACTCACGTGACCAAAAATTGCAATCCCGGTGCTATTCTGAAAGAAGAAAGATGAGTCTGTGCACCTTTGTGTGGATTATAGAAATTTGAATACTGAGTGTGGAGAATTTGTACCCCCTTCCCCTCATGAAAGACATGTTAGCCCACCTCTCCAAAGGATTTTTTTTTTTCAAAACTGGACTTAAGAGAGGCTTACTACCGAATCAGGATTAGGGAAGGGGATGATTGGAAAACAGCTTTTAACACTCCTTTGGTGTGTTACCAATTCAAAGTGCTCCCATTTGGATTGCAAGGCGTCCCTACTGTGTTTATGTAACTGATAAACGAGGTGCTCCATGAGCACCTGTACAAAGGGGTTCTGGTGTACTTAGTGACATTTTAATATACATAGAGACAAAATCCAAGCACGTAAAGCTTGTCCGAACGGTCCTAAACAAACTCTGCACTGTGAAACTTTATGGTTGGTTCCTCTACGGTAATTCTGGCATTGGGATGAAGTCCTGGCCAGTGGCAACTCGAATGCCAGTGCTAGAATGCAGAGATATTATAGGCAACTTCTGCAAAAGGCAGAAGGTCAGTCCAGTTATCTTGTTGATAGTTAATAAAGCATCTTAAATATTGTTCCAGAACCGAGTTCAATCTCTCTGTCGATCCGTTAGTCTGAGAATGATGACTAGAACTTAGGCCCTGGCTGGTTCGGAGAAGGTCCTAAAAGGCCTTCCAGAACTTCGAAATGAATTGGACCCCCCAATCAGATAGTATCCTTTCTGGGTCCCATGTAGTCGATAGATATGCCACAGGAACAGTTTGGTGAGTGCCTTAGCAGTGGGGATTTTTTGGCAGGGAACGAAGTGGGCCTGCTTGGAAAAAAGGTCTTTTATGACCCAGATAACAGTATTTTCCCCTACTTTCAGGTAACTCCATAATAAAATCCATAGAGATCTCTCTCCAGGATGCTGAAGGCTTGGCTACTGTCTGTAAAAGACTGGTTTTTTTCCTTGTCTCCTCTTTGCTGCTGCACAGATAGGGCAACTGGTAACATAGCTTTCAATGTCTTTCTTAAGAGATGGCCACCAGAATTGCCTTTTGATAAGGTGTAGGGTTTTCACAAAGCCGAAGTGACCAGCCAATTTGGGGTCATGGCATGTTTGCATGAGAGGAATTCTCTGACTAGCTGGGACGTATAATTTTCCTCCCATCCAAACTAAGTCATCTTTAATTAAACAGGTGTTTTTATGGGCTAGGAACCACTCATCGGTTTGTAGGGCTTTTTTAAATGCCTGAGTGATAGCATTGTCCATTAGTGGTTCTTGTTTAGCTTATGCCCTAGTCATCACTTTGGCTGCCAGTTGGGAGCAGGGGTTTGATCACTTCCGGTTTCCCGCTGTTAAACTAAGGCTTTCTGGATAGTGCATCTGCTAAAAAAGGGAAGCAGTGCATCTGCTCCCCCGGGGAAGTATTTTAGGTTGAAATTGAAACATTTGAAGTGTTGAGCCTAGCAAACTTGTTTTGGGGAGAGTTTCCGTGAGGTTTTTAGGGCCTTTAGGTTTTTATGATCAGTCCAGACTTCGAAAGGGATTTTATTCCCCTGTAAGGAAATGCCTCCAAGTAAGGGGAGCCCACCATACTGCAAAAGCCTCCTTTTCCCAGATAGCCCATCTCTGTTCAGTGTCGGTTAGTTTTTTTAGACATGTATGCACAGGGCTGCAGTTGGCCCTGTTTGTTTTATTGGAGTAGGACGGCTCCAACTGCTATGTCACTGGCATCTGCCTGTATGATGAATGGCTGTTCTGGATCTGGGTGTTTTAGGACTGGTTCAGCTGAGAAAAATTATTTCAGTCTATCGAATGCTGCCTGGCATTCCATGGTCCATTTTATGGGCTGTTTTGGTTTTGGTTTGTCTCCCACCCCCCTTTGTTTTCAGTAGGTTAGTAATTGGGAGTGCAATTTGTGCAAAGCTAGGATAAATTGCTGGTAAAAATTTGCAAACTCCAGCAAGCTTTGTAGTTGTTTGCAGGTGCGGTTGGGGGGAGCCCAGTTGATCACTGCTTGCACTTTCCCTGGGTCCATTTCCATGCCCTCGTGGGAAATCCTATATCCCAGGTAGTCAATTCTATCTTTGTGGAATTCACATTTGGAAAGTTTTGCATAAAGTGTTAAAAGCTGTTTTCCATTTGTCCCCTTTCCTAATTGTGATTTGGTAGTAAGGCTCTCTAAAGTCCAGTTTTGAAAAAAAAATTCCTTTGGAGAGGTGGGCTAACATGTCTTTCATGAGAGGGAGGGGTATTCAAATTTCTATAATCCACACAAAGGTGCAAAGACCCATCTTTCTTCTCTCAGAATAGTAGCAGGGTGGCAATTTTTGGTTGCATGGGTACGATGAAACCTCTCACCAGATTTTTATCTTTTTTTATTTTTGAGTATAATAGTCCCATCTTCCATTAAACAGTGTGTCGTCTGGGTACATGTATCTTTGTGCAGTAATGATCAAAATTTACAACAATATCCATTATATTAATATTACTTCTCTAATTTCACAATACTAACATTGAACATTATAAACATATTCACTTCTCCCTTTTGACATATCTTCTAATAAGAATATAATAATAATATTAAACATAATAATCCTAATAGTCATAAAAATAATAATAAACATAGTGTTTATGTCTCTCTCCTAACATATTTTCTATATTTCGCTGATCTTTTTTTGTTTCCCTATTTTTAACTTCTGTTTTTATTCTCTAACCATTGATAAAATAGTTCCCATGTCATATAATATTCAGTTTGTTCCTTCTCCTTAATTGCAAGTGTTAATCTATTCATTTCTGCACATTCTAATATTTTCCTGATCACATTCTCATCAGTAGGGATCTCTTCACTTTTCCTGTTTTGTGCAAATACAATTCTAGCTTCAGTCAATACATGAATAATTAGATACACATTCCCTATAGGTTTCAGGTAAAATCCCCAACAAAAATATTTCTGGTTTTAAATCAATGTGTTGTTTTATCATCTTTTCCAGCCATGTATCTATTTTTGTCCAGTATTTTTTTGCTTCTACACATGTCCACCACATATGATAATAAGACCCAGGTATCCGGAGACTTCCGGTTGTACTTCCGGTGCCTTCAGAAGCCTGGTCCGATAGCTCTGTGGTCAGCTCTGACCTCTCCTTATCAGAGGGTCCAAACTGGGACCATAGCCACCCCAGAGGAGTGGCGAAGCAAAGGGGGATCGCCTAGCAGGAAGAGGGGAGCCACATCTCCCTTCTCTGACTAGGAAAGCCCCCTCAGCTGACAACGAGGAGCAGCAGCAGCAAACATGGCTGACACAAAGCCAAAGACAGCCTGAATGCTCAAGACTGTGCAGGAAAGGAGAAAGTGAGTGGCGTGTGATCTGGGTAAGAGAATATTTTCCATTAAAAGTGACCCCAAGAAATTTATGGGGGAAGCATATCTGAACTATTTTCTAGTGGCGAAATAAGCACATTAAAGGAAAAAAATATAGAATATTGAAGAAGAGAAACTTTTTAAAGAAAACTAAGGAAAAGAAAATGGAACTCTCAAAGTGAAGGCGTGGGATTGAAAAGGTATTTCAAAAAATACTGGAATTCAATTTGGAGCTTGTTTTTTATTACTACTAATTTTGCCCACATACTGGATTTATAATTTAAAACAATTAAAATTGGACTATCAGCATTATGCAGAGAACTAGCAGTAAGTTGAAGTTTGAGCACCATCTGCTGCTAAATGGAGGACTGTGCAACTGTGGGATCTTCCACATTTGTTGGATTATAAGTATTTACCTTAAAATTATTGGAGACTTATACAATAAACAGGACCTTTAGCCAAGTGACCCCTGAATATTGTTGAGTAAATAAAAGTGACTGGAAGAGGTGTGGATAACCTCCTGTTTTCTTTTCTTAAATTGGATTGAGTGTAAAATGGAAGTAAGTCGAGATACTGAAATGGAGTTGATATACCAAGTCATTAAGGAGTGTATAAAAGAACAATGTAAGATGATGGAAATAGTTGGATGTATAGATCGTATAGACCAAAAATTGGAAAACATAATACAAGGAATAACAAGTAAAGACCAGAATAAAGAGGAAAGAATGGAACTACTAGAAGGAGCGGAGAAGACAGCAGAATTGGGAAACCAACAAGAAGAAGACAACAACAAAAAATATCATCTAAATTGATAGTGAATGGGGGATTAAAAAATATGAAAAGGAAATGGGAGAAACAGGAGATAGCTGGGGAGAAGAAAAAGGGGTTGGAATAGATAGCTGGAGAACTAGATGGTGGGGAAAAATGGTGAGGGGAGAGAAAGCTAGAGGGTATAGTCAAAATATAGATTTAAGAGTAGATGAAATAAAAGATTTAAAAAAAGGGTATGGGAGACAACCAAAAAAAAAAGGAGACTAAAAATTTGGATGCGGGTGAAAGATGTGAGATAAAGGAAAAATAAAAGGAATGTAAAGCAAAATATTTTATGAAAGTATTTAAATAATGTGTATGAATATTAGAACTAAATAAGTTGGATAAACTGCATTGTATGTAGTGTAAGAGATGAAAATTATTTTTGAATATATATCAGTAATGTAGTAATGTAATGTATATTATTATTAGAATTACATAGATTGGAAAATTATGTAAATTAGATAAATAGATCTTGTATAGGGGTATTATTAAATATGTATAAAAATGTCAGTAATAGTGGAAAGCTAGAATTAAGTAATTTGGAAAAACATCAATAATAAGGAGCCTGGATAGCTCAACAGACAGAGGACTGTAATTTAACACCAGCTGTCTGCAATTAAAGTAAGATCGAATCTCGCCAGGCTCAAGGTTGACTCAGCCTTCCATCCTTTCTAAGGTAGGTTAAATGAGGACCCAGTTTGTGGGGGCAATAAGCTGACTTTGTATAAATATACAAAAGGATGAAGGCTATTGCTTAGCGCATTGTAAGCCGCCCTGAGTCTCCGGAGAAGGGCGGCATATAAATCAAATTAAAAAAAAAAAATGAATGGATATATTTTATATGCTTAAATGATTATGATTGATGCTAGAAGTGTATACTGAAATATTGAATAATAATAAGAAAGAAAGGACCATGTCTTTGACTACTAGAGTGAGAGGTGAGGGGAGAACTTCTGGTTTGGCGTCACGGGGATGTAGTCGGGGAAATGGCGGGGCTCCAATGAGCCCCGTCAAAACCCCGACTAGCTAACCGCCGCTGACAGGTCTGCGGACCTACCCTGTCCTGAAGGGACAGGGGAAAAGAGAGGGACCCCTTGGACGGCCGAGAGGAATGGGCAAGTTCCTCGGAGGCCGGAGGCAATCCTATAAGTCAGCGGCGGGGGACGGCAGCCATGGCGGCTGCTTCGAGACTGCGACAGATCAGGACAAGCAAAGTGCAGGAGGAAGGAAGAAAGGATGAAGTGCTTCAGAGCCGGGTGAGTGACATCAGCCCAGGCGAGAACAACACGTTAATGAGGACATTTATAAATAAGATCCCCAGCCTTACTAGCGGCTGAAGATCTGAGGGGCTTGAAGATTTTTGGGGGAAAAAAGGGAAAGAAGTTTTAAACCCTTTAAGAACCTTATTTCACCACTGATCGATTGGAGGGAATTGCTTATTAACTAAATAGAGCTGGATATTTGAACTTTTTTGCTAAAACTGAAATGAACTTGAAAAGAGAAAAGCAAAATTAAGGATTTGCCACCTTTAAAAAAGCCAGACAAAGAGATCAAACAGATTGCTACATAAATGCTTCAAAATGGCGATTGAAGCTGTGACTAAGTGACTAAGTGACTAAGTGAAAGTGTTGATTGTGGAAACTTTTTTTTCTGAAAAGAACCTACTTGACTTGTTACATATTGTGGATTACCTTGAAAAGAACTATGGCTTTTTGAACATTGGAGATTCT